>NC_091188.1:12262517-12277517 GCF_040958095.1 Procambarus clarkii
GGATGATTGGTATTGGATGTTAGGACAAGAATATTGTATTATTATTTAAAGATTTTAGTCGATATTTCTTGCAGAAAATGATGCTGATAAGCATTATGAGGCGAGTTTGATCCATTTTTATAAGCTCTGTAGTTTTTTATAGTTACGTCACTTTTCGTACGGTTTCAGTGTGCTTGAACGTACGATGGTTTGACGCTAATATGGACTGAACCGCTTTTACTGACTTGATCAGAAAGGTCTCGTATATACACTTTGAAATCTTCCTCTTGCTTACCACCGAGCTTCTGTTTACACTTACAATTACTAGTTGAAATAACGCTTTCCTCTCGTGAATGGAACTTGTGGGTAGGCAAAAACCAATTAATTGCCGAATTACCTTAATCCTGTAAGTGGTAGGATCACCAGCCTAAAGGGGGCTTAAAGCCAGGCCCGTTGTTTCTCTTAGTCATCTGATATAGCAAACAAAAAATTATATAATCATACTTCTAGTTTTGGCAAAATATGGTAAACATTTGTTGTGGCTTCTCGCTCAAAAAAAAAGGGTCGAGTTAATAATCTCGTGTCACTGATATTATGAGAAAAATGTTTATTTGGTCGAGCACAGTGATGCAAACAAGCTGTCACATTATCAGATAAGTCTTCGGTTATAATATAATTAGGTAAAAAATACGTAATTACCTGCCGTCCTCTTTATAATAGTAACTAATGGTATGGATTAAGGGGGATTGCCGCCTTCTAAGCTCTGTTATCATCTTAGATATATTGCTGACTGGTGTTTATGTTGGTGTAATGAAGATAATGACAACTGTAATTAGCTTTGACATATTTGTAGCTAGAGCTTACTGTCAGCTTAGACGTGGAATACTGATTAGAGCTTAACCACCAGCTTAGACGTAGTTCTGACCAGAGCCTTGATGATAAACCAGATGGATATCATCTGTAAATCTGTAGGCTGCTTGGACATGTTCGAGACATGTAAGTGACTTAGGACGGTGTGTATGGAGGGAGGAAACAAGGTGTTTAGCTCGCAACGTGATTTTTTTTGGTTCTGTCTCTGTTCTCTATGTCTGTTTGTCTGTAAGTCTGTTTATTAACTGTAGAGCCAGTCGTAGGACGCCTGGATACGTTGGGGACACGGTATAGCAGTAAGCTACACGGAAGGGAGGGAGAGTGTATTGCGAGAAGGAACATGGCTCTTCGGTCGAAGTGCAAATTTTGCGATAACCTCTTAAAGTATGTTGACCAGACCACACACTAGAAGGTGAAGGGACGACGACGTTTTGGTCCGTCCTGGACCATTCTCACAATCGACTTGAGAATGGTCCGAAGGGACGACGGACCGAAACGTCGTCGTCGTCCCTTCACCTTCTAGTGTGTGGTCTGGTCAACATACTTTAGCCACGTTATTGTGACTCATCGCCTGCATTATATTATACTAATAGTAACCTAATACTTTGCTTATTAGGGGCAAAGTATGACGAGTAGAATATTTTAACATTTTGCGGCTATCGGTGCATAATTCTTTATGATATGGCAAGGAAAAATAATATATTTTTTAAATTTTGTTTTTAAGTATGTCTAGACAGTTGATCCGGTCTCAGAGAAGCTATGGTGTCATTAGGGATCCTAATAGCCCTGTGCCATGCTATACCTGTTTGAATAGTGCTGACTCCAAACTATTCATGTTTGGTACGTACCCCAGCGTAATCACTGTACAAAGTTGGATGAGGGTAGCACCAAGCGTCTAGCCTCCAAACTCGAACAAACAGAAAGGAAAAACACACAAAGGGATATTCCATTTTATAGGTATGAATATGAGACCCACGCTTAAATACTCCACTTATTTACACACACACACACACACACACACACACACACACACACACATACACACACACACACACACACACACACACACACACACACACACACACACACACACACACACACACACACACACACATATATATATATATATATATATATATATATATATATATATATATATTATAAATGCACGAATGCTTGCACTTGTATGTTTCTTTCAGTTATATTTGTTGACATGGCCCTCGAGCACCACACGTGTAAATTAAAAAGATAACGTAGCACTACAAATTACCAAAATACTTCACAAGCCTGTACCCACTTGTCCAGCTGTTGGTACTCCCACACGCTGGGGAAAAATGTATATCCCAGCGTGGGTCTCCAGGGTGTTCCTTTCTACATTTCTGCCTTCCTTACATATATTTTTGTCTATTTTTTTGATGTTATATTCTTGCGCACACACACACACACACACGCACACACACACACACACACACACACACACACACACACACACACACACACACACACACACACACACACACACACACTTTCAGGAGCCAAAAGGCAGCCAAACACGGTCACTCTGATACACACATATGTAGCCACACAAATATTGATTTTCACGAACACAATTAAGCAGCAACCCAAAACACGAAAACACGAAAACACAAATGCACAAACAGCCACACTAGGGTAGTCAAGCACTTCTCAACCCCACTCTGCTTGCAATCGTGGATCCCGGATGGGACAGAAATGGTTGGGCACGCTTCCTTTCACTTAATGCCTCTCGTTATACCGAGAATAAAATAGGTAGCCAGGAGATAGGTGTAACGTGTGTGTGTGTGTGGGGGGGGGGGGGGAGGGGGCTGGTCCTTGGGTTTAGGGTCCCACTCTGATAAGGATCCATTTGGCGGACTCAGACCTTCGCTTCATGTGTGTGTAGTCACAACTTCAAGCCTAGTTGTGCTTGCTGGGGTTGAGCTCTGGCTCTTTGGTCCCGCCTCTCAATCGTCAATCAACTAATGATTGCTGTGTGTGTGTGTGTGTGTGTGAGGCTATCATGCTATCATCGTAACCACACACACACACACACACACACCACACACACACACACACACACACACACACACACACACACACACACACACAGTATAATCGTTATACTCATTATCCTCATTTAGCCTTTGATGAATTGTCCAATTAGTTACAGTTAGCCACTTAGTCAAGCTGAAAAATGTCACTTGGCGGCTCACTGAGTGTATGTGTTGATTACACTTCCAGGAAAGAGATCGAATACCATTTGCCCCACAAATAGACCTCAATAAGTTGAGAGAAATATTCTCCGATTCGCCAAACGGTAGACGAGGACGAATGGCATCAGAGATCACTCAAATGAAAACTTATTTCTGCTCCAGTGTCAATTTCCTGGCATTTCTTCGTTCTATTTCCCCCCCCCCCCACCTCCTATTCGTAATTTATTATATTTACTGTGTTCTCGAGCGAGAATTTTGGTATAAAGCAGAACACAGCTGAAGGGAGTGAGGGAACCTTGATTATATAATGCAACTCTGAGGAGATGAGTCTCCGTAACATCTCGGCTTTCTCTTAGCTGAGGGCAAACTCATCTGTATTAGCTGAGGACAGACACACTGATCTTAGCTGAGGAGGAGCACGCTCATCTAAGCTGAAGACGAGCACATTCATCTTAGCTGAGGAGGAGCACGCTCATCTAAGCTGAAGACGAGCACATTCATCTTAGCTGAGGAGGAGCACGCTCATCTAAGCTGAAGACGAGCACATTCATCTTAGCTGAGGAGGAGCACGCTCATCTAAGCTGAAGACGAGCACATTCATCTTAGCTGAGGAGGAGCACGTTTATCTTAGCTGAGGACGAGCATGCTCATCTTAGCTGAGGACGATCTCACTCATCTTGGCTGAGGGCAGATATATACCTTTCCCAGCTGAGAACACGCATTATTCATTGTTACTAAAGAATTAAATACACCTCTCCTAGATCGCGTGCTGGCGATAACAAGGCCATCCGGGTGATCCCAATAACAATTTCTTCCTGCCACTCGTCTTATCTACTTTAAATAACAATTTGAGTTATCTTTATCCTGCCCATTTACCCGATTTAATAGGTTAAATTTGAAGTAGTTTGGAACCTAGGGAACAAACCCCCCTTACTCTCCTTTTGAAGCTATAGAAACCATTAATAAATAGTTCCGGGTTGGCATCAGTATTACAGGGCTTTAAAGTTCACAATAGCCCCGTAATTTTAACGATGTGGTCGACAGCCTCAAAACTGTGGGCTGGACGGTAGAGCGACGGTCTCGCTTCATGCAAGTCAGGCGTTCAATCCCCGACTGTCTATGGGATTGGGCACCATTCTGTTTCACCCATCCCATCCCAAATCCTTATCCTGACCCCCCTTCCCAGTGTTATATAGTCGTAATGGCTTGGCGACTCTGTAAACATTTATTTTTTGGTGTGTGTGTGTGGTTGTTAAGTGTGAGGACAGGTTAAGCGTGAGAACAGGTTAAGCGTGAGGACAGGTTAAGCGTGAGGACAGGTTAAGCGTGAGGACAGGTTAAGCGTGAGGACAGGTTAAGCGTGAGAACAGGTTAAGCGTGAGGACAGGTTAAGCGTGAGGACAGGTTAAGCGTGAGGACAGGTTAAGCGTGAGAACAGGTTAAGCGTGAGGACAGGTTAAGCGTGAGAACAGGTTAAGCGTGAGGACAGGTTAAGCGTGAGGACAGGTTAAGCGTGAGGACAGGTTAAGCGTGAGGACAGGTTAAGCGTGAGGACAGGTTAAGCGTGAGGACAGGTTAAGCGTGAGAACAGGTTAAGCGTGAGAACAGGTTAAGCGTGAGGACAGGTTAAGCGTGAGGACAGGTTAAGCGTGAGGACAGGTTAAGCGTGAGGACAGGTTAAGCGTGAGGACAGGTTAAGCGTGAGGACAGGTTAAGCGTGAGGACAGGTTGTGCAATCACATCGGAGCCCGTCAAGAGATTTCAATGTTTAGATATACATTCATTCAATGTTTAGATATACATTCATTCAATGTTTAGATATACATTCATTCAATGTTTAGATATACATTCATTCAATGTTTAGATATACATTCATTCAATGTTTAGATATACATTCATTCAATGTTTAGATATACATTCATTCAATGTTTAGATATACATTCATTCAATGTTTAGATATACATTCATTCAATGTTTAGATATACATTCATTCAATGTTTAGATATACATTCATTCAATGTTTAGATATACATTCATTCAATGTTTAGATATACATTCATGAACATCAAGGTTCTTGTGTATAATCGGGCGAGGATAACGACCCCGGGCGTATATCTCCAGGGGGAAATACTGAAGTCTTCTTGCTGGGGGAAGACAGAGAGGCGCATCTGTCATTATTTTTAACTCTCAAGCGAGGTGTAAAGTTTTGCAGCGGGAGTCGCACGTATGCTGGGGGTCTCTCCTCTCATGTTTTGTGGGGCTGTGCTCCTTGGCTCCTTTGGAGGGGGTGTTGGGGGTGGGGTGCTGGGGTAGTGTGTTGGTGGGGTGTTGGGGGGTGGTGTGTTGGGGGTGGGGTGCTGGGGTAGTGTGTTGGCGGGGTGTTGGGGGGTGGTGTGTTGGGGGTGGGGTGCTGGGGTTGTGTGCTGATGGGGGGGGGATGTGTGTTGGGGTGGTGGTGGTGTGTTGAAGCAAAACCAATTTTGAAATGTGCAGTAGCAGCACAGATTCCAGAGCTTGTCGGCCAGAGAATGAAGTTGAAAAAAAAAATCAGAGTTACGAATTACAATTTTATTGGAACTGAGCATCACCACACAGGAGCCCCCCCCCCCCCCCCCCCCCCCCCCCCCCCCCCCCACCCTTCGCCGCATTCAGGAGACCGATAAACACATACAAAAGTGTAATCAGGAAATTGGAAAAGGTGAGAAATTGCACTCAATTTGAAACTGGTGGAACATGAACAAGAGGAAACAGGTGTGGAAACGAAGTAACGAGTGAACGAAAGAAAATTAAGAACAAAATTGTTTCGAGTCCGAGTTGTAAAAAAAAAAGTGGAATGAATTATTTGGTGAAGAGGTGGAGGCAGCAGACTTGGCGCGAGGTTTCAAATGGAGACATGGCAGAACTTAAGGGATTTACGAACCAGAACCCGGATTCACACATCAGTTACTCAAGTACTTACGAACGTGTACATCTTTCCTCAATATTTGACGGCTTTGGTTACATTTATTAAACAGTTCTCAAGCATGAAAACTTCCCAATCAACTGTTGTTATTGTTATAAACAGCCTCCTGGTGCTTCGGAGCTCATTAACTGTTTAATTATAAACAGTCAAAGATTTAGAAAAGATGTACAGGTTTATAAGTGCTTGCGTAACTGCTTCGTGAATCCGTGTCCAGAATATCAGTCGATTGAAGCTTAGTAGTTGAGACCCAGGAAATACAGCCCAATCCCTGCAGGTTAGTTCTGCTTGGTGAATACTGATAGGTGAGTGAGGTAGCACCTTCCTTACGCACGCTCTAGGCCTCCCCAATAGCCCTCTACGCCCACCCAATTTCACCCCTACGCAGTTCCACGCCCCCAGTGCCCCCTCCCCATGCCCCTAATGCCCAACACCCATGCCCCAAGTGCCCTCAGCGTGCCCCTTACCCCCCCCCCCTTCTCCCCCCCCCCCCCAACTCTCATGGCTCCTGCCTCATTACACATTCCTCACACAACTTTGCTGCTCCTCCATAATGACCCAAAAAGTTTTACATATTATGCAAATTATCTGAGTAATGTTGGAAGAGCTGAGCACTGTGCCAACAGCTGGGGGGGGGAGGGTGTCACCTGTGCCAACAGCTGGGGGGGGAGAGTGTCACCTGTGCCAACAGCTGTGGGGGGGGAGGGTGTCACCTGTGCCAACAGCTGTGTGGGGGAAGGTGTTACCTGTGCCAACAGCTGTGTGGGGGAGGGTGTCACCTGTGCCAACAGCTGTGGGGGGGGAAGGTGTCACATGTGCCAACAGCTGTGTGGTTGTCACCTGTGTCAACAGCTGTGTGGGGGAGGGTGTCACCTGTGCCAACAGCTGCCAAAGGACAGAGCACCAAGAGGAGACTGTGTTCCCTACCCGGCCTGGACCACAGATGTGCTCACCATCCAGCGGTAAGGCTCTCTCATTGGTCAAAACTGTCAGCTCTCTACCAATCACAGTTATACGCATGATGCCACCTCTCGCCATTGGCTCTCAACACGTCGTGTGAGGTGCTGACACCACATATAAGAGAACCCCTGAGTGCCACTTATTATTTATTTTTTGGGGGGCAAAAACTTAATTCATTTTTATGTTAGGGAAAATAAACGAAGCTTTATCTCTAATTATTCACGTTCCGAAAGAAAGAGAAGATTTGCAACAGGATGTGGGTGGAACTTTTGGTTCCGAGTGGGGTGGAACTTTTAGTTCCGAGTGGGGTGGAACTTTTAGTTCAGAGTGGGGTGGAACTTTTAGTTCAGAGTGGGTGGAACTTTTAGTTCCGAGTGGGGTGGAACTTTTAGTTCAGAGTGGGTGGAACTTTTAGTTCCGAGTGGGTGGAACTTTTAGTTCAGAGTGATATAAATATAATATACTAATATATATATATATATCTACCAATCCAGCGGTATATATATATATATATATATATATATATATATATATATATATATATACATATATATATATATATATATATAATATATATATTTGTCATCGCCATATCCCCTCCTTCAGACCTGCTAGAGGAAATTCCTATCCCAGGCGTCTTGTGGGCGGTGAGCCGGAGACGTTTGGGGATATATTTTGACGTCGCCAGAGTGCTGGTCCCCTGGGAGTCCCAATTACTATCCCAGGCGTCATGTGGGTAAGGTGGTAAGGCCCTCAGTCACGTCTCGCACTTCTGAATGAGTTATTTAAAACGCTGAGAATTGTAATTTCCTCTTGTGTTGGACTGTAGAAAAGTGGCTTAAAGAGAAAGTCATGTTACGAGTGAGTCACTCGCTCGGGATAGGTCAACCAGACTTAGGGTGAACCTGGTTGGTGAGGGTGAGGAGTTAGGGTGAACCTGGTTGTTCAGGGTGAAGAGTTAGAGAGAACCTGGTTGTTGAGGGTGAGAAGTTAGGGTGAACCTGGTTGTTCAGGGTGAAGAGTTAGAGAGAACCTGGTTGGTGAGGGTGAGAAGTTAGGGTGAACCTGGTTGGTGAGGGTGAGGAGTTAGGGTGAACTTGCTTGTTGAGGGTGAGGAGTTAAGGGTGAACTTGGTTGTTCAGGGTGAGGAGATAGGGTGAACTTGGTTGTTCAGGGTGAGGAGTTAAGGGTGAACCTGGTTGTTCAGGGTGAGGAGATAGGGAGACCGTGGTTGTTCAAGGAGGAAAGTTAAGAAAATTGTTGTTTTGTGAGCTACGGGCGCAGCGGGTCGCTGGTGCAGTAGTGCCTAGGGATATGAAGTATTGGTGAGGTATTGTGTGTGTGTGTGTGTAAGTGTAAGTTTAAGACACAACAGTGCAACAGTGTAAGACACACACACAACATTGTGTGGGTGTCTTACACTGGCGTTGGTTCGCCAGTGTAGTGTGTGTGTGTGTGTGTGTGTGTGTGTGTGTGTGTGTGTGTGTGTGTGTGTGTGTGTATGTGTGTGTGTGTGTGTGTGTGTGTGTAGCGCTCATTGGCGTTGGTTCGTCTGGATATTGGCATTGCGTTGATTAAAATTGCGGCGTTTATACACCTGTATTTGGGCGTCCGACAGGTGTGAGGGCGCTCTAATGAGTCTACCTGACGAAGGACCAAGTAATGAAGAGGTTGCTTTTAAAGGTAACAAAATGTGCTGCTATTGGCCCATAGCAGTGTTTGGTTGTGGACTAAAATTTGGTTGATTTCAAAATCTGAAAAGGTAAAAAATTTAGACAAAGGCCCGAAACGAAGCGTGACTCACCATGTTTGCATAAAGCTGACGTCAACGGCATTTGTTAAGTCCACTACGGGCTCACCATAGCCCGTGCTGCTTGGAACTTTTTGTTCCAAGTAGCGAATCTTAAACAACAACAACAGGCATTTGTACAGCTGTCAAACAAAATAGTATCTCTCAGAAATCGGGGCAAGCAGCTATTTACAGCACTAAGCAATATCCCCGCAGCACCATTATTGAAGAATTCGGCAAAATTGAGCCTCCATTAAAAACAAAAGCAAAAGACTAGACGCCAAAAGGCTCCGTGATATACCACAATACTATAAAGATCGGTGAACGAATTAAAATCCACTAGAACGGTATTAATAACGAGACAGCAAAAGGGGAGACATGATTGCAACGTTGGAGATCCTAAGGGGGTATTTAAAAAAGGTAGATAAAGTGGACATGTTAAGCAGCCGCAACAGAAGAACACGCGGCCATGGAAGGAAGAAAACTAAATGCGCAGAGGACCCGAAAGGACGTTAGGAAACATTCTAAGATTAATGATAGAGTTAAATTGAATGAGTTAAAAAAGGAGGAGGTGATAGGGGCCCAAGAGCAGCCGCTCGGTTCTTCAGGCACAATTAGGTGAGCACAGTTTCGTTAATACGGGTAGGGAGTTATCAGGGGAAAGCGCCAAGGCATTACGACTATATAGCACTTGTAAATGATCAGGATAAGGATTTGGGATGGGACGATGGCAAGGAATGGTGTACAGATTAATATATTTACATACTAAATGATTGAATAGACTAAATGAGTCGTAGATTAACGGAGCAGATTAACTAATAAACTAACAGACTAATAATTAACATGCTAACCAACTCACAAACTATTAAACATAATTACAAAAACAGTTGCCTTTTATTTTACTTCGCTCGAACATGTATTTTCATTAAAATCTCTCAAAACAGCTTCCACAACAAAAGCAGTAATACTGTTTAAATACCTATTTTTTTAAAAGAGCGCTTTTTAGCGCTCAAAACATGTATTTTAATTTATATTCTGTTAAGAAATCAGTGCTTCTTCTTTACTAAGAAAAAAATGATTAGTAAAGTACGTGCTATATGAAATTAAAAGTAAAAATGTGTATCGTAAAATGAATTAAAAATGCTATATTGTCAGACAGAAAATTTGTATGCACCAGGACACGGAGTGAAAAGCTGTAATCCGGATAAGTCCTGAAGTACCGGTCTAGTATAAGGGATATGACTGTATACAGTTATACACAAATATATTTATTTCTGTAATGTTAATTGTATTGACTATTCGTATCACCTCTCCCTGTTACTCTCTCTCTCTCTCTCTCCCTGTTACTCTCTCTCTCTCTCTCTCTCTCTCTCTCTCTCTCTCTCTCTCTCTCTCTCGATGGACAGGGAGTGAGAAGTGGGTGGAGAGGGGGAGGGGGACATGGTAGTTAAGGGTCCAGATACAGAGTGGGTGGGAGTGATTGTATTTGCCTTTTGAGGCAGCTTTATTGAACCTAGTGGGTGCTCGGTGGAGCTCAAGAACACAGAGATTTGCCCATTACAGCCAGAATGTGATTTTTGATACCGTAAGTGCTTAACATTTCACGGCATGAGAAGGAAAAACTATTAATAATTCACAGTTGAGTTAATGATTTTCCCAAATTTCACATGGGGGGCGGGGTAAGTTTGGCACAGTGGCACCTTTTTCTTGACGACACTTCCAACCAGCCCATGTTGGGCATTTACCTACAGCAATTACTAGCAATACTTGGATGGACCTAGCCCTAGGCGTCTGGCCTTCACTCTCAAACAGACAGCCATCATTTCCATTTTAAAAAATGAAAATGAATGGTTATATATAATAAATATATATAATATATATATATGTAATATTATATAATTCGTGTGACACAGATAACCCGCAGGCAAGCCTCCCCAATAACTTCCACCACTTGATAACTCACACTCCCCCCCCCCTCCCCACCGAACCCCCTCCCCACCGAACCCCAGCCCCCTTCTCCCCCCCCCCCCTCCTGGCCCACGGGGCAAATCAAGGGCAAACAACGTTGCCCTAACAATGAATCAACGCAGATCCTACGTTGATACACTCCTGCGTTTCTGCCCCTCTGAATAACTTTTAAACTCAAAAGCCAATTTAGCTTTAGTGAGTTTTTTTTAACCTGTGAAAAAAAAGATTTGAAAAATACGGTCACCTTTTTTTTCGATAAACGAGAATATTTAAAAACACACCAATTTCCAGGAAGACACTATTGTTCTGACCTTCAACCTTCACGCACCCCTTTTGATGGCATTGATTAGCCTAGCACTCAAGATCATAGGCTTTCTTTTATAGTCAAAAATCTTTTAATCTCACACACAAGGAGGGTTTTCTCTCACCGTCAGCACAAAAAAAAAGAGAGAGATCTCTCCCGAGTCGAACCCCCGTTCCTCAAACGTCACACGCGTGTTTGACTTCAGATGTAATTCTTCATAGCCTCATCCAGGAGATAGGCTATATAAGACGAGGAGTCAAACTCCGCCCGGCAAGACAATATTTGCCGTGGTAATGAGACCCGTCAGTCGGGATCTGGAGATGAAGGTCTTGAGCGAGTTTATATATGGACTGAGAGGCGGAGAACAATTAACTACGGCGATGACTGTGTGGGTAAAACTACGTTCAAGGATTATATAACGAATTAATGTATATATATTTTGCAGGCGATGAGTCACAATAACGTGGCTGAAGTATGTTGACCAGACCACACACTAGAAGGTGAAGGGACGACGACGTTTCGGTCCGTCCTGGACCGAAGTCACTGGACCGAAGTCCTCAAGTCATTGACAATCGACTTGAGAATGGTCCAGGACGGACCGAAACGTCGTCGTCCCTTCACCTAATAACATAAGAATGAAGGTAAGTGCAGAAGAACTATTGGTCCAATGGTCCAGAACGGACCGAAACGTTGTCGTTTCTTAATTTTCTGATGTTGTGGTTTGGTCATCATATCTTCAGCCACGTTATTGTGACTCATCGTCTGCAACTGTGGTTGTAATCTAAAATTGTAAACAAAAAATTGGTTGTAAAATAAATCTCACATAAATAAACAGTCGTTATACGGGAGACATTACAAGTCAAGAAACATATCGCCAGACTTACACTATGAATATTATTACACATCATGATAGTTCAGTTAGCTTTACTAAAAATCACACACTATATGTATTGATTCTCTCTGTATCGATGTTCACCACAGCACTAAAAAGTGTTCACTTGAACGTAACTTGAATCATCACAGACGGTGAAGATCATTCTGTTCCTCAGAACAGAAGGACAGAACAGAACAGAACATTCTGTTCCTCTGGGTTGCTAACCCAACAGTAGTCATTATCAGGAGGAAACGCTACTGCAGTGTGACTATAAGGCAGTTGGTGGGGGATGAGGACAGACTAAGATGTTAGAATATAATGACAGAGCGAAGGAAAACGGCTCCTATGAACCTTTTGTAGGTTAAACGCTGACTCTTGCAGGAGTCACACGGCCGGGGCAATAAGCAGCAAAGTGTCAACATGTTGCAAAAATAAATATATATATATATATATATATATATATATATATATATATATATATATATATATATATATATATATATATATATATATATATATATATATATATATATATATATAACTGAAAACTCACACCCCAGAAGTGACTCGAACCCATACTCCCAGAAGCAACGCAACTGGTATGTACAAGACGCCTTAATCCACTTGACCATCACGACCGGACATAATGAGGTGATAGCCGAGGCTATTTGAACCACCCCACCGCCGGCACTCGGATAGTAATCTTGGGCATAGCATTTTACCAAATCACCTCATTCTTAGGGGCACACGTGAGGAACACAAATGCGAACAAGCCAGAATGGTCCCCTGGACAATATGCAACTGAAAACTCACACCCCAGAAGTGACTCGAACCCATACTCCCAGAAGCAACGCAACTGGTATGTACAAGACGCCTTAATCCACTTGACCATCACGACCGGACATAATGAGGTGATAGCCGAGGCTATTTGAACCACCCCACCGCCGGCACTCGGATAGTAATCTTGGGCATAGCATTTTACCAAATCACCTCATTCTTAGGGGCACACGTGAGGAACACAAATGCGAACAAGCCAGAATGGTCCCCTGGACAATATGCAACTGAAAACTCACACCCCAGAAGTGACTCGAACCCATACTCCCAGAAGCAACGCAACTGGTATGTACAAGACGCCTTAATCCACTTGACCATCACGACCGGACATAATGAGGTGATAGCCGAGGCTATTTGAACCACCCCACCGCCGGCACTCGGATAGTAATCTTGGGCATAGCATTTTACCAAATCACCTCATTCTTAGGGGCACACGTGAGGAACACAAATGCGAACAAGCCAGAATGGTCCCCTGGACAATATGCAACTGAAAACTCACACCCCATTCTCACTAAGAATGAGGTGATTTGGTAAAATGCTATGCCCAAGATAACTATCCGAGTGCCGGCGGTGGGGTGGTTCAAATAGCCTCGGCTATCACCTCATTATGTCCGGTCGTGATGGTCAAGTGGATTAAGGCGTCTTGTACATACCAGTTGCGTTGCTTCTGGGAGTATGGGTTCGAGTCACTTCTGGGGTGTGAGTTTTCAGTTGCATATTGTCCAGGGGACCATTCTGGCTTGTTCGCATATATATATATATATATATATATATATATATATATATATATATATATATATATATATATATATATATATATATATATATATATATATATATATATATGATGGATGAGAGATTTTACTCCTTTGTTCTCGTTGGCGGTGACACCTGTTTTATGATTAAATGGAACTCGATCCTACATCAGTGTGCCTCCCTTGCCTTCCCTTCCTTGTCTCTCAGACCCCTTTATCTCCGCTACTCTTCACCCTTTTTCCGTGCCTCATTCATCTTCCCTTCCTCCCTCATCCTCCCCTATCTCTCACTCTTTCCTCCTCCTGCATTGCCATATCTCACACCTATTATATCATCCCTATTTCACATGTCCCTCACTTCCCCCCTTTTCTATATTTATCTCTCGACCCTTCATACTTCACATTTTCCTCTATCTTGAGGTTATCTTGAGTTGATTTCGGGGCTTTTTTAGTGTCCCCGCGGCCCGGTCCTTGACCAGGCCTCCACCCCTAGGAAGCAGCCCGTGACAGCTGACTAACTCCCAGGTACCTATTTACTGCTAGGTAACAGGGGCATAGGGTGAAAGAAACTCTGCCCATTGTTTCTCGCCGGCGCCTGGGATCGAACCCAGGACCACAGGATCACAAGTCCAGTGTGCTGTCCGCTCGGCCGACCGGCTCCCTCCCGGCTCTATGTAGGCATATTGGCTCAGCGCTTTCTCTGGTAGTTGGTAGTTTCGTAGTTTGCTCTCCTTCATCTCCTCAGCCTCTCTCTCCTCACACACACACTCCTACCTGTCTCTCCCTTCCCTCCCTCTTCCATTCTACCCTCTCCATCCTCTTCCATCCTACCATCTCAGCTCTCTCGCACTCCAGCATCTCAGCGGATACTTAATGCCTATAGTACTTCCTGGGTAGAGGAGAGATCTGCATCTCTAGAGACAAGGCAGATCTCTCTTTAACATCCCTTGAGAACTCCTAGGGAGACCATCAGTGTGCTGCTTTAATAAACTCGTCTGAGTGATGTACAATATTTAATCTGAGTGGTTTAATCTCGCTAGATAGAGAATATACAGTAGGCGTACATAATGCTGTAGTCACGAATCATGCTACAGTCAATCAGCAGCAATGATGTTTTAAGTCAAGGTGGCAGGGGGGGGGGGGGGTTCTGGGGCCTGACTGATAAATCACGCTAAATCTCTCACGCTGATCCAGAGAGCCAGAGTCAGAGTGAAAGTCAATGTGTGTTTAGCAATGTATGTATTCCAGACGGCATCCGGTGAGAAGTGGGGACTTTAACGCCTCTTATTCTATTGTATATTCAATTTATTTTTATGGAAAAAGGGATTGTAAATAAGCTACTTATTAGCCAAAATATATTACTTCCTATTTATCATGATTCGAAGTAAAAATATTGACTGACGTATCCTGAAATTTTTTTTCGTTATGTATTTTTATTAATTTTGTAAGGAATCTGAAAAAAATAATATCAGGAAGG
>NC_091188.1:12282517-12365017 GCF_040958095.1 Procambarus clarkii
GACTTTACGAATTTGCGAGAACGGGTTGCATATGTATGTGTATATATATATATATATATATATATATATATATATATATATATATATATATATATATATGTATATATATATATATATATATATATATATATATATATATATATATATATATAATATATCGTATATACGACCATCGTACATACAATTTGGTACTATTCACTTTATAATCCGAAAAAATTAAACTGCATGCTGCGAAAAATAAGCTGTTTCTCACAGCACGCAGTGAGAAGAGAGAGACAGCATGACTCTATATATTTTCCTTATATACTCTATGAGAATATATAGAGTAAGGAATGAAAAGGTCATGAAGAGATGCGGAGTGTAAGAGTCCATGAATAACAATATTGAGGAGACGCGACTGAGATAGTTTTGGACATGTTGAACGGATTGATGATGATTGAGCAAGGTAAGAGGTAATATTCGGGTAAATCTGTATAGGCAGGAGGAAGCAGTGTGATTATATATATATATATATATATATATATATATATATATATATATATATATATATATATATATATATATATAATTATATATATAAAATAAATTATATAAATAATTATAAAATATATATTATATATATTATATATATATATATATATAAAGGGGGTACCACCTCTGGTGCAAATATAGGGACCCACAGCCTCAAAGAAGGGAACACAGAGCATTCAGAGAAAAACTTGCCATATAACTCTGAATACGTATGAGTGTTCGCTTCGCCTACCACCCCCTTTTGTTATGGTTTACACTTTATTATGCAAGGTATACATATATATATATACAATATGTACCGGCTGTGTTCATTTTAGGTGATTGGAAATGGCCACTCTGTAGTAATTATGTATCTGTAATTTCCTAAGTATAGTTACAGGATGAGAACTACGCTCGTGGTGTCCCGTCTTCCTACCTTTTATATGACGCTTTGGAACTACTGACAGTTTTGGCCTCCAACAACTTGTTCCAACCGTCTACCACTCTGTTTGCAGAAGTGACCTTTCTAATGTATTTTTGGCAGCTTTGTTTCCTTAGTTTGAACCTACAGTATATCTACTTGTTCTTGAAATTACAGTTTTCAAAAATTCTTCTCTGTCACTTCTGCCGATTCCTGTTACTATTGTGTACGTAGTGATCATTTCTCCTGTTTTTTCTTCTATCTTCTAGCTTTGGCATATTTAACGCCTCTAACCTCTCCTCGTTTCACTTGTTTTGTCTATCTCCAGAAGTCATTTAGTTGCATGTCTTTTCACCTTTTTCTAGTTGAATAATGTGTTTCTTGAGATATGAGCACCAAACCAAGAGCTGCACATTCCGACTTTGGTCTCACATATGTTGTGAATAATGTCCTTACTATTTCGCCATCTGTGAATCTAATAGGAATTCTGGAGTTGGAAAGCGTAGCATTTGCTCCCCGTACAACATTCTCTGTGGGGTCCTCAGGCGATAGTTGTTATCTAGAACTGCCTCCAGATCGCTTTACATTAGACTTTAACCTTCGCTTTCACACACACATAACACCCAAGAAAGCTATAGCCTCAAACGCTCTATCAAAACTCTACCCACTCAAACATGCCACCAAGCTCTATCTATACAAAACACTTATTCTCCCACTCCTAACATATGCACCCATCCCACTCACACTTGCAGCACCAACAAATAGGATGAAACTCCAGCGTACCCAGAACAGGGCTCTGAGATGGGTGTTCGATACCCATTGGCAGGACTTCACCACCAGTGAGGCCCTGCATGAGTGGGCGAACATCCCACCTCTGAACATAACCTGGGATACTATGGGGAAGAAACAGATTGACAGAATTCTCACCCATCATGACAACTACGACACGTTCCTCAGAAACGTCCTAAGCAGACCCCAGACATACGCACAACCTCTTTAACCTGATCGACGATCCACCTCCTGCTCCGTCCTTTACATAACCCCACTCCTATAATATCACTACTCAAATCACCAAACTTCCAACTATAGCCTCCTAACTCTTCTCCCCCCTCTTTAGGGGGGGGGGCCAACTAGCTCCCGTTTTCTGGTGCCTTGGGTGGGGCACGATGCTGATTGACAGATCTAAGACCACATCTGGTGTGAGCCTCCAGGGCACACCCAGCTGAGGGCTGCTGTCTCCGTGGGTGCTCAGAAAAGACGAAATGTTGTCACAGAGATCCGATTCCTTGCCTTCACTGCCTAGTCTGGTCATAACGATTTCAATGCCATGCAGCTGGGTCTAGCCCTGGCACTTTACCTCATACTGAAAACCCTTCCTCTCACCCCCACTAATTCTTCCCCTATCCCCACTTCCACGCTCACCCATTAGGGTATCTTGACCTATATTTAATTCATTCATTCATTCGCTTTATCAGAATTCTTTAAATCTTGTTCATATAATTTATAGATAATGTGTGGCCTATTTTCTCCCATTTTTTGTGAGGAAGTTAGGAGCATATGTGGCAACGGTGAGGGAGCGGGGAGTGTGTATGTTTGAACAACACCATTATGTAACAAGAGATATAACGCCGAGTGAAAGCAATTCGTACGGAGGTTGGTGAATTTAACCTTCGGTTTCGTACATAACAACACACACACCAACTACTGTATACACACACACGCTGTGTTTGCCAGATGTGTGTGTGCTTTGTGGCCCTATACCTGCCTGTAAACAATTCATCAGTAAATAAAACGCACAATACATTAACGAGAAATCTGTAAATATATATATAACCTTCCTTCACTATATTATTCATCAACATGAACGTTGGTGACGGAGTAATGACGAACCGATGAATTAATTCATTTTATTAATAAGCTGAGCGCGCCCTTCGGAGAGATGGAATTCATGGCAGACAGATTCTCGGCGAATTTTAGGACATGAATTTCACTGAAAGCTGCAGCTAGGAGGTCACTGAAAACTATAAACCAAAGCTACAAACAGCTCCCCACCAGAGCTACAAACAGCTCCCCACCACAGCTACAAACAGCTCCCCACCAGAGCTACAAACAGCTCCCCACCAGAGCTACAAACACCTCCCCACCAGAGCTACAAACAGCTCCCCACCAGAGCTACAAACAGCTCCCCACCAGAGCTACAAACAGCTCCCCACCACAGCTACAAACTGTTCCCCACTAATGCTAGCCTATTTTATATTTTTCTTGCTTGTAGGATTAAACTTTGCAGTATGATCCCGCCCAGACAACACGCCACCAGGTGATTATTGAGTGGCTTTGACCTCACTGGTTCTGTGTTAACTCTCTCTAAGTCTTATTCTTCGTCATCATGCTCAATTGCGTTGTAATTTCCAATTTTGTAATTCCGTTAGACAGCCAAATAAAATTTAATTGAAATACATAGGGTGATTAATTGTTTTTTAATTTTCAGTGAATTAAGTTAGACACAGCCAGCAAATATTAAAATAAAAAGCATATTGTGATTACAATTTCTAGCCAATTTCTAAATTTATAATTAAGACATATATGTCTAAGTGTTTGTTGAGTGTCTTGTCAAGTGTCCAGTGCTAGCAGGCTAACAAATGGAATTAATTACCTGACTATTTTTAATGTTCAATAATCATATATTTTGCAGCTAAGTGTTTGACCTTTCTGTAAAACTCATAAGTATTTGACCTTTCTGTAAAACTCATAATTAAATGTCATATCTCAAATTATAATATAATATTTTTGTTAAT
This sequence comes from Procambarus clarkii, assembly GCF_040958095.1. Taxonomy (NCBI): domain Eukaryota; kingdom Metazoa; phylum Arthropoda; class Malacostraca; order Decapoda; family Cambaridae; genus Procambarus; species Procambarus clarkii. The sequence goes on from NC_091188.1 coordinate 12,286,244, forward strand.
AATGCGATATTATGTTGAGTTATGTACAAGGGTGTTATGTAAATATGTTAGATTAATCCAGCGGTTGTTCAATGAGTATAATGAGACACTGAATAATTTTTAAATCTCTATTTGGGCATATTTATTTATTTATTTATATACAAGAAGGTACATTTGGGTTTGTGAGGATACATAGCATGGTAATTTACAATCTTGTAAAGCCACTAGTATGCGCAGCGTTTCGGGCAAATTGTTATTGTTAATTATATTGACATATTATTATATTATATAATATATATATATATATATATATATATATATATATATATATATATATATATATATATATATATATATATATATATATATATATATATATGCGAACAAGCCTGAATGGTCCCCAGGACAATATGCAACTGAAAACTCACACCCCAGAAGTGACTCGAACCCATACTCCCAGGAGCAACGCAACTGGTATGTACAAGACGCCTTAATCCACTTGACCATCACGACCGGACATAATGAGGTGATAGCCGAGGCTATTTGAAAATATATATATATATATATATATATATATATATATATATATATATATATATATATATATATATATATATATATATATATATATATATATATATATATATAATATATATTTTATGTCAAATTATATATTTAGAACAGCTTATAGTTACGTTGAAGGGACAATCGTGGGCCCGTTTTCATATGCAATATTTGCAAGGTGTTCACAGTATTGTTCGCTAAAGTACCGACTGCCTTATCCCTCGCGTCTGTGGCTCGTATTCGTTAAGCATTCATGAAATCTCGTTAATCATTCATTCATAAGACACTTACGAAACCTCTTTATCTTTCCTCAATCATGACGAATTAAGAAGGATTTAGGAATCAGTGTATGAACTCTGAAGCGCTTCGAGGTTACCAATTACAATTATTTATAACAATAATAACAGTTGGATGCAAAGTTCCGAAGCTTTTGGGCACCATTCCTTCCCTCCGTCCCATCCCACATCTTTATCCTGACCACTTTCCAAATGCTATATTGTCGCAATGGCTTGGCGCTTTCCCCTAAACATCACTAAATCACCGCAGTCTGTACGAAAATCTCCACAGTACTTACGCTGAGGGATTACAAAAAAGAAAGAGTCTATGTTGTTTTAGATTCAGCTACTCAGAACGAAAGTGCCAAGTAGCACGGGCTATGGTGAGCCCGTAGTAGACTTACCTAGCACAGGAGCGGGGCTCAAAAAGAGTCTTATGTTAACCATTCCAGAGCGTCTCGAGCATCAAGACTGTAATGAACGGGCCTCGAACGCCGACCGTGCGGAAGGCTTGCGCAGAATAGATGCCTCGGGTTAGAGTAAGTGGTTCCCGGGACTATTCCACTAATCCAATGAAGACCCAACGGGGAGAGAGAGAGGGAGATAGCAGCGCCCAGTTTAAATTGCACTAGAGCTTACTTGGGAATAAAGTGGGGGGCAGCAGTCGTACCATTCGGGGACAATTGACGCCATTCAGACTGTGGTTGTGATTAGACTTTTTCTAATTTTAGAAATTAGACTTTTTCTAATTTTAGAAATTAGACTTTTTTCTAATTTTAGAAATTAGACTTTTTTCTAATTTTAGGAATTAGACTTTTTCTGATTTTAGAAATTAGACTTTTTTCTAATTTTAGGAATTAGACTTTTTCTAATTTTAGAAATTAGACTTTTTTCTAATTTTAGGAATTAGACTTTTTTCTAATTTTAGGAATTAGACTTTTTCTAATTTTAGAAATTAGACTTTTCTAATTTTAGAAATTAGACTTTTTCTAATTTTAGAAATTAGACTTTTTCTAATTTTAGAAATTAGACTTTTCTAATTTTAGAAATTAGACTTTCTAATTTTAGAAATTAGACTTTTTCTAATTTTAGAAATTAGACTTTTTTCTAATTTTAGGAATTAGACTTTTTCTAATTTTAGGAATTAGACTTTTTCTAATTTTAGAAATTAGACTTTTTCTAATTTTAGAAATTGGACTTTTTCTAATTTTAGAAATTAGACTTTTTCTAATTTTAGAAATTAGACTTTTTCTAATTTTAGGAATTAGACTTTTTCTAATTTAAGGAATTAGACTTTTTCTAATTTTAGAAATTAGACTTTTTCTAATTAGACTTTTTTATTTACTTTTTTTATTTAGACTTTTTTATTTACTTTTTTTATTTAGACTTTTTCGTTCAGGCTTTGATAGTGACTGGAGGTGAAATTATGGTGTTTCTATATAATATGGGTGGCATTCTACCACTGAGAATCATTGCACCATTCCAGATTATGGCATTGTGTGGAATGGTGCAAATTGAATTAAACTACGAATTGAATTTCCACCTTTTCTTGCTCTGATAGTGACTGGGGTTGTATCTATACACCTTTCCACATAATGATAGTGACGATTTATATTACAGGTGTTCCTCAGTTACTTAAAAAAGTAATGGTACTCTTTAAGTAACTTGAAACATGTGATAATATAACTTGGAATATTTATCTTCAAAATATTTTCTTCAACAATCTCGGAAAGTGGCAAACAAACACATCTGAAAGGTGACAAACTGCATTCTTAAATAGACAAATCTGTTATTATGTATGCAAACAATATATCACGTTCAACGACATACACAAACAGTTTACAACGACACACACAGAGTTCTGTAATCAGTTGTTTAGAATTATCAAACAAGTATATTCTACATAGGTACTTAAGATCATAATATGTAAGATGATTGTACTCTTGTCGAACGTTAATTGAATAGTTTAAACACGAGGGAAGTTGCTTATTTCCTGCTAGTAAGGTTATTAAGGCTTACCAACCTCTGGAGTGCTATTGAGGCCATGGCCAATCAGCCTCTGAAGGGGATTATTATGGTCTGTCATCCTCTGGAAGCTTATTAAGGCAAAATCATCCTCTGAAGCAGTTAATAAGGTCTCTGAACCCCGGTAGGGTTATTATGGTCTAGCAAGTGTGCTGTAGCGTCTGAATACAGTCTAGGAATAAACTAAACTCAGTGTGTATATATATATATATATATATATATATATATATATATATATATATATATTATTAAATATGACCGAAAAAGTAAGATTAATAATTCTAACACGAATTTTCTCTGTTTCTTATATTTCTTTTCACTGTTGATGGTAACTGAAAAATCAGAATTGATTTTTCAGTTATCATCAACAGTGAAAAGAAATATGTTATTGGAACCGTTTACATCGTGGTTGAGTACGACTCAATAGTGTACACCAAAAGATTCAGGAAAGAAAAGCAAGAGGATAGCAGACATGTAGTGGGCATCGAAGGAGAGCAACACTAATTATCACGGGAGATTTCAATCATGGGAAAATTGATTGGAGGAGAAGGAGCCCCTTGCGGTGGACCTGAGAGAGAGAGCAAAAGAGAGAGAGCAAGGCTGACAATATTTACCAACGTTGAACGATATATTGCCGCGACGTCTGAGGAAATCACCTGGTCAGACGTCTTGCTGATAGGGGCTGGTGCTGAGCTGAACTAGACTGAAGACAGGGAAGAGGTATATAGGCCCTACCTGTTCACGGCGGCAGGTGCTGGTGATGTATAGTCACCAGGTGGTGAAGGTCACCACCCACCTGGTGTACGCCAGCCAGCCGCTCAGAGGCCGGGGTGAATGATCCATTTGCCTCTGGCCCTAATGATCCCGCGGTTGTTTGGCCATTTTTTTTTATCTCTGTAGCCAAGAGTAATTGAGCCACACCAAGGCCGTGTGAGCCATTTATCCAAACAAAGTCCTGTTGAACCATTGGTCCAGACCAAGACCTGTTGAACCATTGGCCCCAGACTAGGAGCGGAAGGCCTGCTCTTAACTACTGGTCCAGAACAATCATTCAGCGCTAAGTTCGACACACACACACCCTCTCCGTCACTCACAAAAGGATCGAACCCTCCAATAAGTCATCATTTTGAAGCCCCGCTTATTAAATCACCAACTAGCCCTATACGACGAAAGGAAGAACGTATTAAAAACCAACAAACATATACATATACCAATAGTATAGGTCCCAAATGTAAATAAAATAGTGTTGGATATCTTTCTGGCCCTCTGAGTGTAAATGTGAAATTCTGGAGAGTGACAAGTACTCTGGCAGCTTGCCAAAGGGGTTCGCTGTAATATTAACCGACGCTTGCGTCTCCAGAGAGACACTGGGGCCGTCGTTGTGGTAAGAGGTAGGTATCGACCAGCTGGGTGAGTGTGTGTGTGGTGCACCAGCTGGGTGGTGTGTGTGTGTGACGCACCAGCTGGGTGAGGTGTGTGTGTGTGGTGCACCAGCTGGGTGAGTGTGTGTGTGTGGTGCACCAGCTGGGTGGTGTGTGTGTGTGTGGTGCACCAGCTGGGTGGTGTGTGTGTGTGTGGTGCACCAGCTGGGTGGTGTGTGTGTGTGTGTGGTGCACCAGCTGGGTGGTGTGTGTGTGTGTGGTGCACCAGCTGGGTGGTGTGTGTGTGTGTGGTGCACCAGCTGGGTGAGTGTGTGTGTGTGTGGTGCACCAGCTGGGTGGTGTGTGTGTGTGTGGTGCACCAGCTGGGTGGTGTGTGTGTGTGTGGTGCACCAGCTGGGTGAGGTGTGTGTGTGTGGTGCACCAGCTGGGTGAGTGTGTGTGTGTGTGTGGTGCACCAGCTGGGTGAGGTGTGTGTGTGTGGTGCACCAGCTGGGTGGTGTGTGTGGTGCACCAGCTGGGTGAGTGTGTGTGTGTGTGGTGCATCAGCTGGGTGAGTGTGTGTGTGTGTGGTGCACCAGCTGGGTGAGTGTGTGTGTGGTGCACCAGCTGGGTGGTGTGTTTGTGTGTGGTGCACCAGCTGGGTGAGTGTGTGTGTGTGGTGCACCAGCTGGGTGGTGTGTGTGTGTGTGGTGAACATGCTGGGTGATTTGTATTCCAAATATTTTAAATACTTGAAATATATATATATATGACAAAATGCACAATATATGGGAAGGTGGGGGGGGGAAGACACAATATGTGAGTGTACGCGGGTGCCCCACAAGGCTCCACCGGATGCTACATATTGTCTTCTTCGAGGCCGAGGGTCCCTACAAGTGCAACCAGAGTTGGAACCCTCTCTCTCTCATATATATATATATATATATATATATATATATATATATATATATATATATATATATATATATATATATAATATAATATATAATATAATACCAAATGTCTGTAACAGTGGCTGACTACACAGGCCAGTCCATTATAACTGGATTTTCACAGGATCATTTTTGTTTTTGTTAATATTCATGAATTACATTACGGCCAAGTTCGGATATTAGGAGATTTCGCAGTCATTACCCAGAGGATCAACGTAGGCAAATTGGCTTGTGCGATGTGGAATTTTATTGGTATAATAACTACATTTCCGGATACGTGAAAAATACATTTGGTATTAATGTAAATTGCTTGCTAAAACCTCCGGAAAAATAGATATCGTCCTGAAATACTCTGTTTATACTACAATGAGCTTCTTGGGAACTGAATACTAATGGGTAAAGGTGACACTAGATCATCGATCATCAGTACCTGGGCGTCTCTGGAGTCATAGCCTCGTCTCTGGGAGGCGAGGCTATGTCTCGTGGCCTACCATCAGCGCTGGACAGCTGCTGGGAGTAGCTATACTCTCATGAATGTCTGTCAATCTCTCCTCTTTTTAAGTGTTCTTGCTGCCTTCTGACCATTGCAGGAAGCTGCTCTTTCTGGAAATATGACAGCTAGTGTCTCAGCCTCCTGTAATGGTTGGAATACATGCCTGTGGTCGGGGCTGGTCGACCTGATATGGTTTTAATCTGTCCCCATATCTTGGCAAATAAATCTAAGTAACTTTTAAATTCTGTGTAAATTTAGAGTTTTAGAGTTCTTCCTCCTGGTGTGGAGTTTCGCTTTAGATTTTTTCTGAAGATGTTGTCTGTGCTTTACTGTATAATCAATTATTATTTCGTTTTGTGTTTCCTGGGATGATGACTGAAATATCTTTGTTCGCAGCAGCTGTAATGGCATCCTGGAGATGTCTCGTGTATGCCCAAATCCTCAGGGGACGTGCATGTAGCATTCCATTTCTTGAAGTTCCTTTCAGTATATATATTCCAGTTGGCCTTTTTTTTTTTAATTTCTACCTTGGTTGCATCTATTACACCTCATAATAGACTTACATCCGTCGTTTGAAAAGATTTGTTTACTGAAAAGGGGAATCAGTGATGGCGGGGGGAAGGGAATGCCTACCAATTTAGGGGCCATTAAATCCCATTCAGGTAAAGTCCACCCGCTCGTCTGGACATCAGGTCCGGGGTCGAGCCCTACACGGACTTCCTCGCTTGTGTACTGATGAGCACATTGAAGTGAGTGTCCCAGACGGGAAGAGGGTGGCTCAGTGTCGTTCCATCCAGTCTGTGGTCTGGTGAACACACTAGCAACGCAACTGCTGCCATTTATACAGTGTGCAGTATATGTTCATACAACATGTTATTGCATATTCTATAGATGTATAACTCGATATGCTATGCGGTATATATATTTTACGACGTACTATAGAAATATAGATTATTTGTTGTGTATGTGTACAATGTGCTGTGTATTTGTGCAATATACTATACATACATACAATATGTACTCTGTATATTTATACAATATGCAGTACATCTGTACAATATACTGCATATGTATACATTATATTATCCATCTATCCAATATGTTGTGTATTTACAGTGTTGTATACTGATACAATATGCTGCATATCTGTTTTATGCTAGGTTCCAACAGTCAGGTTCCGGAGCAGTAAAGAGTACCAAAGAGCCCTAAGGCAACGAGTAGAAATATTCTAAACATGTGCATGAACAATGGAGTTTCCCAAGCAAAGACATGACACCATTCATCTCATTGGTAATGATGTTAGATTACGTATGGATGATCGTAAAGTTATTTATATCTAATTCCATTGGCGAATGTGGAGAACTGAGTCTGAAGATTTCTACGTGTGACAATCCACTAAATCAAATACTGTGGCTGTATATATATATATATATATATATATATATATATATATATATATATATATATATATATATATATATATATAAATAAATATTCTGTATTCTATAGCAAGGGATGGTGAACCTATGGCACACGTGTCTAATATGGCACGCGAGCAAAAACTGTTAGGACGCGATCTGCAGTGTCGCTCATTGAGTCTTTAAACCCTAACATAATGCACGAGATGTTTCGCCGATTTGGGCGCACACTCTCAAAGCAGGTTGGCCACCCCTTGTTCTATACCATTGATGTCTTTTTCATATAAGTGCCGCGGTAGCCTAACATGCGGTATTCCTTAACCCCAACCTCAACTCCTTTCTAACTTGAAATTAGATAATTTCTCTACGCTAAGCATCGGATGGTCTGGCACGTAAATTTAAATGTGAATGTAACATGTGCCAAACTGAACGCTAAAATTCATCATTATTAAATGGCAAGCCTAAACTATTCTGTTCCAAACTGAAATAATATGTTTTCGACAAAAATATTTGTCGTTAATATCCTGCAACATACTTTTCTAATTTGCTCGCAGCTTTCCGCAAGCGGACGTCCATGTAATTGTGGCCGACCAAAAATATTACTGGATGGAAAGCTGGTAAAACTCGGGCACCGGAATTGCTGAAATATAATAGACCATTGCCATAATGCTGGAGCTCCACTCCAGCCACTCACAGTGACGTGATCCGGGCATCAAACTGGTACCAAACGCAGCAGAGAGGGAAAGCTATGGCTTGTGTTATTATTTTTTTTTTATAGTGAAACGGTGTTATATAGAGTTATTCTGTGGTTTGTTGCCGTTATGTGATGGTGAAATCCCGTTGGCTAGTGAGCTTGTCCGACAAAATAAATATGAATACGACACACCTGCCTATCTGTCCCTTGATACAGTGAACTATATATAAATTGATAAGTACATAAGAATAAAGGTAGCTGCAGAAGGCCTGTTGGCCGGTACGAGGCAGCTCCTATTTATAACCACCCAATCCCACTCGTACACATGTCCAACCCACGTTTGAAGCATTCAAGGGACCCCACCTCCACCACGTTACGCGGTAATTGGTTCCACAAATCAACAACCCTGATGCAATCTGCAGTGAATTTAGACGTACATTGATGTTGGGTTTACAGTTTACCAACCTCTAAGAGGATTATCAATCTATGGAGGTTCATAGCTTTTTCCCCGGCTGTTTTATGTCAAATTCGCACTGAACCTGAAATTCAGAACATAAGTGTCAACAAAGCAACATCAAGAATCTTATTACACAAGTTAAATGTTAATACTGCCATTTTATTTAATTGCATACTCAGTTACATACGTCTTTCAACTGAAAGACGAAACTGGGAAAACGAGTTTGCTTTCAGTTTATAAAATCAGGTTGTTGAGTAGACAGACCTTTAAAAATAAAGTAGGTCCGTGGTGGTGAAAAGGATGGAGAAACACTGCTCAAGAGGGTTTGCAGAGTTTTCAACCCCAGTTGCAGCGTTTCAACCACTTGGAACAATAAGTTCCAAGTAGCACGGGATATGGTGAGCCCGTAGTGGACTTAGCGTTATTGGTAGCTGCAGATGGTTGGATGGTGTGGTGGTCGTAACATTAGTGAAAGGGTTGTGGTGGCAGCACAGGAGGCTGCCAGGTAGCATTAACTAGGCGGTTGGTAGCTTTAACGAAGCTGCTGTTGGCATTAACGAGGCGACTGGAGGCATTAATTAACCAGGAGGCAGGTGGCATTAACAAGGCGGAAGGTAGCATTAACTACCATTTACGTTACCATATTGGCTTGCTAAGTGTAACTCTTCACTGTTGACCCCCCCCTGAAGCGTTTGTCTCCCGACACCAGTGTGCACGCACGGCTCTGACAATGGACCCGCCATTGAGGCTATAATCATTAGATTTGCATTAAATTAATTTGCTATTTCCACATCGTCCTAGGCTCCCTCCCACCTTTATGCACTCTATGCCTCCCAATCTCTCCCCGCCTCTCTTGTTCTCACATCCATCCTCCTCTACAGCTCTTCCTCCTTCTTTCCTGCCTTCCTTTCTCACTCCAACACTTCCTTCCTCCCTCCCACCCTACCCTCTTCCCTTCCTTAAAAAATCATCACTATTTCCCTCAACAACATGGAGGCTTCTCATGCACAATATACGCTGTTTACCCAAGCCTGAACGGCTGTGAGAGGTGCAGCTCTTTCAGTAAATGTCTCGTGTTGTTCTTATATCAATTGCCAAGTCCTTCGAGTTCCCAATTTATGCATTCTCTTATGGTATGTATACGATTCAATACTCTCAAGGCATATATAAATACACCGAGAAGTGTATCCCGCTGTTTGGTGAATATACACTAAGAGTTTAATTTTGTCCTGAACTTAGTAACCTAGTCCAGGACTAAAATATACTTGCTGGTTGGTTAGTAAGCTGTTGTGGTGGCCTTAATAACCCTCGAGAGGTTGATAGGCCCCAATCCCAGCACCAAACAAAAAATGAAGCATTGGGCAGTGTAGTGTTATCGTAATGCTGGATTATGGAGCTTCAAAAGTGGACAATGAATTAATTGTTATCATAGTTTTGGTCTATGAAGCTGCGGCAGTATATGATTTTGTAATGTTATTATAGTTTTGGTTTACGAGACAGCTAACAGGAAATAATTGAACTTCTAGTGTTGATAATACTCTCTGGCTCTTGCTATGTTTGTGTTATTTTTCGAAAATTGAAAATGATACAATCCTGCAAAATAATTTTAAAAGTATCCACTTTATCTCAGTTTCCCCTCCACGCTCAGCCAGCGTTTCCTCTAGAAGAAATGTCATTTCCGTGTTGTTTCCGTAGTGTAAACGGATTTAAAGTCCTGTTGAGTTTTTATTCATATGCGTTTTGTTTTGTAATATAGCTACCTGTCGTATTTCTTGCGAAAAGATTTCTGTTCAGGTATTACCTCTACTTTTTACATAAGGTAACATTAGTTAGGGATGAACGTCGCGCAAAGTGGGTTAGAACATGGGAATCACGAAAAATAATACTTATTAGGAGAAAGCACTATGACTATACAACACATGGAATATATAAGGATTTAAGATTGAACAGAGGGTTTGACGGAGGACTGGAATGGTGCTCAACCACCTGCAAGAAGCGAGAAAGACGCTCTACCGTCCAATCCAAGTGATTGGGCACACTTTCATTTTTGACGATTTTTTTTTTTTTTTTTTTTTTTTTGAGGGGTCAACAAGCGTGGGATCCCAGCAATCCCACGCTTGCTGGCGTCCCACGTTTACAAGAGTTACTGTCAACAGGAAGACCAGTTCTGCAACATATTTTCGCGAAGAAAATTAGTCACAAGACAAAATAATAGCAATACTGTCCTGTGAAGCTATTCTGTATTACTATACACACTCACTGGTTATTCACATTGATTACACACACTCTGATTATACACAATATCACATATTATACACTATATACATTCACATTATATTCACTCACTAATTATAAAATTATTATACTACCCCAAGCTTAGACATTTCATCGGTGTAGAGAACCCCAAACCACAACAGCCTTATTTATATTAATCATGATATTCCAATTTTCCAAGTTGTGAGAGTTCGTGAGACTGATGCCAAAATGCGAAGCTTGGAATATGTTCCATATTTGAATACACATTGATTTGTACCTATCTCTAAAAGTCTGACAACAATCGACGCCTGACAACACGTTAAGAAACCACATTAACGTGATGTATCATTGAGAACATCACTTGGAGCCTTATGGGCCTCAGAACCCCCCATATGGGTCTAGTTGCTTCCCAGGTCACATTACTCGTGTTGTATCGTGGTCCAGTGGTTTAAGGCGTGTGCTTGGGAGTACCCAGAGTCCAGGTTCGAATCCTCCTCATGGCAGCCCGTCCTCTTAAGGTTTCCCAATGTCAAGGAACTGTCGTACTAAAGTACCCTTATCCTAACCTACTAGAAGATCCAAAGCAGAAAACGGGACTATGTTTATTTCGCGAGTCGCTGCCATTTTCTAGGGCGACGATTTTTGGCCTTATGTTAAGTATACGTCAAAATGCGACGTTCTACAAGGACAGGTTGCTCGTGCCTCAATCTGATTTTTCGCATTGTTATTATTATTATTTTCTGACTTTGAAAACATAATATAATAAAAAATTAATTCAATACAGTTGCTTGCACACCAAGTTATATAAAAAGAAGAAGTATTATTAAGTAATGGTAATGTCTTCTCACGGACATAATAACATTGGATAAAACCCACACTTATGTAATTTGTAAAATTTATGTAAAGATTTATATTTACTAATCAATGATTAGTCGTTGAGATATAAGTCTCGTCTCAACCACATACTCAAACCTTGACAAAGCACTAAGGGGAGTGTGAAAGACTTGGTGTAAATCTTTACATAAATTTCACAAATTACATAAGTTTGGGTTTTATCCTCAGAAGTATTATTGTTGATAATTTTTCATGTAGCATCTCTTGTGGGAAAATTCATATTAATGTTTTTTCCTCCAAATTAATTACTTATTTGTATATGGTTTCTAATTTTTTTTCCTCGGTTGATACAAATGTATTTTATCTTTCCATTGATACCAGACAAATAATTTTTCGGTAATATTTGATATTTATAAATACGAGGATCTTTAAAATACAAAAGTGTGTATGTTGAAGGCGAAGTTTGATATTATAAAGTATAAACTCTCATTTAGATATGTCGCTGGAACACGTGCTGAGGACGACATGTTTAATTACATTTAACTATATTTTCAAGAGAGATTATAAAAGCTTAATTTTCACTCTCGAGATGAGAGAAATAGAGACAGTCAGAGCCCTCTCAAAATGTAATTTAAATAAATGAAAAAATGCAAACGAACCTTATCAAACAAGAGAGACTATGTCCCACAAACAGAATATTTTCCCCCCAAAAAAGATTAAGTCAACATGTGTATCATACTTGTTTCCTGCTAAACATGTGTAATGTTCCACACTAACTCTTGCTGTCTCTGTAGAGGTCCTGAATCCAATTTACTGTAGTCCTGGACTATGTTCAGGACTAAAGTATACTTGCTGGTTAGTCAGTTAACTACAGCGTTGCCTTAATAACCTTCCAGAGGTTGATAGACACTAAGCCCAACACCAAACCAATACCAACGTTGTTAGCGATTAAATTACACTTGAAAGTTAGCAGTTGATTGCGTCCTTAATGATCCAGGGCCGGTAGGCTATAAACCTAACACGTGACTTAACACAGAGACTCGCAAGGTAAATTAAGCCGTGTCTGTTAATTCTCAGTTTACGGGCTATTCATGCCCGTGCCACCTCTGGTGTGGCGTATTTTTCATCAATCAATTCTCAGCAAATATTCACGGTATAAATGAACAAATCCACAAGGGCAGTGACGAGTCCTCGTCACTGCCCTTGTGGATTTGTTCATTTGATGCATCACGGTAGTGTAATCTCTGTGTGTGCTTCACGGTATATTTTAATAATTAGCTCTGATAGGGATTAAATTATATTTGACGGTAAGTAGAAAACTATACAGGATATTAATGATAACAGCAACTGACTAGTTTCAAACCTTAAACCCTAACTAGAATGCGTGTGTAGTTTCTGAAGTACACACGCATAAATATATATATCAGTTATACTCGTGTTCATTTTGTGTACTTTAATACTAAATTCTGTTAGGGATTATGTAAACTAAAGTACATAAATAGGGTAAACTGTAGTCTCAATCGAATGGCCCTAAACCTAAATACCTTATCTAACTTAAGTGCCTAACCGAACTTAACTAACTGAATACCTAACCTATCCTAACTTAACTGCCTAACCTACCTTAACGTACTCTAAATATCTAGCCAAACCTAAATACCAAACCATACCTAACTTGACTTAAATACCTAACGGCCTAAATATTTAACCTAACCTAACGTGACTTAAAACTTAACCTGATCTCGAAGACGGGCAGGACCGAATTCCAAAAGGCTCTCATTACTTGATCTCGGTCTATTATAATGACCGAGTCTTCCAGGTAGGACTCAAATGGGAACCAACAGTTAAATTTAAGGGGATTTTCGACGGTTCAACTCTCCTCTGTCCATTTGTTTAAATTCAAACAACTGGGTGTTTATATGGGTTATTTTACAAATAAAAAAGGCTGTAATCTCCAGTTTATGAGAGAAATAAATTGTAAATAGTTATCTTAGCTGTATTTATATCAGAATCAGATGTGTTCGGTTATCTGACGTTCTATGGCAATTCAAAGACAACCAGATGATTTGTGTTGCCATAAAAACGTCCTCATGCCGAAGAGATCAGTCACGGCTATTTTGATATGCAGGTTTTCTTGAGGGGAAACTGAAATATTCAACTTATTATTATATTTTAACTTAGTTTCGTTATATTCATTTTGTATTAATTTGAAATAAACTTTAATTTACTAAATATAAATATTAGTGATTTATTTTTAATTTGTATGTTTCATTGCAATAAAATATTTCACTTATATTTAATCCTAAGACCGGACCGAGTTGGTCATAGTTCCTTTCTTCCGACAGGACCGGGAACGTCGGCCTAGGCAAAGTCCGGGACCCTAGATACTTTTTAAGGTGCGGGTATACTCACTTTTGCCTAATCTAATCTAGAAAATGTCGTGCATAATATGGCCCTAGTGACAATCTTGGTGAGCACGGACACTCAGTCCGGCATGTGTGTGTGTGTGTGTGTGGTTGAAACGGGACAGTACGTCACTTTCGTGAGCCGATTTCATTTCAAATTACGTCCATTTTTGGCCATAGCGCGCATACGAGCGAAAAGTGGCGTTATTTTTAAGAGGACGGGTCGGTGTGAGACAATGTGATCTCTGCAAACTCAAAACGTAACTGGCTCTATTTTCCGCTTATTACCACTTGTAATAAAGTTGTTACATCTTGGTATAACACTTTTATGACGTGTTAGAACATTGTTACAACTTGCTATAGTGGTTGTTACAACTTGTTAGGTGTTAAACCTTATTCGAACGTTGTAGCAACGTCGTAGTTTAGTCGTGTGTTTGGCGGGATGACGCTTCATATTTGGGAGAGAGATGACAGAATCTTAAGGGAGAATTTTAAATTAGTAAGCAAAATGTTAGGGTTTAGAGTCATATTAGCTACCAGGACCTCTAAGTCACAATCTAGTTTTATTAATTGCCTTTTAATCCTGATCTCAATTCAGAATTAAGCTATCAACCTCTGGGGAATTTTTAAGACCATCACAAAATCTTTCCGACAGCAAGTATACTAAATTAATGAAGAAATTCAAGTACTATGTAAACTCCCAGTGTATGTTCACTGAGATGTGAGCTTTACTTCTCGGTGTAAATATCTTATTTGGGTGTACAGTAGTTTGTTAAATTTGAAGGTAAAGACAGAAAACACCTTGAATTTGTCTCATATTGTAAATTATTTTCCTTTCATCTCTGTAGTTAACACTGTTAGATATTTTCACAATATACGATGGTAAACAACGGGCTCTGAAGTTCCTGTAAGATGTACCAATACCCAGGTGACTAAGCAGACACCGGTATAGCTGATGCCAGGTGAAAATTTGTATTGCGTGTTGGATTCAAAAGTCAGTGAGGATGTCCACGAATACTAACAGTTAAGATGGTCATATCCTTCCTATGGTGAGTGCAGTTATTGTGTATGTCAGCTTCAGGCGTCAGTGATGATTTCTATCAGCACTGTCAGTGAAGACGGATATCTGGTTGATACCTGCTTGATGGGGTTCTGGGAGTTCGTCTACTCCCCAAGCCCGGCCCGAGGCCAGGCTCGACTTGTGAGAGTTTGGTCCACCAGGCTGTTGCTTGGAGCGGCCCGCAGGCCCACATACCCACCACAGCCCGGTTGGTCCGGCACTCCTTGGAGGAATAAATCTAGTTTCCTCTTGAAAGCGTGAGCGTTGTGTTGTGTGTCAGCTCCTGGAGTCGATGATTGATTGATAAAGATTAAGCCACCCCAAGAGGTGGCACGGGCATGAATAGCCCGCAAGTGGTGGCCCTTTTGAGCCATTACCAGTATCAAGAGCTGATACTGGAGATATGTGGAGGTGCGACTGCACCCTGCGTGACGGGATATGTCTCCCGTGCCTGGAGTCAGTGTAGCCATCAGTCAATACTGACAGTGAGGGGGAGGACGTGCCCCGCACCGGCCTGTCTTGGGAGATGACGCTCTCAATTTTTCATGACCCGGATGCTGCCGAAATTGGTTTTCCTCAGAAGGTTGTGTGTGTGTCAGCCCTCCCGCCGACGCTTACTCACTCTCTAAATAACTTTCAGGCGTCTTTAGAGCCAGCTTCGGGAAATTTGGTACACCTGTATAACTGTCCTCATCTGCAAAATATATTTTAATCTGGATATAATTTAGCCAACAATTGATACATTACGGCATATACTCTATGTCAAAAACATTTTATACTACACTCAAGAAAAATATTGTATAGGTCTAACCACTAAAATATATATTCAATATATGCTCGCTTTCTATGTTCATTTTCAATATACATGTTATTGAGAAAATGCTTTGGCGACGCCTAGGTGCTAGATGTAAGGACAATATTTATATTACAGTGAATCCACTGTAATCCACTGTAAGTCAAGGTGGACAGGGACAGAGATAAGAAGTTGTGGAAGCCACCTCCATCGACACCTTTAAGACAAGATTCTATAAACATTTCAAAGTGGTAAATTAGAACGTAACAGGTACAGGAGGGACAAGTAGCAGGGCATAAAGAGCTACACTTCACTTCCCCATATCCACTGTTAGGCAAGAACTACAACCTAAGTACCACGGACGTTCATAGGGAAATACACCCCCTGACCCCTTTCTTCCTTCCATCTTTCCTTACGTCCCTTCCTTCATCCTCCCTATTTTCATTCTTCCCTCCTCCCTCCACACCCTCTTCTGCACAACTAACCCAGCCTTCCCTGCGCACCTCCTTCATCACACAGGTTTTTGCCTCATTCAGCATCTTCCACTCCCACAGCCTCTCTCATCTCCTCATCCCGGCCTGATGCTGCTCTCCATATTTTTCCTCTCGGGGCCTGCTGTTGTTGCCACCTCTCGCCTGTGTTATAGCGAGTCAGCATATGTGTAACACACTATATTCTAGAAGCTGTTGCCAGCATGCCCATAACACATGGGATAATAGATGCGGTCGTCAGCATGCCCATAACACATGGGATAATAGATGCTGTCGTCAGCATGCCCATAACACATGGGATAATAGATGCGGTCGTCAGCATGCATCATCGATGCTGCAGTCAGTATGCGTATAACACACACAGAAGCTTTCATTAGCGAACTATCTACGGGCTCACCATAGCCCGTGTTACTTGGAACTTTTTGTTCCAGGTAGCGAATCTTTAACAACAACATTTCATTAGCGTGCGTCTTACACACTGGATCATATATATATGCTGTCGTCTGTAGCATGTTACACACTGAGTCATAGAATGCTGCCTTCAGCCGTATATTTCAAACGGAATCATAGATGCTGCATCTGTCAATGCTCAGATATATTTGGGGGCCGCGGAGGGCTCTGTTTAAGGAATATACGTCAATGCAGATTCCTAAACCCATCATCGTCTAAAAATGTGCGTTTTCTTGGACGTTAAAACCTGTACATAAGATCTTCTAGGGGGCAGAAAAACTAAGATGGGGGAATAATTAAAATTTTCTTGGACGAGAACACAAAAGGCTTCTAGAAGGGAAGACGTAATATTATTGAGGATGGAGAAATGTTTCATGCACAAGCCTAGATACCTCAGACATGTGTCAATGTTGTTGTTAATATTGAGGGCATTTATTCTTACCCATAATGACAGTGAATATGCAGAGAGAAGGTTATAGTATTGTGGGAGAAACAAATAACCCAATACACACACACATAATGTGAAATGAAAGCGATGACGTTTTGATTATTCCTGGATCCTTATCACGACGTTTCGGTCCGTCATGGATCCTTATCATATCATAGCTTGATAAGGGTTCAGAACGAACCGAAACATCTTTACTGTCATTTCATATCTGTGTGGTTTGCGTTATTTGATAGTGAACACTTTCATGTTCTTCATAAGGAAAAATTATGCAACTGAAGGCGATGAGTCACAATAACGGGCTGAAGTAGGTTGACCAGACCACACACTAGAAGGTGAAGGGACGACGACGTTTCGGTCCGTCCTGGACCGACAATGGACTTGAGAATGGTCCAGGACGGACCGAAACGTCGTCGTCTCTTCACCTTCTAGTGTGTGGTCTGGTCAACTGTGCAATTGAATTTTGTGAATAAGATCTTTTACACCGGGTTTGAGACTCACGCTTTAATAAAACAAATGACTGTCTCGTCAGCCATAAAAGCAATACATACGTATGTTTTTCCACCAAAAAAACGAGAATTAAGGCTTCGTTCTTAATCACTAGGGTAAGTTTCTTTCCTATTTCTTAAATCGCTTGACCATATATGCAGAATTAACAAGCACATCCATAAAGGGCCAATCAGAGGATAAATTACACTTGCATCTATTAAGAACTAAACTAAATCAGGGGCTAAATTGCACGCACATCAACAATGAATCAGCCAATAAACGACTGAATGCTAGAAACGTTCACTAGACAGGAAGCGTAAAAGATTGACAGGAGCGACGGGATCCTGTGATTACAATGTATCTTTCTGTTGACATGATGCCACAGATGTCGAGCGAGGGAATATTTACTTCTGCTGGAACAACATCTGAATTTTGAAAAGCTGTCAGAAGTAATGCGTGTGGATATTTACAGTGTGTGTGTGTGTGTGTGTGTGTGTGTGTGTGTGTGTGTGTGTGTGTGTGTGTGTGTGTGTGTGTGTGTGTGTGTTTACTAGTTGTGTTTACTAGTTGTTTACTAGTTACTAGTTGTGTGTGTGTGTGTGTGTGTGTACTCACCAAGTTGTACTCACCTAGTTGTGCCTGCGGGGGTTGAGCTCCGGCTTTTTGGTCCCGCCTCTCAATTGTCAGTCTACTGGTGTACAGATTCCTGAGCCTATTGGGCTCTATCATGTCTACATTTGAAACTGTGTATGGAGTCAGCCTCCACCACATCACTTCCTAATGCATTCCATTTATTAACTACTCTGGCACTGAAAAAGTTCTTTCTAATGTCTCTGTGGCTCATTAGGGGAATTCAGTTTCCACCTGTGTCCCCTTGTGCGTGTACCACCCGTATTAAACAATCTGTCCTTATCTACCCTATTAATTCCCCCTGAGAATCTTGAATGTGGTGATCATTTCTCCCCTAACTCCTCTGTAGGCGACGTAAGATTTAATTCTGCAGTCTTTTCTCGTACTTCATACCCCTCGGGAACTAGTCTGGTGACATACCTTTGAACCTTTTCCAGTTTAGTCTTGTGCTTGATTACATACGGACTCCACGCTGGAGCCGCGTGGTTTGTTCTGCCTGTTCCAGTAACTGTCTGTTCCAGTTCTTCCTGTTATACCTTTTGAATGCTATTTCTTCCAGGTCCATGCAATTATTAAACTATCCTGGACAGCCCTTATTCGGTTTTCCGCTCCAAGTACAGCATTCTGCGCCTTCCAATTGAAAATTTGGTCAAAACAAGTCATAGGATTCCCATTTAGTTAAATGAGGTCTTATTCATATCTGGGTGGAAATACCATCCCGTTATTCCAAAATAATATTTTCCTCTCCTTGGCATATATCAGTATTTCCTGAAATGAGAGTAACTGCTGTCTATACCCTTTGTATTTTAAATATGTCTTTGCATGTTCTTCGAGTGTGATATGATTGACTTTATGAAAGGCGATGAGTCACAATAATGTGGCTAAAGTAAGAGCTAAAGGCGTGGCTAAAGAATCGACTTGAAAATGATCCAGGACGGACCGAAACGTCGTCGTCCCTTCACCTTCTAGTGTGTGGTCTGGTCAACTGACTTTATGACTGATCTCCTATCATTTTCTCTTTAATCGCCGCTCAGAGTATTCAGTCAATAAACTTAATTTGTTTTTTATTGTAATAATCTACACCGCAAGAATACATACACAGAGTATACTCATATGTACTGCATATGTATACAGAGTATACAGTATACTCCGTTACCCAGTGTATATACAGTGAGATTACTTTAGTCCTGGATTATATTCATGACCAAAGAATCCCTACTGGTGGGTTAGTAAAGCTACTGTAATAAGGCTTCCATAGGTCGATAGGTCTTAACCCCAACGCCAAATCAAACCAATACACAACTGATTTGATTAATCTATATCAAGTAACTAATCGTGTTAGGAAAGTTATTAACAATATATTTTGTCTTATGATTTTCTGCGTAATTAATAGCGATTGTTATTCCAGTAAATGTAAAGTCCATTGATTTAGGTCATCTGCCGGCACTAGAGAATTATTCCAACTCATTCACAGTTCCTCATAATAATAATAATAATAATAATAATAATAATAATAATAATTTTTATTTAGGCAAAGGTACATACATAAAGAGATTTTACAAAGTTTGTTGGCTTTATAGATAGGAGCTAGTACATACAATGCCTAAAGCCACTATTACGCAAAGCGTTTCGGGCAGGTTTAATTAATTAGGCAACTTAATTAGGCAACTTCCCTCTCATAATGACATACACTGCTGAAACATCCTATACTGCACCACTTATTCATACCACTTAATCCACAGTACCACAGAATGAAACCATCTCCATCGAATCACACCAACTCCCCAGTACCAAGTACCACAAATTCATACCGCTGTCTCCCCAGTAGCACAATCATACCTCTTTTTTCAACAGCAGCACTGAATCACGCCACTTCTTCCTCAATACCACAATCATATCATATCGTGAACTGTACCACAAACTCATATCACCTCATCCACAGTACCACGTAAAAACCAAACACTTCTTTTCCTGAACTACATATACCAACTAGTCATCAGTACTCTAGATCCAAGCAACCGCCCTCACAAAGCCTATAACATCCACATCGTAAAAATATAGGATGACGTCTCCCCTGGCAGCTGTGTTGAACTCGACATGATACTGGTAGAAGAGGAACCCATAAAAGCCACGGCGAGTGTCGCTGAAAATCAAATTGCCACATCGTTTGAGGCGAGGGAGTGGAGCGGGGAGAGCCATTAGTGCCACCTGCTGCCTGTTCCTGAGAGTCAAGTCTTCAAGCGCGAAAGCTCTCCAGTCGTGTTTACTTGTGCATCGTGCTGTCACTTGGACTCAGAGTTACAGACAAGAAATTCAGGAGAGAGAGAACAACAGAAGATAACAGCAAGATGCGATGGATAGACTGCGGTGCATTTTTGGACCACATGACTTCAGCTCATTCGTGATACGACCCTCAACAATTACAAGAAATTAGTGATAAAATCGACAGTGTTATGGCACTCTGCTACACTATCCCAACACATTAGTGTGGAATATATCCCGTGTACTTGTATATATTAGATAAGCTGCAACACATAGTAGGATCCAACTCAAGAACAGCAGCCAGTGGATGCCAGAAATGATTCAAAATTGCGGACGAGACAAGATAGCAAACACAACATATGTAGATATGACAGAGCCCAATAGGCTCCGGTATCTATATACAAGTTGATTAACAGTTGAGAGGCGGCACCAAACAGCCGAAGCTCAACTCCCCCGCAAGCACAACTAGGTGAGTACAGCAATACTAAATGTCACGGATACTTCAACACCGGAAGAGTGGTCCAGCACCACAGCCACATCTGCCACAGGAGAGGCTGTAGAGACGCCAGACTCACAGCAAACTCTGGAAATGCTTCCTTCTGTGCAGGGAAAGACGGATGACGGAGTAAGCCCGTTCCTGAAGGTCTTGTTCAGAGGCTTTCAGGTCGACGTATCTATCGTAGGAAGATATTTTTTGCGGGAAGACTGGTGGGAAGGATATGAGGGAGGGGAGCAGATGCTGGTACTTACACGATGCACCAGGCGGCCTTCCTCATAATGATCCCTTCATGGAGGCCTTCCTCACAACAATCCCCTCACGGTGCTGTTCACAGGACGCTGGTAGTGAACTAGTCCGTCGCTGGCCGCTAATTCCAACTAGTTGGGCTCAACCTATGGAGGGTTATTAAGATCACCATAATTGCTCACTGACCAATCAGCAGGTATATTTATGTCCTGAATATAGTCCAGGACTAAAGTAGACTATAGGTAGATATACACAGAAAAGTGGGGGTATATATTTTTCGATGTATATCCCGGTATCCAGTACTATTAACTATTTTCAAATCTAACCAAGATTGTATTAATATTTAAGACAGCCTTCAAGCGATGTGTAAAGTCAAACTAACCAAACATCCAACTTGTTATTTCCATCTCTTTACAAGTAAGCCTTTAATTATAACATTTTAATTAAGGGAACATCAGATTCATAATATAATTAGTGTTTTGTATCGAGTATAAGTCGTTCAGGAATTTTTCAATTATGGAATGACTTTCATCTATCATTTTATTAGAGATTCGTCGATGATTTTCGATTCAGCGAGTTTAACCTCAATAATATGCTCTGCCAAGAATACAAACACTTAGAAATGAATCTATGATAAGAATGGTAACAATCCAGTGATATATTTGTCTGGTATGCCATTATACCAACTTGAGATTCGCATGCCGAAATTTAGCTCATTCAAGTTCAAGTTCAAGTATGCTTATTGAGACAAGAATGAAATACATCCCAAAGGGATAGAGTAGATTAGGCTATTTTTACCCCCCCCCCCCCCACCCCCGTATGGCTCATTTGCTACTGGTTTCTGCATTGGGCTTAATGGCTATATCACCTCTGGAGGGTTATTGACCAGCCTGCAAGTATACTTTGTCCTAATTTACTAAAGTTGTTGATGTTGTTTTAGATTTAGCTACTCAGAACGAAATGTCCATGTAGCACGGGCTATAGTGAGCCCGTAATTGAGTTCGGTTATTCGCGATAACCTTGTTACTGTGATATTTGGGGTCAAAGTTTTAAATGGAGGTGGGGTTTCCTCCTTTTCCCGTTTCTTTTTCGTTTCTGTTTTAGCGCACTGGTTTTTTAGTCTCGTTTAAATAACAGCTTGGTGGCAGATGTAGATGCAGAATGTTCACTAATGTGTCCCATTCTTCAATTTCTTTTCTAATCATTGTAATCGCTGTGGAATTTGCATATAATGCAGCTGCTCTCGTTGGAACATGCTCTCGCTGGACTAAAGTACACTCTCAGTGTATATATATGCAACAGCAAACAGTGTATACATATACTGAGAATTGAGGAACACCTCTCGGTGAATATATTTCTTCTCTTTCATCAGATGCAATTTGCTTAATGTAAACAGCTTTGTTACTCTGATTGCATAGAATTGTAAAACAACGCATTTATCCTCGGTACATCAATATTGTTATATTTCACGTAAATACGTTTGCTAATTTGACTGCATACTCAATATCTGTACATTTCCCATTTGAATAGGAGTATATGATTGTGATAAATGTTTTTATGGTTACTTTTTAAGAAAAGTCTAATCCCATTTCCATTACAGGTTCTCGGTGTACATATACACTAATAGTTTACTTTAGTCCTGGACTATATTCAGACTTAGAGTAAACTTGTGGCTTAATCAGTAGGCTATTGTGGTAGTCATAATAACCCTCCAGAGGTTGATAGGTCTTCATAACCCTCCAGAGGTTGATAGGTCTTCATAACCCTCCAGAGGTTGATAGGTCTTCATAACCCTCCAGAGGTTGATAGGTCTTCATAACCCTCCAGAGGTTGATAGGTCTTCGTGATCCTACTGAGGTTGATAGGACTAAATTCTTAAAACTTTTCATTCAGTGTTAGTTCCAGGTGTAATTCTGAGTTTATTACGCCACTAAGGCATATTAAAGCACCTTATATCGTAACATTGCTGGAGATGAGATTGTGGTGCAGGTTGTTTGAGAGAAACATATTCTTGTCTGCTGAAAACATTTAGCAAATGCTTATGTTTCTAGTCGACAACCTTCCTAGGTCATATTCAGATAAGGGATGGTGAGATCAGGGATGGTTTGATGTCTGGATGGTCAGACTAGGGATGGTTAGAGAGGAGATGGTTAGACTAACGATGGTTAGACCAGATGCGGTCAGACCAAGAATGGTCAAAAGTTCAAGGTGATTTATCAAAGATTTTAGAATAATTTTGTCCAGTTCCGATCAGTTCAAATCAAGTCAAATTAAATCAAATCGTAAATGGTTGTACAGTTATAATTGGGAAAGTTAACATACAAATTAAAGTACATTAAATTCATAAGAGTCGCAATAATACCATAACGGGTGAACATTATTAGAATCAGCATCAGAATAAGTTAGGAGACTTTCCCCCATTTACATAGTCAACAACCGGTTGGAAGACCATTCCGGTGCGTTGGTAGAGAATTCTCAACCTTTTATTTAACATGAAATGGTCATGTCATGTGAAGTCTGACATGCTTATAGTCTTACTGCAGATAACAAACTGCCAATACAATTTTAATGAGCCATAATCAGGGCATTCTGTAACCATTTGAAACTTTTTTTTGTCCCCTAATTAAAATTACAATTATCTGATTGAGTGGAATTTTTGTTGTAGATTACTGCATCTCGAATTGAAAATATTTCTGTATTACTAGCCGTCAAATATTATTGGTTAAGGTACATGCTTCGTTAGGTTGTAAGGTCACCGCCTTCAGCCTGTAGAATAAGTACCAGGAGGCAAAGACTTCAGCGGATGGTTCTCATTGTTAATGATCTTGAAGGAAGAGGGGGGGGGGAGCATCCAACATTTCGTCTGTGATCTGGTCTAATTACACGTGTAAAAGGAGCAAAAAAAAGTAAAAAGTAAAAACAAAAAAAACTTTGTAAGTCACTTGTTGTGAAGTCTTCAATGCGCCAAGAACAGTAAAGGGGAAGGGAAGGTAATTATCAAGCGGAACGTACCAGGCCATTACGACTATATAGCACTGGGAAGGGGGTCAGGATAAGAATTTGGGATGGGACGGCGGTGGGAAGGATTGGTGCCCAACCACTTGATGAACGGTCGGGGATTGAACGCCGACCTGCATGAAGCGAGACCATCGCTCTACCGTCAAGCCCAAGTAAGGGGAAGGGAGTCGATCACTTCACGAGATATGAAAACAAAAAAATAATTGATTAAGTTCTGACTGAGAAAAGAATAACGAAAGGCACTACTCCTAATTCTCAAATACTGCGCTTGATCGACAACCACTGCGCCTGCCCAACAAACACTGCACATAACCTACAATAACTGCACCTGGTCAACCAAACAGTCCGGCATCAACTTAACTGCAGGCTCTCCATATCCCGTACTAACTGGAACTTTTTGTTCTGAGTAGCTGAATCTTTAACAACACAACTATACGATCAATGGCATATATATTCCAGTCTATCTATTATATTATATATATATATATATATATATATATATATATATATATATATATATATATATATATATATATATATATATATATATATATATATATATATATATATGTATATATATATATATATATATATATATATATATATATATATATATATATAAATATATATATATATATATATATATATATATATATATATATATATATATATATATATATATATATATATATATATATATATATATGAAAGCTAACCGCAGTATTTATAATGAGAAGAGTATAGAAGTGCAAACAGTGAATAGGAAAGACTCGGTTTACTACTTCGAGAAATAAGATATTAGTTCCTTCTCTAAACGCTCAATTCTCAGATATGCGTTGCACAGCTTAAATAGATAATTAATGCTAGCATTCAACAGAGCAGAAGAAGTTGTTAAACACATGGTACAAAATCTTACTGAAGTGACCATACGAGTCATAAATACTCATAGTCCGCCCAAGTAAAACAGAAACAAGCAACACTTAGTGGGCCAGCCAGAGGCTTAGGGCCCGTGCAGGAATATCCCTGAAAAAAAGTAGGAAACAAGCAGCTTGTGGAAATATTATTTAAGCCTGCAAATAGGTGAATAGTGATCGATGCCTAAAACCATGCAATGAAGTGATCGTTGCAAAGCCATATATCCGTTCTGTTGCATCCACCTGGCATGTGTTACGTACTCCTAGCAGAATACGTATATAAATTTAAAATAATTTTATTTTATCATTGCATGTATATGTACACACATTGTGTTTTGGGTAAATTGTCGTATGGTTTGGCAGCGTTAGTGGAGACCAGAGCGGGGTTGCGTTGCACACGTCTATTTCCTGATTGATACGGGAAAGCTGGACCTGTTCAGTTGAGAGTTCCAGATGTCACTTTATTTTAGTTAGAATTGTTCATATATTGTAATTAAACAGGTGTCATTATACTTATATATTTTGTAAGTAACTATTATATGTAACTTGCAGTCTTATGTGTTTTGAGAACAAGTGGTTGTTCAATTAGTTTATAATATTAAAAAGTCCTTAGTTTCCATCCCTCATCCTGGGATGAGGCAGACGGGAGGTGAGAATGTGGGTGGCGACAGAGCGAGAGTTCAGTAGCTGATACTGGACCAGGAGAGTAACATGTGGGAGATAAGTCTATTACATTCATTTTGTGCCATAATTACTATTATATATTACGTGCCATGACAATATTTTCATATATTCTACAAGTTAACTTTACCATCTGTGTTTTTATATTATACTGTTTTGAATATATTTATGTAATATTGTTTATCTATTCTTCAGTCCTAAACGAAGATTGTTATTGATGTGCTCATTACTTATTAAGGGGTTATACTGGTGACGCGCTTTAGAGAACAGCAGTGGTATCCCTAGACGTAATTAAAGTTGGTTGCTGTAGGGTCACGAGCCGTAACGTACGATAGGTAACAAAGAGTTATGGGGGCCTGTGCCGGGAAATATTGTCCCACTTTAACTTAACTATGCTAATCTAACCTTGCCTTCCTAGGTACCAGTGTGTCAAGTGTCTCTGTGTGTTTCTTAAGAACTATTCCATGTGCCAAGCAAGCCTTCCTGTGTGTCAAGTAACAACGTTTCACGATTTTGAGGTAAGTCATCCTATATATTTTGTTTGTGCAGTGAGGCCAAGCGAATTTTCAGTGTGGTGACAATTTTACAGTGAAGTGTAGTGCAGTGCCATTGTTTTAATTATTGTTGTGAATCAAGTGCCAAGTGTTAGTAACGATGGAGGAGAAAGTTGCAGCGTTGGTGGCTCACCCAGACTTTGAAGGGATTCAGAACCTTAAAAAGACTGAGTTAATACAAATGGCAAATCAGTTGGATTTGACCGCCAGCAATAGAATGGTTAAAGCCCAAATATTGAAAGTCATTGTGACGCATTTTGTTGAGAATGGGGAGTTAGATGAAGAAATTCTAGAGGAGTTAAGAGAGGAGTCGAGTGATCAGATGACGTTAAAGCGTCTTGAGTTAGAAGCTCGCCAATTAGAGCTTGAAGCTCAAAAAGAACAGAAAATATTGGAGGTTGAAGCTCAGCGGAGGGAGCTTGAGACTAGGCGTTTAGAAATTGCGGCACAGTTGCAAATAGAAGCCACAAAAAAGCAACAATTAGAGATTCAACAACAAATGGCTGACACTAACTTCAGGCTTGAATCACAGCGTATGGCAGCTGGGCATGGAAATACTAGTAATGTTTCAACAAATAGTGATAATAATCCCATCAGGATGAATAAGTATATAGAGTTGCCCAAGTTCAATGAGGAGGATCCTGAGGTTTTCTTTGCACATTTTTATAAAATTGCCATCAGTATGAACTGGCCAAGGGATCAGTGGGTAGCCATTATGCAGTCTCAATTTAAGGGGCGTAGTCAGGAGGTTTTCACATCCCTACCTGACGCTCATAGTTTTGATTATGATTTTGTAAAGAAAAGCATCCTCAATGCGTACCAGTTAAATCCAGAAGCACACAGGCAAAAGTTCAGAAACCTAAGGAGAATCAGGGATCAGACAATAGCAGATTTTACTCGTCAGAAGACGAATTTTTGTAACAGATGGTTAAAGTCACTTTCAGTCACTGATTTTGATGCTTTAAAGAATCTTCTTATAATGGAAGAAGTATTGTCATGTCTCCCAGACCAGTTGTCTACTTTTATGGCAGAACAAAAGAATGTAACAGACATTTATGAGCTGTCAAAGCTCGCGGATGAGCATGAGTTGCTGACTAAGGCCCCGTTTACGGCCACTTCACCTAAGTCTAGTCGTAGAGTAAATTATAATGCTCACCGAACTCCTTATCAGAATCCATCCCGTCCTAGTACTCCAGTTACTCCCATGAGCTCTTCTCTTACAAAACCTAACCCTGCTACTTCATTGTCAGGAATGTCAAATAATAATAAGGTTATTTCTAAACCTACAGTTGGTTCTACCAGTGTGTCCACTGTAAGGTCCTGTTCCCATTGTAAGAAAAGGCCATGGAATTCATTCATGTTTTATATTGCACCCTGAGTTACGACCAACTGGTCTCATTTATTGCAGAGGTGTGCAAAATAAACTTACTAATAAACATGTAACTGTAAACCCCAATTGGGTGAAACAGTATTCACCATATATGTCTTCAGGTGAAGTTTTGTGTATTAATGGGAAGTGGAAGCCAGTGGTTATTCTTCGTGATACAGGTGCTTCCCAAACCATAATTTCATCCAGTATTCTTTCTGATGTTGAAAAGAGAGATACTGGAAAGTTTGTTGTTCTTCAGAGTGTTGCAGGATGTAAAACTGTACCTCTAATAGACATTAATTTCAGATCCACCATTACACCACGTTTATGCACTGTGGGTGTTAGTACACAGTTGCCCATCCCAGGTGTGGATGTTATATTGGGTAATGATGTGGCCATAAATCATGTAGTGGGTGAGAATGATCCCCGTTTGTGTAAACAGCCAGTTGCAGACCATGTTTATTCTGCCTGTGCTGAAGTTAGTTCTATGAATGAACCTGTTGTAGGAGATGGTTTTGTCCATCCTACCTGTGCTGATGTCAGTACTAATATAAATCCAGTTGTCAGTTCTGATGTTGTTACTCAAGCATTTGTTCCAGTAACCAGTACCCCTTCAGTGGAGAAGTGGGATGTGGTTGTTCCAGATTCCTGTGTGGCCGATTTAGTTGTTGAGAGTAAGTCTGATACTATGACTGCTTTATTCCAATAAATTGGGAAAGGATGTCCATGTATCATTGTCTTGCCCGCTCACTACGAACGTTGTGCCAGGAGTTGAGAGAAACTTAAAAGCCACGACTCTGTATTCCAGCCAAGTGAATGGTTTAGGACAAGATGTCGGGTTGGCAGAAGTATTCCCGCTCACTCCAAGTTTAGAATCAGTTGTCGAGAGTAAGTCTGTTGTAGAGGCCCCGCCTCACCCTAGTCAAGGTGATATAATAGGGGAGGAGGTCAAACTACCTGTTACTTGCCCGCTCGTTTCAGATTCCCTTCATTTAGGTGCTTTGAGTAGAACTGACCCTAAGATTTCAGAGAGAAGCAAGGAGACAGTCTGTACTGTAGATCCAGTTTTGGAGAGTGTGGGAAAGCAGCCAGAAGATCAGCTTCTGTTGAGTAGATGGAGACCCATTGAGCCTCCCTCTTCAGTTGTCTGTGAGGATGTGACCCAGCTTGGTAGTGATATTATTGATTGTGAGCAGACAGTACTCCAAGCAGCTCCAGAAGTCATGGGAGGAAATTTTGGTAAAATCATTAAGAGTGGTAAAGCAGCATTTGGATCTAAGTTGAGGAGTTGTGATTCTTATTCTATGTGGAGTAAGTATTTCTCATTGTGTACATTGAGTCAGAGTGTGTGTAGGATGTTGAACTCTACTTTTATTCTGCAGCCATTTTCTTGGGAAGTAATGGACTGTGGGACATCTTTGTCAAGCCTTGTGGTTGAGCAGAGAGAGTTTACTCAAGTAGGTTGTGCACCCAGCAGTTCTGAGGAAGTGGTGAGTTATGCTAGAGCAGTGTCTCTATATTCAGATCCAGGTAATTTTGATGCACGAGTGATAAAAGTGTATGTTCCACTCAAGTGTGGTGATGACTTTCAGAGTCATATTGGAGTTGACTTTCAGAGTCATATTGTGGGTGAAAGATTAAATCATACTGGGGAGCAGATGTTTGAGGCTCCAGGTGTGCAATTCAAGTTGGAGGATAAGGTTATCCTACCTAGAGTTAATCATTGTGAAGGGTTTCAGATTGTCCTTGGGCGTTTCCCAGGTAATCTGCTGTTCATCTTCAAGATGTTAAGACCCTTAAACCTCTTGGTTGATTGGTTGTCATCAGACGTAAATCACTTGGGAAGTGATGGTGAAGGTTGTAAAGTTTTCGGCATGTTTTATTTAGTCTCTTGGAAGACTAGACGGTTGATGAAAGTGTGTGTTGTGTTCAAGTTCACCATCAGAAGGTGTGAACTTGTCTTGAGAGTTATGATTGAGATATGGTGCCTAGGCATATGCCTGTTTTCTTTCACTGATCGTTATGACAGAGTTATGAGGCAATTGATTTCTGTGTTCCTTATGGATCATCTGAGTCAGTTCGATCAGGTAGTCTTTGCACTAATCTTGGGTTGTATTTCTTGGTTGGAAGGTCAAAGGTTTGATAAGTCGGTGTCTTGTGTTTCGGAAGGTTCTATGAATGGGAAAGTTTTATGCATAATTGTGAGGTTTAATGCTACTTTCTCTAATTTTAGTATCCATTGGGCGAGAGTATGTGTTCCACAGAGGATCAAGAGTGATGAGCAGATGTCTGTGTCAGAGCATACCCAGGAGAAGTCCCAAATCTACTCAACATACAGCCTGCTTCAGTTAAGCAGTTCAGCTCCAGAAAAAGGGAGTAATGGAAAATCGAGGCTGTCTTGGGAAAATTCACCATGTGGAAAAGGAATCACATGGAAAAATGAAACTGATCTTGAAGAAATAGTAGAAACATATGAAAAGCAAAATTGCCATGATAACTGTGTGAAAGCAGCTACCTTTATTAACAATTCTATTCATGCTAATGATGATAATGTTGTAGATAGGAGTGTGAAATATGATCTAAAACAAAGTGAAATAAATGAGATAGTACCTTGGAGAGATAAATTTGCATACTCCAGTGACACATATGTAGAACATAGTCATAAGACTGAAATTTCTGAGTTTCCTGTAAGACTATATTTGGAGTATTTTCATATTTGTCCAGAAAAGTGTTCTTATTACTTATACATGTTTGGTGTAATCAATACCATAAATCTCAAGTGTCATACATTTTACTTTGAAAAAATGCCATTGATCTTCAATCTATTGCATTTTTTTTCTTGGTGGTGGAAGTGTTACGTACTCCTAGCAGAATACGTATATAAATTTAAAATAATTTTATTTTATCATTGCATGTATATGTACACACATTGTGTTTTGGGTAAATTGTCGTATGGTTTGGCAGCGTTAGTGGAGACCAGAGCGGGGTTGCGTTGCACACGTCTATTTCCTGATTGATACGGGAAAGCTGGACCTGTTCAGTTGAGAGTTCCAGATGTCACTTTATTTTAGTTAGAATTGTTCATATATTGTAATTAAACAGGTGTCATTATACTTATATATTTTGTAAGTAACTATTATATGTAACTTGCAGTCTTATGTGTTTTGAGAACAAGTGGTTGTTCAATTAGTTTATAATATTAAAAAGTCCTTAGTTTCCATCCCTCATCCTGGGATGAGGCAGACGGGAGGTGAGAATGTGGGTGGCGACAGAGCGAGAGTTCAGTAGCTGATACTGGACCAGGAGAGTAACATGTGGGAGATAAGTCTATTACATTCATTTTGTGCCATAATTACTATTATATATTACGTGCCATGACAATATTTTCATATATTCTACAAGTTAACTTTACCATCTGTGTTTTTATATTATACTGTTTTGAATATATTTATGTAATATTGTTTATCTATTCTTCAGTCCTAAACGAAGATTGTTATTGATGTGCTCATTACTTATTAAGGGGTTATACTGGTGACGCGCTTTAGAGAACAGCAGTGGTATCCCTAGACGTAATTAAAGTTGGCTGCTGTAGGGTCACGAGCCGTAACGAACGATAGGTAACAGCATGCAGCAGTCAAGTGACTGGTATGTCCACGCTTTCGACAAGTTTATCCATAGCCCGTGTTACTTGGAACTTTGTTCCAAGATTCGCTACCTGGAACTTTGTTCCAAGTAGCGAATCTTTAACAACATCAAAAATTTTATTTAATTATTTATTATAGATAAATTTAATATATTTTGACCTGCCTCAGACACTGGTGAAGAGGTATTACGGTGGTTTCATAATAACTGTTCTTGTAACATTGAATCATCCTTTGCCTGCTCCAAAAGTATATTTATTGAAACAATGTCCACTATCCCATATTGTTCCAGTATGTGAGTAATAGTTCCCTCCATTCGACATTTCAAAGGGCGCATCCTTCACAGAAACATATGTAAACGTCTAGCTCAAATTAATCACTTGCACCGACCCTTTTCCATTAGGCAGACTGATAATGTCATCATCATATTTCTTTCGAAACTCAAAAGCGTCACACTGTTTTCAAATTTCACCACCACTTGTGTTTCCTGGCAGTGGTTGGAAACCAAACAATTCCTCAATCTTGATCTGCAGAACATCGAAGATCGTCGTGCAGACAAGTTCATAATCAGTGTTACAACTGAACTTGAGTCCAACGGACTCCTTTCTCTTAAGTGGATGAGTGTAGGAGCCCATGATTGTACATATACCACCCCCCAACAGTGACCTCACACGTGAGGCTACAGGCTCATCAGCCAACAGCCGCGAGCGACGACAAACACGTCTGCTCACCACCACGTCCAGGACGCGAAACACTGATAAGCTGAACACCACACGGGAAATAATGGGCCTTGTCTTTACTCACAGGAGGCTACAGGAACAGACGCTTTCTGACTCCTGCTAGCAGGCTTAGAGCTTTCCCTTCCCATAATGTATTCTCCGACAGACAACGTTGACCTTTTGAACAGCTGTCTTGCAGCTTTGGTTTGCAGCATGAATAACTTGGAGGGAATTATCCGGGGAAAGCGCCAAAGCCAGGGGAGAGACATTTATTTTTTAATTCGTTTTTATTGGACAGCCTTGAGCACAGCTGATGAGCATCACTTATGCAACACGAGTCACAGAGTTGATAGACGGTCATATTTTACTCGGTAAGTTAATGTTTTTGTCGTTTAAGATTTGCTACCCGGAACAAAAGTTCCAAGTAGCACGGGCTACGGTGAGCCCGTGCTACTACTTGAAGCCTTGTGGCCCCGTTTCATCACAGCATGGCAGTTCACCGTCCTGTTGACGATATCTTCGACATATCCGTTAGCGTATACCTGCCTTACTCTGCTCAGTTCCTCTGTGTAAGGACGCGGTTGACAATAGGCGTCGCCAACACTTCGCTTGTAACCTGGAAAGACATTTATTACTAGCATTAAGGCATATTCCGGTGTTGGTTCATTTAGTGATGGAAGTTGTCGATTAATTTTAACTCATGATACGTGTCATCATTAAAAGAGGAATTTATGTAATCGAGGTTTAGAGTAGGGTCGATTAGCAAAGGAAAGTATCTGGCGCAATGAAAGCCTTGCGTAGTAAAAACAGGATAGGAATAGATGCATCCAGAGGTCGATATGAAGGAATAGATGTGCCGACCATTATGTAAAATTTTCAGTTGATGTTGTATATGAGCATGAAAAGTTATCATTTAGAGCAGGATAGTTGAATAACCTAAAAAATCATATTTAATGTTTGAAGAATATATGGAGGAAGGAAAGAAACTGTCATGTGTAAAACAATAATGAATAAATCGCAAGATTTAGGAGAGCGTACCGAAATCGTTCGGACATGTTGAACGAATTGTTCATGGCAGACTGGTGACAAGAATGTATTTGAGTGAATTTTTTGTGGCAAGAGAAGGAAAAGACTCGAGAGAAAGAGGGGCGGACATCGTGAGTGTGTGAGGAAGCTGGGAGTGAGTGTCGGCAACTCACGGAATACGGTGAGGGACAAATCTGGAGTGCAAGTGGTTTGAGAGGAAGGAGTGATTATATTTGTATGTAATGTCCTCATGAGGAGCTCTGTACACCTGATCTTATAAAGCAGTGAGTCGCTGCTGTGGGTGACTGCTGCAGTGTGGCGGTGGTGATTGTTTATCCGTGATGCTGTGTATTTGATTGTGAATTCAACGTTGAATGAACGCGAAATATTGTTAATGTTTTAGTATCAAATATGTATAACCATATATCAATATATTATTCACTATTTTTTTCCTTTTGCTGATGCCTCCTCACTCCATGTAAGTGCGAAAGCATTTTATTAATTTAATACGTTTAATTAAGACGTTAAAGGAGTCTTTAGATATAAAACTAACGAAAAGTGATCCTTCTCAGACATAAGGAAATATACTATCTTCATTACGATTTCCATTATCGATTATCTGGGTTGTTGAGAACACAAAATGCTGACAATGATGGGCAGAAACACCAAGATGAGAGTAAACGACGGAGAGAAACAGGATGATGAGAGTGAGCTTTATTTGTTGATGAGGAAATAATAGTACATCAATTATCAACTTTTATTTAAAAACAGTAGTTCATAAGGGCTTTAGTTTGTTTCTGTAATTGATACGTCATTTGGATGTTAAATATATGAATGATTACGCTTTTTTACAATGTATTTTATATGGTTATTAAGATATTCTAGTAAACATGAGAAGCTCCTCTATAATTATAAACACTGACCACATATGGGGATTAAGTCAATAATTCATGAAGGGCACATAGTATTTTTTGACGTCACGATCCCCAACGGCCAAATTTTTAATGTACTCTAAATCATAGCGGCTCGCAAAATTGACGGTCTGTCATGTTTTCTATTCGTGGTTCCTTGGTTAGGTTAGGTTCGGGCAATTTAGTATGTCATTTTTGTGACACCTCGAGATTACCTATATTGATAGATTTACCGTGACTCGACATTCAGTCCATAAATAAGTAATCAATTGATTTTCTGCCGCTGACCTGCATAACACTCATGATTGTGATTGTGATAAATAAATAAACAGGTATGCAGTATAGGTTCTTGAATATTATGGCTTCATATTCTAGTGAAGTGCAAGTTTTACTTCAGCTCGACATAAATCTCACATTTGGAGTAGTTTCCCCTCTATATAAATTTCTAGTGAAGTGCAAGTTTTACTTCAGCTCTACATAAATCTCACATTTGGAGTAGTTTCCCCTCTATATAAATTTCTGAAGTAGGTAATTCAGAAAGGAAAAAAATAACTACTGTCATCAATGGAGTTCAAGAAATGTGTAAGTACTTCATTCGTAATGATGTATTGCCGGGAATCTTAGCGAAGTATCCAAAATTTGCTTGCTGTAGGTGCAGCCTGCACATGACTGTAAAGCTACCGCCCAGTTGGGTGGGTGTGGAGCAAGACTAGTAACTGTGTGACTCACCATAGATGTAAAGTGCCTTGTATAGTGACCGTTGTGAGCCTCTTGTTGAATCACTTGTGAAATAAATACATATACATATCAATAATCTATTTGTGTACATGGATGTATATATATGTACATGTGTATCTAACATTAACAATTATGTAACTAGCTTTAAAAGATTGTCACTTGCTTCACTGAACGAACTATGGAACATAACTTAGAAACCGAAGCACATAATCAGTTCCTGAACCGATTGTGTTCCTCTGTAACCCTTTCCACCACCGCCCACGGGACGGGTATGGGGTGCATAATAAAGAAAAAAATTGAATTAAATTGGCGTGACTTTGCGCCTTAGTGCCATCAGTCTCCCGGCGTAAAGAAGCTGCTCTCTCTCTCTCTCTCTCTCTCTCTCTCTCTCTCTCTCTCTCTCTCTCTCTCTCTCTCTCTCTCTCTCTCTCTCTCTCTCTCTCTCTCTCTCTCTCTCTCTCTCTCTCTCTCTCTCTCTCTCTCTCTCTCTCTCTCTCTCTCTCTCCTCTCTCTCTCTCTCTCTCTCTCTCTCTTTATTTATTTAGTAGTAGGCTACTACGGGCTTACCATAGCCCGTGCTACTTGGAACTTGCTCCGAGTAGCTGAATCTTATAATAACAACAACTACATTTTAGCAGTAAGTTCATTGTTTTAGGGCTCAGTAACGTCGCGAGCGTTGCTCATCCTCTGTTTAGAGGATGCGTAAGTAATTGTTCATTACAGCTTCTCATCACAGTTACTGTGGAAAGCAATAGCCACTACGATTTGCCTTCAGAGTATTACCCAATTTAATTAAAACACAAAGACAAAATTAATGGGTTACTAACTATGTTAAACGAACATTTTGTTTTGAAGTTGGTTTTCTATTTAATTTCTAAATAGTTGCTCCTCTTAAGTCATGAACTGAAATTTTATTTCAGTTCATGACTTAAGATGACAATTTTATTACAAATTACTGGTGAAATCGCAAATATTTTTTTTTTATCAAAATAGAATGCTTTGGTAATAACTAGATTATCATTCATTTAATTATAATATAAAATATTATTATAAATAGTTTAATTTATAGTTTTAATTATAATATAAATAGTTATAATTATAATATAAAATATTATTATAAATAGCAGATGATAATTTTCTCAATGATTTATTAATAATTTATAATATATTCAAAACTAAACGTTTTTAGAAGAAAAAACTTTTCTCATAAGAACAGAATAGCAGCTTCAGAAGATTATCAAGGATTTTATGCATTTTCAGTGTTAAAGCATTGTGTACCTGCAACATATTGTAGCAACAGCATTCAACAAAGTATAACCCTTGTGTCTAAGGGAGACCTTTCCACAATGTCATTATGTAACACACACACCACTCCTCGCTTTGATGGTCCAGCCCGCTTAGATGTCCAGAGGAAAGGAGTGTATTGTATGGCTTAGTTAATTCAGTCTCGTTCCTCTTGGTCACGCTCTGACCTCACACTTACTGGCCTCGAACCCTAGTTCCTCTTGGTCTCGCTCACATACTTGGAGATGCGAGACTTCTCCTTACTCTCATAGTAAAGAGAAGGACTTTCTGAGTAAAACCCAATGGGGAGAGAACTGGAAGGAAAGGCAACAGATGAGATCATGGAAGTCATTGCTCAGAAATATGGCATGAATATCCCATTAAAAAAAGCAGGTGGGTCGAGGAAAGCAAAGTAATCCCATGATTCAATAATGGCAATGCTTCTTCTGGCCTTACTTTACTTTATCACCCCCACCACCCAAGGCATCCCCGGCCTCGCTGTCTGAACAACCAGAGAGTGTCCTCTAACCCTGAACTTAGTCCAGGACTAAAGTAAACTCGACTAAAGACGAGTGTACATGTGTCGATTGATTGATTGATGAAGATTAAGCCACCCAAAAGGTGGCACGGGCATGAATAGCCTGCAAGTGGTGGCCCTTTTGAGCCATTACCAGTATCAAGAGCTGATACTGGAGATCTGTGGAGGTGCGACTGCACCCTGCGTGACGGGAGATGTCTCTCCGTACATGTGTCTCCGTGTACATATCCCAGTTACCCAGTATGTTGCAAAAAACTATTATTCTCTTTTTTTTTCAACAGTCTCTCATATAAAGAGAACTGAGTTGGATCAATTAATGCATCCTATTATGATATCTGAATAATAATACGTAATAATCAAATTATTAAAATATAATGTGACCCTATGTTTTTTTATGCAACAAAATATTCCCCCCTAGTAATCATGACTGAGAGATGTTAGTGGTGATGAACTGTGATAATCTCGCTGTAATGCTCGCAAAGTGAATTTTATGATAGTAAATGTCGAGCATTTCGCCCTAATGACGCCCCGTAATAGAAAATAGGAGATTGAATCGAATTTACTTCATTCGTCAAATTATGGTGATTGAAGGTAAACTGTTTTTTGGGGGGTTCACGAAGTTTACGGTGCTTAAAAAAATTATTTAAAATAAAAATGAATTAATTTTTCTGTTTATATTTGTTTAAAGTTAGAAAACTACAGTCTAACTATAGTCAAGCTATATGTGTTAGTGGCTTTGTGAGAATATAAAAATACCAATCTTATGTAATCTCACAATTCTTTTGCACCTTATTATAAATAAAGTTATTATTATTATTATTATTATTATTATTATTATTATTATTCATTTATTAATCCCGAATAACTGAATAGTCGAAATCTAACTAGCTTGGTTGGTAAATGGATATATGCAATAATTTTGATCGCGATGAACGCGATACTCTTCAAGCCTTCAGCAGCCAGCACATAATTGCTACAATTCTTTGTAATGATAAAGCATATGATATTATAGCCTAGTGGTGGGAAATACACTCTGAACATCATGTTCTTTGTTTGCCAGACAATATGCTCATTTTTACTAGAAATTGTGAGGCCATGAGTCCACCTCCAGCCTAACTAGATTGGTTGATGGAGCGGCTGATTTGTAAAAGATTGTGTGGCTGATTAATTGTGATTCATTTAGCAAAACTGGTTGTCACTACTTGTCCTAGTTACACCTGACGACTGTCACTGTTTCTCCTTGTTACACCTGACGACTGTCACTGTTTCTCCTAGTTACTCGTGACGACTGTCACTGTTTCTCCTAGTTACTCGTGACGACTGTCACTGTTTCTTCTAGTTACACCTGACGACTGTCACTGTTTCTCCTAGTTACACCTGACGACTGTCACTGTTTCTCCTAGTTACACCTGACGACTGTCACTGTTTCTCCTAGTTACACCTGACGACTGTCACTGTTTCTCCTAGTTACACCTGACGACTGTCACTGCTTCTCCTAGCTACACCTGCATCGTGCGTAAAGGAAATCTTTCTCCTTGACTCTCTAGACAGACATACACCTTTCCTCCAGCAGAAAATGCTCTCTCGCGCCATAAGTGTTCCAGTTAATAAGGTCTCGTCACGATTTAATAACCAAACCACACATCAGAAAGTAAAAAAAAAAAAAAAACACCAGACGTTACGATACTTAACGACACTTGTCGAAGCTGGCTTGAAAAAGAGCGACTCGTGCAACTGTCTGACCTTAGCTCAGATAATGTTACAGAAATTAGATTGACCCTCAGACACACTGCAACTCGATTTCCTGACTGAATGGATCTGAAAATATTGAGATGAATAGGAATTAGCGAGGAGCGTAGAGATAGACAGTAAAG
Organism: Procambarus clarkii; assembly: GCF_040958095.1. Lineage (NCBI taxonomy): Eukaryota > Metazoa > Arthropoda > Malacostraca > Decapoda > Cambaridae > Procambarus > Procambarus clarkii. Next base: position 12,324,587 of record NC_091188.1, read on the forward strand.
ATAGTATGCCGTGAAAAAGAATCATCTGGGTGACTGGGTGAAATGTGGATTAAAATATATATATATATATATATATATATATATATATATATATATATATATATATATATATATATATATATATATAAGGGGGTGAGTCAAGTGATACCAGAGAAATATATATCAGTCTCCCATGAAAGTTGAGTGAGATTATACCTGACCACATCCTGTGCTGGCTGTCATACGAGTGGTGGAACATACCAATTGTTCTTGCTGTGACGTGTTTGAAACGTCAAACACGTACAACAAGGACAAGAGTTTTCCATTGAAACATCTTTTTTTTGGTTTCTTTCTTTTTTCCTTCGTGTCCCAGGAGGAGGAAGGAGGGAGAGGGTGAGGTGGTGGACGGTGGAGTGGTAAAGCCGAAGTGTTATTGCGTCCGCCGGCCGCCCTCGTGAAGGCTTATATTACAGCTTGGTGTCATGGCACAGCTAGTTTCCCGCCCGCCTTAAAGGAGGGAATTTCGCCAGGAAGCCGCTGGCATTATCCACCAAGGAAGCCGCAAGGTATTATCCACCAGGGGAGTCGCCAGGTATTATCCACCAGGGGAGCCGCAAGGTATTATCCACCAGGGAAGTCGCCAGGTATTATCCACCAGGGGAGCCGCAAGGTATTATCCACCAGGGAGGCCGCCAGGGAAGCCGCAAGGTATTATCCACCAGGGAAGCCGCAAGGTATTATCCACCAGGGAAGCCGCCAGTATTATCCACCAAATAAACCGCCGGCATTATCCACCAGGGAGGCCGCCGGCATTATCCACCAGGGAAGCCGCCGGCATTATCCAGCAATGCCGCCAAAAATCAAGCCGTTGCCAGCCTAAAATCTTCCATTTTCTTGTCTTTCAGAGTAAGGAAAAATTTATGAAAGTAATTTCCACGATATTAGCTATTCACAGGAGCTAATTATCTTCATTGGAGCCGTTCGACGGGCTCGAACGGCCGAACGAATATTGTGAAATAGAAAAATTATTGGAGAGTTTAATAATGTAAGATAATTATTCGAAGGAATAACAAAACCAGTATAACTAGAGCATATGGATATAATGGCATGGCCAACGACCTGGGATAGGGGGGATGGGGGGAGAGGTACCCCTGTCACTTAATGGACAGTTGGGAATCGAACGACGACCCTTACATGAAGCGAGGCCGATATTAGACTGACCAGTCCAAGTGATTAGGTAATATACAAGAGCATAATATTCACTCAAGATTTTTGTTTCGGTGTTAATAACTAAGATTATGTATAATGTTTATATATATATATATATATATATATATATATATATATATATAAATATATATATATATATAATATATATATATATATATATATATATATATATATATATATATATATATATATATATATATATATATGCCACCAATGCCAACGGGCCACAATTGGCAATGCCAACGAGCCACAATTGTGGCTCGTGTTCCATAATAAATGCTGCCCCCAGGGCTGTGGGCAGCATTTATTATTTTACTTACAAATAGTATACAGTCAGTAAGGAGCATTTTTTCAATACTGTAGTTGCAATGCTGTAATTGATTATCACCGTCAAGCAGAAGAGGAAGTGTGTTGATATTGTCTGCTGAACCTGTTAGGTGCTTTGGATTTTAAGAAGTACTGTTACAAGCGATATAATGCTCCTGTTAGCGACTTTTTTTGCTGCTGTGAGCTATATAATGCTCTTATTTACGAACTTAAGCTGCTGTGAGCGAAGTAATCATGCTCTTAATGAGGTAATGCTGCTGTAAGTGAATTAATACTGGTGTCAGCGTAGTAATGCGACTATGAAGTAATGCTGCGGTAAGCGAAGTAATGTTGTTGTGCGCGAAGTAAAGCAACTGTAAGCGAAGCAATTCTTCTATTATCGACGCACTGTTGCAATAGCCGAGACTATAGCAATGTCATAGACCACAGGCAACGCTTCTCCCAACCTCACAGGACTCGCAAACGTACGCAAACGTTGCATTATATTCGGCCCTTCCATATCTTATAAGTTATATGGTATGCGCTAATTCGGAGCGCGGGTATGTGTGCTAGTGTTGAAGCTGAAGCTCGCTGATGTTTGAACGACATCAGTTGAGAGTCGTATGTATAACAACTAGATTATCCTCATCAATAAAGGCCGAATGATCCTGCCGCCAAATACCCTGTTTATGAATGAAAATGGGTTTATACACGATTGCCAACTGATAAGCAGGCAATCGTTATGATAAGTAGAACGTTATCAGTTCGTACTGATAACGTTCGAACACTTCTCTAACAGTGCTTCGCTGACGACCTCTGCTCGAATCCCAACGCTGCAAATGTTTCACCCACGTACTAAAAATACAAATAATCGCCAACAGAACTTAAACACCTAACCTAACCTAACCTAACCTAACCTAACCTAACCTAACCTAACTTGCGCCTGTTTCAATACATATAACTTTAATGAATAATAATAATTTATATATATGAGAACAAACTCATTTTTAATGCGCAGAATGTTAAAATTAGTGAATGCGTTATGGGGTCGACCCCTGCTTAACTGAATCTAAAAACCTAACAGAACATTACATTGAACACTATTATAATATATAATAAGATTAGTTTATATTTGAGAAAATACTGATTTTTAATACAGAGTGCGTTAATACAGAGTGCGTTAATACAGAGTGCGTTAATACAGAGTGCGTTAATACAGAGTGCGTTAATACAGAGTGCGTTAATACAGAGTGCGTTAATACAGAGTGCGATAATACAGAGTGCGTTAATACAGAGTGCGTTAATACAGAGTGCGTTAATACAGAGTGCGTTAATACAGAGTGCGTTAATACAGAGTGCGTTAATACAGAGTGCGTTAATACAGAGTGCGATAATACAGAGTGCGTTAATACAGAGTGCGATAATACAGAGTGCGATAATACAGAGTGCGTTAATACAGAGTGCGATAATACAGAGTGCGTTAATACAGAGTGCGTTAATACAGAGTGCGTTAATACAGAGTGCGATAATACAGAGTGCGTTAATACAGAGTGCGTTAATACAGAGTGCGTTAATACAGAGTGCGATAATACAGAGTGCGTTAATACAGAGTGCGATAATACAGAGTGCGTTAATACAGAGTGCGATAATACAGAGTGCGTTAATACAGAGTGCGTTAATACAGAGTGCGATAATACAGAGTGCGTTAATACAGAGTGCGTTAATACAGAGTGCGTTAATACAGAGTGCGATAATACAGAGTGCGTTAATACAGAGTGCGTTAATACAGAGTGCATCAAAATCTATAAGTGCGGTTTAGGTTTGGTCACTTTCACATAGTGAAAGTGACTTATCCCTTATTCACTGGAGCGCCCTACCAGTTACTCCTGCCTATTTTGCCAGCTTATGCATCAGCCTTTTATGGGGTACTGTGTCAAAGGCTTTCCGAAAGTCCAAAAAAATGCAGTCCGCCCATCCTTCTCTTTCTTGCTTAATCTTTGTCACCTGATCGTAGAATTCAATTATGCCTGTAAGGTAAGATTTACCCTCCCTGAACCCATGGTGATGGGTTGTCACGAAGTCTCTTCTCTCCAGATGTGTTACTAGGTTTTTTCTCACGATCTTCATCACCTTGCATGGTATACAATTTAAGGACACTGGCCTGTAGTTCAGTGCCTCTTGTCTGTCACCCTTTTTGTATATTGGGACTATATTAGCCGTCTTCCATATTTCTGGTGGTTCTCCCGTTTCCAGTGGCCTACTATACACTATGGAGAGTGGCGAGCAAAGTGCTCCTGCAAACTCTTTCAATACCCATGGTGAGATTCCATCTGGGCCAACAACCTTTCTCACGTCCAGATCCAACAGATGCCTCTTGACCTCATCTCTTTTAATTTCGAACCCTTCTAAGGCCGCCTGGTTTACTGCCACCCTCTCCTAACGCCGTGACCTCTCCTTGTTCTATTGTGAACACCTCCTGGAACCTCATGTTGAGTTCTTCACAGACTTCTTTGTCATTCTCTGTGTACCTGTCCTCACCCGTTCTAAGTTTCATCACCTGTTCCTTTACTGTTGTTTTCCTCCTGATGTGACTGTGTAGTGGTTTTGGTTCGGTCTTGGCTTTATTAGCTATATCATTTTCATACTTTTTCTCAGCTTCTCTTCTCACATTAACATACTCGTTCCTGGTTGTCTGGTATCTCTCTCTACTCTCTGGTGTTCTGTTATTACGGAAGTTCCTCCACGCCCTTTTGTTCAGTTCCTTTGCTTTCATACATTCCCTATTAAACCACGGATTCTTCCTTTGCTTCTCGGAAGCATCGGGCTGGGATAAACTTGTTAATTGCCTCTTGACACTTTTGGGTGACATAGTCCATCATGTCTTGTATGGACTTAATTCTGAGTTCTGTGTCCCATGGTATATCCCTTATTAATTTTCTCATCTCCTCATAATTTCCCTTTCGGTACGCCAGCCCTTTGTTTCCCAGTTCTTTTTTAGGGGAGATAATTCCTAGCTCTACCAGGTACTCAAAGATCAATACACTTTGATCACTCATTCCCAAGGGGGCTTCCAACTTAACTTCCCTTATATCCGATATCCTTATATCCTTATTGTGTGTGTGTGTGTGTGTGTGTGTGTTTGGGAGAGTAACTCATATAGTAAACAACTTTCTCTCTCACTGAAATGATTCTATTGACATAGTCTGCATAAATACTTCGCTCCTCAATACTCATCTCTTCAGCGGCTCTTCTTGCTATCTCGTTATTTATTTTTATTTGAATGCCGAGATTGTGTTCGTTACAATTACTTTAGTTTAAATTATTATATTACATCAAGGTTTATATTCTCAGTTTTTGCTCTGAGTTCCTTTGCTTTTTATGACATTCTATCCTCATTAGTGAACTACTGTGGATCTTTCAGTATTTTTTTTTAATCTGTTCAAGCAGCTCCAGGACCTCGCCTTGAAGACGAGGTCATCCTAAGTGGTGGGTTTAGGTGCACGAGAAGGTAAGGAAGGGGGAAAGAAGATGGGAAGCACAAGAGAGCAAGAAAGTAAAGGCAAGTGATGGAGGGAAAGAGAGAGAATTCGATGGCGAAGAGTAGGTAATCTAAGAATGGGATGTTCCCTCTCCTTCTGTGATATATTGAAATAAGTTTATTGAGGTAAAATACACACAAAGGGATGAGGTAGCTCAAGCTATTCTCACCCCGTTCAGTACATCGTGTTAAAACATACATATAAACACATCACAAACAAAAAACATATTACCAAACATTCTGAGAGATAAACATCTACATTTCCTTCTGTGATATATGATCACAGTTTGTACATTTTCACAGTGTCGGTCAGCCTCACACAGGACTCTTAATCCGTAACCAAGACGTCAGGGGGTGGAGGCGATGATGTAAGCTTACAGTGAGAGAAAGATGCTGCGCTGAGAGAAACGAGCTTGACTAAGGGAAGGACGCTGCAGTGGGGAAATAATGCTGAGGTGAGAGAAGGACGCTGAGAAAACAATGCTGCGCTGAGACTAGGTAGCCCTTCTGCTGCCAGGGGCATAATCCATTAATTACAGGAAAAAGACAGAAGGAAGAGGGGGAGTGGACAATAACTGACAGTGTTTCAACCTTTGTGTAATGGGTTCCTATGGAGCTTCAGTGTTATTGTGTCTTTTATTTTAGCTGGAAGAGCAGCAGTCATGGGGAGTAGTTTGGGACAGATGGAGGTGAATCTATATCAATAAATGGAATTATTAATGATAATGTCTTCTCATAGATATAAATAAAATAGGATAAAAACTCACACTTGTGTACTTTACTGTAAATTCCTTACACAAATTTCACATTTATACAAGTGTGGGGTTTTATCCTAAATAAATGGCACGTCTGTCTGTCTGTTTGCTCGAAGTTGGAGGCCAGACACTTGGGAATGGGAAGGAGGGGTTATGTCATTAAGTTTTTCCCATTCATTACTGTTGGGAAAGTGCCCATCACGGATGGGTCGGGATGGACATCAAAGAAAAAAAAGAGTGCCATTTGAAATTATGCCAAATTGACCTCTACGAAAAATCGCGCTGTAACATTATGACGACTCTGATATATTATTATTATTATTATTATTATTATTATTATTATTATTATTATTATTATTATTATTATTATATGCCATATCATCAAACTTTATGCACAGATGAAGCCAAATTTAAGATACTATTCTAATCACAATATTTACATTTTGAATCATAAATAACATTAGAATTATTTTAATCCTAATGTTATTTAGGATTACTAATTATTCCTAATTACATAATAGCTTTTTTGTCCATAGACTTTTTGAATTGTGTGCCAATGTCTGCTGATTATCAAACCCTCTTGTATAGTACATTGTATTTTGACCAATAAATCCCCTAGGCCCTTGATATAATATAAATATATATTGATATAAAATAAATTGATATAAATATAAAATTGATATAATAAATTGATATAAAAATTGATATAATAAATTGATATAATAAATTGATATAAAAATTGATATAATAAGCACACAGCGGCTGGGAAAATTGACGTGATGTCCCGTTTTCTATCCGTGGGTCCTCGGTTTGGTTAGGTTCGGGCAATTTATCCCATCAGTTTAGTGACGTTGTGAACGCTGGCTTCAAAGTAGACAAAATGTGACTGCTTTGTATTTAGAAAGATTATGTGAGAGACAAAGAGATGGAACTTAGGGAGGAATGAGAAAAGAGTGACCGACCACCTGACATCGAGGGATCGAACTCCGATCCAGCAAGAATCGTGGCCGTGGAACGTTTTGTAGGATCAAAGCATACTTGCTGCTCCGTTAGTAAGCCTGAGCCTTAATAATCCTCCAGAGGCTGGTTTGTCAAAGCCCAAAGCCTAAACAACATTTATTTACAATAAGCTGTGCACCATATAAGTAATATAAGTAACATATAAGCTGTGCACCATATAAGTAATATAAGTAACATATAAGCTGTGCAACATATAAGTAATATAAGTAACATATAAGCTGTGCAACATATAAGTAATATAAGTAACATATAAGCTGTGCAACGTATAAGTAATATAAGTAACATATAAGCTGTGCACCATATAAGTAATATAAGTAACATATAAGCTGTGCAACGTATAAGTAATATATGGTCTATGTACCATATATTATTAACGTGAAAACACGGCAAGTTTGCTTAACAAACCACGACTGTCATTTTCTTTTGACATTCAGAACAACCACTTGGACTGGACGGTAGAGCGAGGGGGTGTCTCGCTTCCTGCAGGTCGGCGTTCAATCCCCCGACCGTCCACCAAGTGATTGGGCACCAGTCCTTTCCCTCCGTCCCATCCCAAATCCTAATCTCCTTCCCAGTGCTATGTAGTCGTAATGGCTTGGTGCTTTCTCTTGATAGTTTCCTTCCTTCCATCCGATCAAACGACCTCGTTACTGTGGTGACAGAGGAGAAGGTCGTCCTCACACCCGCCTCAGACTCAATAACGACCTTATATCACCTTCCTCCTGATATTCAGCAGCTTTATTCATAATAAATGCAAATCGTAGCCCTTCAGAGTGCATCCATCTTATCGGCCGTCTGCACTCCAGCGCTGTCTGCACTCCAGCGCCGTCTGCACTCCAGCGCCGTCTGCGCTCCAGCGCCGTCTGCACTCCAGGGCTGTCTGCAAGCGCTTATATTACCTGCCCAGATATTACCTGCAGAGTCTAATTAACAACGTTCGAGCGGAAATGTCACGATCTTCCGTATCGCAGCCGTCATGTCGGGGGTGTAAAGCTTTCTCCTCTAGCACCACACGAGGTAAAGCCGGGTGTGGCGACCAGGACACAGAGGAGCCAAGACGGGACACAAGCTTAACGGAAGGAAAGTAAGAAGCGGACAGCTAAATTAATTCATGCAGGGTTGAAGCATTGGGTTGTTTTAGAGGGAAGACAATTGAGATAGATTGCCAGTGAGGGGATGCGTAATTGAGAGAGAAGGGCTGAAGGTGAGGGGTGAGGACTGCTGTGGAAATTTTGTTGATAAGAGAAACATCTCCAGGTTAACATAACAGACGATAGATCACGATATATATATATATATATATATATATATATATATATATATATATATATATATATATATATATATATATATATAGGAACTGCCTCGTATGGGCCTTGCAGCCTTTCTGAAGTTTATTTTTATGTTCTTATGGAGCGAATCTGTTGATACATGTCTGAGGAATCACAGATCTTGACATGAGTTAAGAATATATATATATCTGGATGTTGTATTTATCATCAATCTATATATAATGACTCGGAAACACATTCATCTCTCTCTCTCTCTCTCTCTCTCTCTCTCTCTCTCTCTCTCTCTCTCTCTCTCTCTCTCTCTCTCTCTCTCTCTCTCTCTCTCTCTCTCTCTCGTGGCGATAGAAAGGGAGAGATGACGGTTATAAATTGTTTTCGAGTCTGTATATATAGATTGATAATAAATATAACTTTCTGATAAACATAAGGTAAAAAAAGGTCTATAGTTAGAGAGATTGGAGCAGAAAAAATAACTTACTCTGTCACTCTTTTTTCCTCATAGTCAAACCTGTATAGATGAAGGTAGCAGAAGTAACCAAGATATAAAACCTAAGAAGCTCATTAACTGACTTTCATGACTGATTTTGTCTTAAGTTTAAGAAGATCAACCAGTTACCAAAATTAATGTTAGAGAATCTCAATACTGGTTACGATTAAAAATCATAATTGGAGGATTTAATTTGCTACGTTTCATTCCTCTTTGTAACATCTTCAGGTAAAGAATGAATACATGAACAATTCTGGGTTAAATGCACATATGAACGGGTCGAAGAAGAGTGGGGTGAGGTGATGGGTCGAAGGAGTTTGAGGCAATGAAACATAGGGTAAAAGGGGCAGGGGGGCTAAGGTAAGGGAAAGGAGAGAGGCCAGTCAAACATTGGGTAAGGCGTTGGGTAAAACTCTGGTACTCTCGGTGGGCGGGAAAACCTTAACAGAGATGTTATCATTATCTGAAAAATTCTACTCGAATTTGACAAGCTACAGGAGTAGGCAGACAAATGGCTGCTGGAGTTCAGCTACAGTAAGTGTAAGGTAATGAACACTGGACAAGGTTACAGACGAGCAGAGTTCAAGACCACAAGTGCAAGGCGACTACGGTAAGCACATTGAAAGACAAGTTTGGGCGCGAAAGTAATTCCAATACTTTCACTTGAAAGTAAACATACTCACACTTAGACGAGTACATATAGATGAGTGCACACACTGGCACAAACACTGTAGCACAATACTGCAGCTTAAACATCAATAAAAACACTGCAACGCAAACACAGAATCAATATAGTACAAAAACACTGTTTACTGACCTACACCCAAACCAAAATACCCAGAAAGCTCTGGCTATTGATATTGCAGAAGAACCGTATAAAAATACACAAATGAAATGTATTAAAAGTAAAAAAACAGGAGAGGAAGATATGAGAGTGAAAATATACAATACTCCTCCGTCCATACTCACAGCTTCCGCCTCTCTTACTTTTAGTTGAATGGAAAATCATAACAACGTACGAGGCTATAACACTCTGGTGCCTTATCACAGCTTCAAAGATACCGTGCAGCCCCTCCCACGAGGCTCTGAGAGACTCATTTCTTGTCTCAAGCATCGCCCACTACCTTCAATGTCCTTCACTTTAGTCTGCATATTTATAAAACCAGCCATAAATCCTTGCCGCCTTCCGGCTCCAGTGTCTCCTCCATGCTCAGGAAAGATGCTTTACGCTCCGGTGTCCTGATTCCGTTTTCCCGGAGTGTGTGTGTGATGGCCGGGTCCTGAGCCACCTCTGCACGTCCTCCCATAAACGCCCGAGAACTCGTCGGCAAAGCCACCTTAACCCTTAAGCTGCTACAGCCTTAAAGCATCCCCCTTAACCCTCGGAAGCTAGGGTCGGGACACAATAGCACTATCCTGATGCGCTTCACTTCGCTCTCTGTAAACAGCGAGGCTTCATAGCGCTATAACCTGGAAGCCTAAGACACACGTGTTCTCGCGGAATAGCCTAGGAAATCAAGCGTGGTTTAAACTGTTTTACTGAGGTTCTTCCTGGGGTAGAGATCCGGATCTAGAAAAACACTTTGTCTTGTCCGTATAATAAGTAACATTCTTCGTTCTTCAACATTCTTGGTCTAGAGAAGAGATCAAGATGTTTAATGATAGCTACTTATAAAGATTAATTTAAATATGCAGGCGATGAGTCACAATAACGTGGCTGAAGTAAGTTGACCAGACCACACACTAGAAGGTGAAGGGACGACGACGTTTAGGTCCGTCCTGGACCATTCTCAAGTCGATTGTGTCCAGGACGGACCGAAACGTCGTCGTCCCTTCACCTTCTAGTGTGTGGTCTGGTCAACATTAATTTAAATAATTTTTCGTTACCAGCAATGTAACTAGGCATTCTGAGGTATATTTTTATCCTTAAAATAAGCCATTGTTCCATTGTTCCATTGCAAATGTTCTTTGTTATAAAAGTGGTTTGTTGTTGGGCTTAAAGAGTTATTAATCTATCCTAAGCTTTCTTAATGGCACATAACAACTTACCGACCAAGCAGCAGATATACTGCAGCCATGGTTTAGTTAGGTTAGATTAGCTTAGGGCAAATTTCTATGTTTAAATTAAAAAAGATTCCTAATCATATATAATGCAACAAAAAAAAAAAAATCCAAAATGTTTTCCTGTGAAATTATAATTTTTCAGGAAAATTTGGTTATAAACCTGCTTATTACGCACTTTAGTTATTATAAGAGCTGGGCAATAAACTAAGTAGAGAAATAAAAGAAAATAGAACGAAAAAATATATGTTTAAGCGTCTTAGCGTAAAAAATCTAAGAGAAATTAATTATTTGTTGTAACCTGGGCACTTGGCTGCCCCCTGGAGTACAACAGGGTTTTCAAATGTATTATGTATCATATGTGATATGCAATATGCAATACAGTATTTTGGTGTAAGTGAAATTATTTATTATTCAACTTTGTGTGTGTGTGTTCATTGATATTTCAGAGTGTATGGGTAAAGCAATCACACTTGTTCCAACCACAGGTAATACAGGGCCTTATGTAAAGTTGATTATGTGCTTAGATAGTTTGCCAGCCCTTTGCAGAATCTTTGATGGATTTCCTAGAAAAGGACTGAAATAGAGTGTTTCAGAAAACATGGGAGAAAGTGCAGAGAAAGAGAGAGAGAGAGAGAGAGAGAGAGAGAGAGAGAGAGAGAGAGAGAGAGAGAGAGAGAGAGAGAGAGAGAGAGAGAGAATCACATCTAAAGCAATCTCAAGCGTCCAACAATAGCACAATCAAGAAGGGAATTAATTGAATCCTGCAACTTGCAGAGGCTTGATGTTGTGTTATTCCTAATTGACCCAAACCATTGATATTATACTGTAATAACTCACATGAGAAGGTTAACAGAACCGTTTGGTTTGGTCTCAAACTGGAATTAACAATGTTATGACTATTTCAGTACTCATTATTTCATTACCGCTAAGTGTAGAATATGTTTCATTTGCAAAGGCTTTCTTGATTTTTTTTCTCGAATTCTGACTACATGATATGGAACCCCTTCAATGGAAACTGCATTGGAGGGGATCCAAAATTTCCCTTTAATGCGTTATGTGTGTTTTTCTTCGAGGCTTAGGGTCCCTCTCCTCCAGCCAGAAGTGGTAAACGGAGTACCACCTCTGGCTGGAAGTACACGCACACACACACACACACACACACACACACACACACATCCCCAGGAAACATCCCGTAGCAGTTGTCCAACTCCCAGGTACCTATTTACTGCTAGGTGAAGAAGTGCATTAGGGTGAAAGAAACCTTGCCCATTTGTTTCTGCCTCGGCCGGGAATCGAACCCAGGCCCTTGGGATTACGACCCCCCCGAGCGATGTCCACTCTTACGCCAGACCCACATGTTTGTGTGTGTGAATGCTCAATGAAATCACGATATTGTATCATGTCTGTGAGGAGATAGTGTGGCAATATGTGTTTCTGGGAGCCCAAAGATAGGAATTCACTCCAACCTATAATATTCTTCGAATTGTTAAATATATATTTGCTTATATTTCACTTACATACGATCTCGGCTCACGTCAAGGGAGGTCAAAGTGGAGCACTTGATACTATTAAGGAATTACTGTTGCTAACATTTTAACCCCGTTGAAATCAGAGAAATTAGATGAGTTATGTGTTCAGAGTCATTTTAATTCTGTCAATCCCTTTAATCTGCTGATGTAAAATGCATAGGTTCTGAAAATTCATGTAATTTCATGTTTTATTATTTCATGTTATTTATCGTCCAACTGTAAGTATGCATCGTGTTTATTTTCTGCTTCAGTTTGTTTTTTATTTGTCTCTGAACTTTCATAATGCATTTCGCACTGAAGGTAAGTTGTAAAGCTTTTATCTTTATGTTTTCTCTATCATAAAGAACATGTTAAATGGGAGCCTTGTGGTTTTATATTATAGAAAATGCAATTGACATTTATAATGATCAGTGTTATGACATTAATATTAAATTTTTCATATATAAATGATGTACCTTGAATGATGTACTGACTTGAGAATGGTCCAGGACGGACCGAAACGTCGTCGTCCCTTCAACTTCTAGTGTGTGGTCTGGTCAACATACTTCAGCCACGTTATTGTGACTCATCGCCTGCATGGACCTTGAAAATTGTCTAAAATGTCATCTATAAACGTGTAACAATTTATGACATTAGTGAACGTGTAAACACTTCCACAGATATGAGAGATGACTTTTGGTATCAGTAACCTTGGTCAAATTGCCACGGGGGTTCTCCGTATCCAAAGTCAATCAATGCTATTAACGTCTGCCTTAGGGGAAGAGACGTCTGCAAATCGAGACGAGCCTTAAACCTTGCTCCTGTATGATGTTAGTATACGGGGACGATGTGTACATACTGGGGTATGAAATTCTGTCGCTGCAAAGATTCAACATTGTCCGTCGAGAGCTGTCTAGATTCGGGATTCACAGAGCAGTTACGTGTTCCCTTATGGGATCTGTGCCTCTTACCTCTATTATTACGACCTCTTGTGTGATTTTCCAGTTTGTGAGCTACGAAGCCCTGGTATGGATGATTCCCCTAGTGGTTCGAAGCCCTGGTATAGATGATCCTCTAGTGCTTCGAAGCCCTGGTATAGATGATCCCCTAGTGCTTCGAAGCCCTGGTATAGATGATCCCCTAGTGCTTCGAAGCCCTGGTATAGATGATTCCCCCTAGTGTTTCGAAGCCCTGGTATAGATGATTCCCCCTAGTGCTTCGAAGCCCAGGTATATATGATCCCCTAGTGCTTCGAAGCCCTGGTATATATGATCCCTAGTGCTTCGAAGCCTAGGTATATATGATCCCCTAGTGCTTCGAAGCCCTGGTATAGATGATTCCTTAGTGCTTCGAAGCCCTGGTATAGATGGCCCTAATGTGATGCATTTAATAACTATTAATCACATTCCATTACAGCAAATAGATGAAGAAAAGGACCTTGGAGTCAAAATCCAGCACTCACTGAAAATTGCACAACAGGTAGGAGCAGCAGTCAAAAAAGTTAACCAAACCCTTGGAATAATCAAGCGTATCTTTGACTTTAATGACAGGAAGATGGTGATTCAATTGTGTAAATCTCTGGTGCGGCCCCATTTGGATTACTGTATCCAAGCATGGAGACCTCAACTTCAGAAGGACATAGCTGCTGTGGAGAAAGTGCAACACCGGGCAACAAAAATAATTCCAGAGCTAAGTCATCTCACGTATCAGGAACGGTTGAGGCTAACAGGGCTAACAACACTTGAAACCAGGCATGACAGGGCAGAGCTCATTGAAACTTTTAAAATATTGAACAATTTGGTGGATGTTGATCCGGAAAGTTGCTTCAAAAGGTCTAATGTGATACAAACAAGGAGCAACGATTTCAAGCTCGACAAAACTACAATGTAGAACTGAGAACAGGAGATATTTTTTCACCCACACGGTTATAAACCCCATGGAACCGCCTTCCCGACGAAGCCGTAAATGCCAAGACTCTTTTTGAATTTCAAAATCAAACCGGAAAAAATGATCTAGGCAAGTGGGGGGGGGGGGGGGGGGGAAAGGGACCATCGACAAGCCGCCGGCTTCCTGTCCTCGTCGAGGCCACTATAGGGGTAGTGGTCCTCAGGTAAGTCACGTATTACAAAAGTGGTCAGAAAAATTGGGCTAATTGGATTTAACCGAGACTATTGCAAAGTTAAGATACGAACAGATGTTAGAAGAGCTCTTCAATGGCTGAGACCTGAGAGTGAACATTTTTCCACATCTAATGTCAGCAGAAAATTCTTACGGAACGTCGGTAACGTATAACAAAGTAAACAGTGTAGGGAGAGGCTTCACTAGCCTGAACACACGAGCCTCGCCTGTGGTATATACTGCCGGCCCAGGAGAGAGTCTTATGAAACAAATGAGTTACAGATGACACAAAGACCTTCAGTGTTAGAACTATGGATCATTGATACGGTTGAGATGAAAACAATGTGAAACTAACGAAATAAATCATTTTAAATGTAAATGAGATCAGATAACCTAGAGAGAAATAAAAAATTAGAGTAATTTTATTAAACAATTTATGGTTTAAAACTCAGGGTTCAAGACCTGACTCTCGACTCAACTAGGTGGACTCACACATGTGTTTGTAGAGTCCACGTACACAAATACTTGTAGGTCATTGTATCTCTTATCGGGTTAAACGCAGTATAAAAAAAAAAAACTAACGATTGGAAAACTCAAGTTTCCCCTCCTCGGACGGGCTGAGTGCAAGAGGGTCACCTCCCTCCCTTCAGACACTCTTATAACAGAATCAATTAATTAACTCTTGGACGATGCTCGGGTCCTGGCAGATGTATGGCGGAGTTTTTTTTTTATCTTTATTTAAAAAAAAATACAATATAAATTACATATACAAAAGTGTTACAAGGCAATTATACATTACAATTCTTAGTGAACAAGTGTTACAGTAGTACAGAACAAGATAATTAAAAAAACTGAATGATATACTTATTTACCTATAAACGATTTACAAAAATTGGAGAATAAATTTACATTAAAATACAGGGGAAATTATTACATTTATATATATTTTATATAATTCTCAGTAAACAAATTTTCCATATCATCACCGAGCATGAGCCGTAAACCCCAGGAGTTTGCTGTTATTCGGCGAGTGCCTCCGTCGTTCACGTGGGCCAAGATTCACCCCCAGACATTTATGCATCCCACTTACGACACCTGTGCATCTTTCCTTAATCATGGCGGCTTTGTTTACATTCATTAAACAGTTTACGAGCTTCGGAATTTCACAACCCGAGGTTATTATTATTATAAACAACCTCGTAGTGCTTGGGAGCTCATAAACTGCTTAATAAAAAAAAAAAGCTTGATGAATTCTGGCCAAGGTGGTATGGCTGCTCCCGTTGCACCAGAGGATGCTGCACTAGAGGATGTTGCACCAGAGGATGTTGCACTAGAGGATGTTGCACCAGAGGATGCTGCACTAGAGGATGTTGCACTAGAGGATGTTGAACCAGAGGATGTTGCACTAGAGGATGTTGCACCAGAGGATGCTGCACTAGAGGATGTTGCACTAGAGGATGTTGCACCAGAGGATGCTGCACTAGAGGATGTTGCACCAGAGGATGCTGCACTAGAGGATGTTGAACTAGAGGATGTTGCACCAGAGGATGTTGCACTAGAGGATGTTGCACCAGAGGATGTTGCACTAGAGGATGTTGCACCAGAGGATGTTGCACTAGAGGATGTTGCACCAGAGGATGTTGCACTAGAGGATGCCAACATCCTCTCCAGTAATGCATCGTATTTTGACGTAAACATCCCCAACCAAAATAATATGTATTAAATCATAGCGGCTCGCTATATTGGCTGTTGCATTTGTTATCAATGGGTCCATCAGCTCAGTTAGGTTCAGGCAAGTTAGTGCATCATTTTTGTGACGTTGTAGTTTCAGATTAGGTATTGTTAGTACTTTGATGATACTTTTTTTTTTTTTGGTCTTTCGAGGGGAATGTGTTGGCGAGGTAACGTTCTCTTGGCGGCAAAATCCACAACAAACAAAATAATGATGTACTGTAAATTATAGTGGTCCACAAACAAAGACGTTTTCTACGTGGGAATCCATTGTTTAGATCGACTCCATCGCTAAATTATGTACAACGTTTTTCTGACGTTGTGACAACTGGATAGGACGGGCTGGCTTGAGAACTGGTGTGGTAGCGTGCGTTGCGTCTGCTTCTGATTGGTTTATTCTTCGTACAATGAGGTTGGTCACCATTCCTTTCCCTCCGTCCCATCCCAAATCCTTATCCTGACCCCTTGCTAGTGCTATATAGTTGTAATGGCTTGGCGCTTTTCCTGATTAGTTGAGTTCGTACAATGACAAGTTTATTTGATAATGCAGAAGTTTCCTACGATGAGCCGCCTTCATGCCGAGCAGAGTGGGGGCGCCCCTACTGTATATTTGCTAGAAAATGGTCAGATGTAAAATTGTAAATTCTTTGGTATGGTTTGCATTATCTATGAATCTGCACAACTCATAGATTATGCAAGTTACCCACAAGCTCATGTTATATTTTGTCTATGTAAGCATCATCATTCTAATTTTATGTTAAATGTTTGGCCAGTACAAGTCCCGCTGCTCTAATTGTAAGCTCTAAGATTTTGTTTACACTGTTCACATGTTCAATCCAGCCACGACCGCAATGCTTTGTATAAAATTCTTAAGGATTTTAAGCTTATTCAATCTAAAGTATACTTGGTGGTTGGTCACTAAGCTGGCATCAAGGTCTTGACGGCCCTTCGGAGATTGATAGACCTTGTTGTTGTTGTTGTTTAAGATTCGCTACCTGGAACAAAAAGTTCCAAGTAGCACGGGCTATGGTGAGCCCGAATGATAGACCTTAAGCTCAACACAAAACTACAAGCCAGTCGCGCTGACTGTTTCACGTTCAATTACTTTTTTTGCTTATGCTAAAATTGCTTTATTGCTGCAACCCATTTTTCGCCATTAGACAACCCTACAATCACTAACAATTACAGAAATAATAATATAATTCCCGCTGTTGGGGACAGGAAGCCTGTAGATATGTATACTTCAGTCACCAAAGGTCTCAGTGCTGACTTTCGCCAGGATACAAGCTCACAACAGTTCTTTAAATTCCCGGGTGTCATTTTACTTTTAGGTGAACAGCGGTATTAGGTGACAGGAAGCGTACCCAACCATTTCTGTCCCACCCGGGAATCGAACTCGGGATCCCAAATGGTGAGTCGAGCACGAACCCAACTGTATGTAAGCCAATGTTTGTCTACATCTCTGGCAGCCTACTGATGCAATGTATATTTTGATCGGTGTTATAAATCCCAGTATTTTCTCAAACACACACACATATGTATTTATATATTGTGAAATTTTTGCATAGTTAGGTTTGAGGTAAGGCTACGCAAAGTGTTTTGTTTATATTAAGAGAACTCTTCCAATACAGGATAAGAGTTAAATGAAACATGTTTCGATTCATAGATATGAAAAAAGTCATATTGACTGAAGTTCAAAACACGAATTATCATTGATAGATTCGAAGAAAAATTATCATTGATAGATTCGGGGAAAACCGAAAAACAAACCGGCCTCTGAAACACAATTTTGAGTCAGAACGGGTACGAGTGAGGGGGGGAAGGGCTTGTGAGGCCGTGCCTGGGTCAGTACGGCGGGAGCAGGCACGAGAATCAGGTTACGTGCTAATGAACAGAATGACTAATTGCCGCGGCTAATGCTGTTCACCTTTAACCAATCACTCTCTCTCTCTTTACCTCTTCTCCATATTTGTTTTCCAACAAACAGTGAATGTTGTGTAGTATAATTGTAAGGCATAATAACCTCTCCTACGAATGGAATATAAAACAGAGACAATTTTGCACAATTTTAAAAGCTGACACACAACACTACCAGCGACAGGAACGGTTGCTATATATATATATTCCTCGTTACTGCTGACGACCTATATATCCCGTTCCACTATCAGGGACACTGAGTGGAGGAGGAACAGGGCTGCGCCCCACCATTATCCACACGCCTCAATGGGATCTGAATACACCATCAACCGCATATTGACGACTCGATCAGTTCTGCCATTGTTAATGGAGTGGTAGAAGACAGAATGGCCGAGTATTCCCTGCTGGATATATGTATTAACAAGTTACCTATCATTGTAATTTATTGCGAAGGGTATGCCATTAGTTGCCTGTGCATTAAGTGACTTTAACTAAGACACATGATCAAGTATTAGTTCCCTTTCCCACCTGCTCCAGGACCTTCTGCCTGCTTATAGCTGTAAAGAGATGCACATAAATCACTGGCATTGCATTTTTGGTTTATTTTGATAACTACAAAATATAAAGTGGTCACGTTGATTTCGCAAAGTGTCACGTGTACACATGTAGAATATGGTGTGGAGTGGTAGCAGTGGTATATATATACATATATATATATATATATATATATATATATATATATATATATATATATATATATATATATATATATATATATATATATATATATATATATATATATATATATATATATATATATTGTGACGGTAAAGCGTTGGTGTTCGGCTGTTTCAAAAGCTAGGGGCAGGGCCTCGTCACATAAAAGAAAAAAAAAGAGAAAAGCTGGAGCTTTCGTCTGTGGTAAGGTAATGGGAAGACACACAAAACACAAGTAAATTAACAATGAAAGTTGTATTACTTTAGAAAACAAGACATGAATAAAGTTAAGCACATAAAATATAAAAGACAAGTCAACAAACAAAATAATATGAATAATCACTGGCAAATGAAAATTTACGTTAAGACAAGTGAGTTACAGTGATAGCAAAATAAAGTATTAATGGAGCTGGAATATTGGCTTCGAGCTGCCACCTCCCTTAGTACACGAAAGCCAAGGCTTAGTCTACCAGCGAGAGATGTCAACTGCAAGGAGCACTGAGATATTCTGACGATACTGGAGCACTGCAGCCCAGACATCGACTTGTGGCGGAGGGCGGAGGGCAGGTGCGACGGGACACCAGCCAATCAGCGACAGGCAGGCAAGGACGAGCAGTTTGCTGGTTACGGCGGTGGTAGCTAGCAGGTGTCACTGTGTGCTGGGTACGATTTGCTCTCTGGGCAAAACGTTTGGCGATACTTGCTGGACGTATCTTCTATATTATCTTGTATATTTACGTACTTTGTAGGGAAGAGCAGGCTCAATCTCTCTTGAAAGAGATTATCGTCACAAAATATATATATATATATAAAGTTGTTGGTCAAATACCCTTTTTTCAGTAACTCGGAGATATAAATGCCTTATACTCTCCAGGTAATCAAAAAGAACCTAAATCACAAGCTCTCTCAAAATCTCTCACGCATTCAAAGTCACTCCCCACAGCGTCCATAAACGCTCACAACCACAACTACAACCTCTCGGCTCCTAGAACCAAGCCTCACAGTGCCTATAAACTACCGTGTGAAGCAGGGAACGACGCCTCCCCAAGACAGACGCCTCACAGCGACCATAAACTACCGTGTGAAGCAGGGAACGACGCCTCCCCAAGACAGACGCCTCACAGCGACCATAAACTACCGTGTGAAGCAGGGGACGACGCCTCCCCAAGACAGACGCCTCACAGCGCCCATAAACTACCGTATGAAGCAGGGGACGACGCCTCCCCAAGACAGACGCCTCACAGCGACCATAAACTACCGTATGAAGCAGGGGACGACGCCTCCCCAAGACAGACGCCTCACAGCGACCATAAACTACCGTATGAAGCAGGGAACGACGCCTCCCCAAGACAGACGCCACTAGACACAACAAGATATTGTCAGCGGAGAACCCAGAAAAAGCCACAGCGAGGTCACTGACAATCGAATGACCACATCTGGAGTTTGAGGCGAGGGAGAGAAGAGGGGAAAGGATCGTTAGTGCCACTTCTGCCTGAGGGGAAGCCGTGTAGACTTGTTGACTCGCGAGTCTTGATGTTATCAGGAAGACGGCTACCGAGGGAGCCGTGTCAGACGAGACATTTATAGAATGCAAACTTGTAAACAACAACAATATGCAAGAAAGGGCTTCTCTTTGTCCCGTAAACACTCATATATACATATACACTGTCCCATGTATAGTGGAATTTGTATGTACATTCATTTCTTGTCCTATCATCCGTCTTCTGTTAAGAAAAGTGTTCTCTCATCACCCTCTTGCTCTAGGCCCTGAACTCTTCAGTGACCCTCAGTTTCTCGATTCTGAAATTTCTCTTTTGCAAGTCTTGGCGGATACCCTGACTGCTGGACCCCTTTGTCACTGCTTTTGCAAGTCTTGGCGGATACCCTGACTGCTGGACCCCTTTGTCACTGCTTTTGCAAGTCTTGGCGGATACCCTGACTGCTGGACCCCTTTGTCACTGCTTTTGCAAGTCTTGGCGGATACCCTGACTGCTGGACCCCTTTGTCACTGTTCAATAAATCACTGAACTATATGTTGAACAGATCTCTACTCCTATCCATGGAGAACAGAAGAAAATGTATTTATATATATGCTAGTGAGCATTTTAAATGTGGGGCCATGTCTGTGGTAGAAAATAATAATACAAAATAAAGCTGCCTGGAGTTCTAAAGCTCTTTAAAGAAGCTTTGTTTGGCGGCGAGGAGATGGTCACTGGTGAATAAGAGGCACTACGGGCTCGCCATAGCCCGTGCTACTTGGAACTTTTTGTTCCAAGTAGCGAATCTTAAACAACAACAACAACTGGTGAATGCTAGCGGCCTCGGCTCTGTCTTCATACTGAATAAACGTATAGCAACTCTCATAGCATCATCATGCTGCTTGAACTATGGGCTCTCAATACAGACCAAACACGCTAGGTCTTATAATGACACTAAGCTGATGTGTACCATGCTGTTCACTGTGAGCATTAGGTTTAGCTTCCCGGCCCCTGTGCACATGCTTCAGTTTTGCAACTTGCAACATTAAGTCAGCAGTGAGAACCTATTATATTTTTTAATATGTGCCTCTACAATAGCTAGGATTTATTGATGCAGGTGTCTCCACAACATCTAAACTTCAATAATAAAGGTGTTTCCTACAACAGCCGGACTTCAGTGATGTAGGTGCCTCTTCTTATAACATTGGTTGCCACAACCATTATTGAATTTCACTTCCTTCGATGTTCCATGGTGACAAAAAAGGTATGGAAGGATCTATTGTATGAAGATTTGCTGAAGAAAACTAAGCTGTGGGAACACGCAAAAGAAATTAATTCAGTTTGCCATTATCTTGTTCAGTATGACTTTAATTGTAATTGTACTGTAACTTTTTTCTGCATTTAAGTAATCTATGAGAAAAACTGATATTTATAACAAAATAAGTAAGACTAAATTATGTGTAATTACTCAGCATCGTTGAAACCTGTTATGCTACCAGAGGCCGTAATTGAAACCTGCTATGCTGTGTGAAGACTTGAATAAAAGCTCATTAATTTCCTTTTTAATGTGGAGTGAAGAAAGAAGATAAATACAAATAGATAAAATAATAATAATAAAAGTTTGTGTGATTAAATGAATTAACTTTTAGTAATTTCTTCACGTTCTTGTTCCTTCTTCTTCCTGATTCCCCGTTATCTTTCTCCACTCATTTTCTCCTCCTTTCTTCTGAATTTCTTCTTCTTCAATGTTTCATCTTTCTTCAATTTATTTGTACTTATTTGTTGCCAGCCCTCTCGGCGTCATACCTGGCTGCCATTAACGGTTTCGCGGAAGGACATAATCCGAGGGAAGTGACCCAGGAACAATATTTATATCCGTCTGTTAGGGATTTATGTCTCTTGGTTACACGTGACGAGGGAGGAGAGCTGGCGGGGTGGGTGGCGCCTGTGAGCGCCCCCTGGTTCTTGGCGGGAAACCGCCCCCTGGTTTTTTTTGGCAAGTTAAAATATATTTAGTTTAGAATTGAAGAGGAGATTTATATTGGCACACTGTGTTGTATTAATGACATCTGGAGTAATAAAATGAAGAGAATCCAATTAATTTCTGTTTAAAAACGTGGTTAGCAAAAAAGGAGGCAGCTGCCAGCTTTGCCTTCTCTTGCGCGGCCTCTGAAGGTCGCTGTAGTCAAGCCCGGTTAAAAAATTATTCCTCATACACATCTCTGACTAGTCTCAAGGGTCAACATATGACCTAATGTTGACTACATCACTTGACCTAGCCTCTACCCCCACGCTTTCTCACTAGCTGTTATTCCCTGGCTTTTGTTAGTCTCTTTTTTTCTAACATTCACCCCAACCAGGAGGCCTGGTCGACGACCGGGCCGCAGGGACACTAAGCCCCGGAAGCACCTCAAGGTAACCTCAAGGTAACCACCTAAGATATTTTTGTTAAACTCATTGAAACAGTTTTTATTTTTGTAATATGTAAATCATATTATTATTGAAATATCTACTGGTGTTCATTATGAACACCTTTGTTCACGAAAATTATCCACACAACGAAGAGCTGGAACTCTTGGTTTTGTGGATAACCGAGACTCAATAGAAAGAAACTCTTGGGTGCAATAAATGCAGTAATGGAAACAGCTTCTCTGCTTGCACTCTAAAAGCCAACTCTCCACAGAAAGGGTTTCGCCCAAAACAATTAAGCTTCGGCTCTTGCGGATGTTTAACTTGGCAGCTTCTTTTCATCAGTGATGCGCACTGATAACATTACTTGAGCTGCTTCCAAAAAAAGTGACTAGTTTCTTTTTTTTTAAATTTGCAAAAAAAAATACTTTGGCTTCATGTTTACGACAGAAATTAATATATGCTCATGTTTTCCAGGTATTGCCTTATAAGTTTAACAACATTGGTGTTAATTAAATATATACATCATTTACCTTTGATTATTTTTACAATTTTTTTATAATATAATTTATTAGCTCTTTAATTGGTCCTGCTCAGGAGATATACACCGAGAGGCTATAAACCCAGCTTCTCTGTATAAATACACTGAGAGTATACTTCAGTCCAGGACTATGTTTAGGAGTAAAGTATACTTACTGGTAGGTCAGTAAGCACTTGTGGTGGGCTATATAACCCTCGAAGTTGATAGGCCTAAATCTGAAACTGTGTATGGCGTTTCATTACTAATGCATTACGTTAGTGAACTACTCTGACGCTCTCGGCTCACAATCCAAATGACCAGGATTACCCAACCTAACCTAGCCTTACCTACCACAACCTAGCCTAACCTAACTTTGTCTAACCTGGCCTACCTAACTTTGCTTAACTTAGTCTAACCTAACTGTGTCTAACCTAGCCTTATCTACCACAACCTAGCCTAACATAAACATATCTAACCTAGCCGTGACTATCCCAACCTAACCTTACATTTCCAAATCTAAATCCAACCCATCCCCCCCTTCTCCTCTTCCCCCATCTCCAGCTTAGCCAAATTTCCAGAGTGAACAATACCGCGCTTGGGTCTCTTTAGGAATTTGGGATGATATTCGTGGAAACAAAGGCACAAAGTAATTACTCTCAGCTGTTAAACCAATAATTAACTTACACAAGTGAAGCGGATCACATTGGAAGATAATTCGGACACATGGTGTTAAAATGGTTCTAATTATTGGACAGTTACACATTATATAATCTCTTTAAGCCAGATTATATTATATATAATTAGAATGGTTACTGTAACTTACTTTTCTGTAAAATAATGTACTGAAATTCTGTGTGAATTTAATAATAATTGTACGGCCATTCACGATTAATTAAGTTTGTTTGATTTACTAATCAAATTTTTTCCATTCAGTTTTTTTGCTTTTTTTTAATTTTATATATGAAAGATAGTTAAATAAAACCATTATACAAAAGAGTTTTTGTGCTTTCTCGGAGAGAGGAACTGTAAAGTTTTTTTGTGGCAATGAAAGAAGTTTATCTCTATTTATTTTATAAAAAAATCTGAATATTTTTTATTTTTATATAATTTTTTTTTATCGTTAAAGGCTTATTAAACAATTATAAAATGTTCCACACCCAATGTACCAGTTTTCGTAAATAAAGTACAAGTACTAAACAAAAGTACTTTATTTCGTAAAAAATCTAAAGTAAATTTTCTCTAACATAATCAGACAACCTGCTAATGGCTTTTTACCATTCACCGAATGAATAAAAAAGTGAATAAGTCACATCCAGCCTCTGACTAGACCAAGCACAGTCAACAGCCAGTGCATGAAATAATGTTACCTTTCTCATAACACTAAATCACAGCAGCAAACAATGAATGAATGACGACAAATTGATCAAGAAATAACCATACGTCACAATCACGACCATGGAACACTTACAACGAATGCGGTCGTTATTTGCTCGCTCAGCCGAACTTCTCAAGTGTTCAGTAAAGTGTCAGAAAGTCTAGTTGTCGAAATCCAGACGTGACATTAATATTTTTACATAGACGTTTCCTCCCCCTCTTAAAAAATATATAATGTGACATTTGACATCTCCTGAGAGTGGCCGTGGCATGGAAATTGTTCACAACTGCGTAGCTTGAACAAATACCCTTGGCGCGTCGCCTGAGACGTTGAGTTTCAGGCGACGCGTCATGCAGTTTCTGCTGCCTGTCATATTCTCCAGTTTATTGTGCCTGTGTGTGTGCTTTGGTATCAAGATAAACACGTTGTCCAGTGTCACGGAGGCTTCCGTGAGATGTAGCACAGGTGTGGATACCACATATGTGATGAAGTATGCCATGTGCTCCAACTGACCACCTGATCAGTTGGCCCCGACTGACCGAGTTCGAATCATTCAGATGTCAAGAGTTTTCTGACCCCCTGAAGGATATAGAGATGCAGGCAGGTTGAAGGCATGAGGGTAGAGGCAGCCTTGTGGTTAGAGAGTCAGTAACCACAAGGCTGGTTGTGCCCGAGCCTTGAGTATACGACAGGTAAACTCCTATAGAAAGTAGCCAGAACACAATAAGGGCAGAAAGTACTATCTAAAGAAGTACTTTGGGACTTGAGAATGGGCTGGATGTATACTTGTACGTGTACGTGTACGTGTGGGCGCCTTCATCCAGTGATGAGGTAGATGAGAACAAAGTAGACGATGATCCCTCGACCGTGAGGACGTCTGAGGACGATCACCTACGTCCTCAAGACGTTTCTCGCTCTCAAGACGTCTCTCGATCTCATGATGTCTCTCGACCCCAAGACGCACCTCGCACTCCCGACGTCTTTCTTACTCAAGTCACGTCTCGCCGTAAGACATCTCTCTCCCACGATGTCTGGGCCTCAGTCAAGACATCACTCTCTAACTTCATCTCCCATTCACTCTGCCACGAGCCGGACAAGTCGCTACTTACCGATGAGGACAGGAAGCTGGCATACGTCATGACGTAGCCCACGCCTGCTTCTACCGCAGGTGTGGCCTCTTGGGCACCCACACCTGCTTCCTCTTCCTGTAGGTGTGGCCTCCTGGGCGCCCACACCTGCTTCCTCTCCCGCAGGTGGCTTAAAGAGAAGCAGGTGACAACACAACGAGATTTAATATCTTTTAGAACATTATTTGAAGAAAGTAATGAAACTAATTAATGAAAAATACGAATAATAATAAATACGATAAAATTCGTTCCCAATTAAATTAATAGTGAGAAGTACTGAGATGGTGAGGAGCTCGTTACCACATAAATAAAGTTCAACGTTCCTCACCGCAACACCATCGTTGGTGGAGTAGGCTGGTGGTGGAGTAGGCTGGTGGCGGAGACGGCTGGTGGTGGTGGAGAAGGCTGGTGGCGGAGATGGCTGGTGGTGGAGAAGGGTAGTGGTGGAGACGGATAGTGGTGGAGAAAGCTGGTGGTGGAGACGGCTGGCGGTGGTGGAGAAGGGTAGTGGTGGAGACGGCTGGTGGTGTAGAAGGCTGGTGGTGTAGAAGGCTGGTGGTGGTAAAGAAGGCTGGTAGTGGTGGAGAAGGATAGTGGTGGAGACGGCTGGTGGTGGAGACGGCTGGTGGTGGTGGAGAAGACTGGTGAGGGAAGAGTGATTGTCTCTCAGCTGACAGTCGTTAGTAAACAAGAGTGGCTGGAAAGAAACGGCAGAAAAAAACCTTTATATGAGAGGAGTGTAGTGGACCAACACCATTCATGGTGTTGCCTGATGCAGTCTCCTTCTTCTTACCACTCTCTTCAAAACTCGAAACGCTAATGATTGTTTCTGACAAACATTGTTGCACGCCGCCCAAACTCGATACAAAACACTTGCAATTCTCCCTAATCGTTGAAACGTGAGTTAAGCAAGACAGCGCTTTTCCTTGCAATCATTTCCACGATAAGAGTGAGAATCTTGGGACGAAAACGCTTTTGAAGACCCTACTGGGTTAGTTAAAGTATTCCCGCTAACCACAGAACTTTGTAGTCATAGTTCTTGTCGTGTCAGCTCTGGCTAACAAAGGGAGTCCGAAACATGTTCCTCATTGCTGACTAAGTTTAGGAAGTAAGTTTTGTGGGAAATCTTCGCAAGGAGTTTAGAAGATTAACTGAGGAGAAGTATCAGAACTGCTGAGACGCCGCGAGGTGGTAGTGGAAGGAAGCCGAAATAACATGGAGGAAGATTTGGTGACGAAGAGAGAGATGGAAATCATAAGACTTGAGAATGGTCCAGGACGGACCGAAACGTCGTCGTCCCTTCAACTTCTAGTGTGTGGTCTGGTCAACATGGAAATCATAAGAGTTATGGAAAAGTGGTTCGTGAAAGCAGTAGTCTGACTGTGAATGTTATCTCTACTTTCTAACTGATTCATATTCAGTCTCACGTATATATAAATTTCTCTCAATCTACTTTCGCCCCTTGTACACGCTTGCTATCGTGTTCCACAGTTCTAATTGTCACTCATTTAAAAAGTCATTCTCGACAAACCTCGTCTCAGAAGGTAATGTGGCTGCCTCATCCTCCACGGATGTCCCGAGAACATTTTTGTTCTGGCATTTATGGTCCACTACAACAGAAGTACAATTTTATATTATATGAGACAGCCTATTTTGAACGACTAGAAATATATATACCGGGAGCTGTGGCCCCCTTCTCTGTGTATGTACACTTGAGAGTTTATTTTTGTCCTGGTCTGTGTTTAGGACTAAATCATTATCGCTGTTTTGTCAGTAAAGATTTTGTGGTGGCCAGAGGTTCATAGTCATCAAGACCAACACCCAAAAAAAACTATCCACATATATATTTATTTATATAGATAAATATAGGTAAAGTTGCATAAACCATATATATATATATATATATATATATATATATATATATATATATATATATATATATATATATATATATATATATATGTATCTATATATATTATGTTCTCTAACAGTTTTGATTAACTAAAGCTTTTATAATAAACCCTAAAGTACGCGAATTTGCCTACCTCTACTGCGGACCATTTTTTTTTGCTTTGCCACTCTGTAAGAAAATCAACCGCCTATTCTAACCACAAACGTCCGAACCCAAGCAACCCATCCAACCTACCTTGTCCAATGCATAGAAAATGTAGATATTGGTGAGCCGTTGCCTTTCATAGTAGATTGCAGTTGCAACGTTGGTTACCATAACTACAAGAACGCGACCTATTAGTTGCGAGGACGGCCGACAGCAACACGCTTCAACTTCACGTGTACCGAAGGGTGAAAATAATCCACTATTATTACCATACTTCCTTCCTTCCTTCTTAAGATGCTGTGGTGGTTTTATAGGTCAATGGGACGTTAGCAAAAGGCGTGTGAAGTTGAGTCATGGGCCACTGCGGTGGTATTATGCAGGATCTTGTACCAAAGCCTGAGTATGCAGTCTAAAATCAGTGTTGAAATAACTTCCAGAAACTCCTTGGTACGTCACTTTTCAGATATCACTTGCACGTTAGGCAAATTTTTATTAAAAAAAATTGGCCAGTAATGATAATATTAAATTACACGATTAAATTATTGGTTGCACGACTAAATTCGGTACTTGAAACTTGTAGCAAATCTAATTAACTTAACCAAATTGAATTTTGTCTACCTCAATCGTATCGAACTAAACCTATCCTAAACAGGTCTTGCACCAGCGTCTAGTGATAAATCCCAGTTACCCCAACTCCCTTCAGCAGCCCGGGTCATGCTCAACCGCTTCCCTTCTTGCATTCGTTGCTCTCCTGGCCACTCACCTTGATTACCTTCCCTGAGCACTTCCTCAGATTACATATGC
The DNA here is from genome assembly GCF_040958095.1 of Procambarus clarkii. NCBI lineage: Eukaryota > Metazoa > Arthropoda > Malacostraca > Decapoda > Cambaridae > Procambarus > Procambarus clarkii. Next base: position 12,353,018 of record NC_091188.1, read on the forward strand.
AATGTTTTTCTTCTTTCCTCAGTATGTAACATTTTCCATTAATCTCTAATTTCTTTCACTTATATTAGCGTAAATACGTCCAAAATATGTAAATATGAAGCATATCTGAGTATTATCATGTATGAGATTTGGTTCTCAACATCCATATGTCTCTCTGTTCAAAAGCCTACAGGAATATAGAAACAATAATTCTGAATGATTTAATTTATGTTTTATCAGAGTTTTCCATTGTCGTCTGGATGAGAGATCTCAACTCTCTCAGAGCTCGTGAATATTCGTTGTTCCTAACTGTGAACATCTCTTTTACTAGACACGATCTAGGCAATGAGAAAATGTTACAATTTTGGTAGGCTTCTCTGGGTAATAGTCCAAGAAAATTACAATTAAAATACCTTTTTGGGAAATGTGTCCTTTTAGCAAAAATTTATATTGTGATTTATCGTCGTTTCATTGAAGCTATTATTTAAAATCTTAAGTTATTTTACTAAATCTATTGTGAATATAATTTATGTTACTAAGGCTGATGTTTAGAATCTTAAGTCTAAGGCTGGCGTTCGAAATCTTGAATCACTTTACAAAGGCTGGCGTTCAGAATCACCAGGCACTTCGATCCGGCTTGCGCTTGATATTAGGCTGCAATAAAGCAAACTTATTTTCTTTATGCATTCTGCCTAACATTTAACATGAGGCTTCATAACTAACTTGCAATAAATGTAAAAAAAAAAGTCTCGTAAATGGAAAAATTAATTTATAAATAAAAAGTAATTATTCATTTCATACAGGCTTAAAAAGATGAAAATATAATACTTTCCTAGTTACAAATCATCTCAATTTGCACGTTTAGCCTAACCACTGTACTGCCCCAAACCACCAAAAACTTTGGACCACATTTTTTTTTCCTACCCGCTTTCAAATATTTTTATGGAGGCTTGTCAGCTCTAGCGAACTTAAGGAGTCAAAAACGTGTTTCTTATTGCTGACCAAGTTTGGGCAAAGTAAGTTTTGCGGGGAGTCTTCTCTGGGAGTTTGGAAGATTAACTGGAGAGAAGTATCGGAACTGCTGAGACGCGAGATGCTGGCGGATGCTGGCCCCACTCTGCTTCTGTGAATAGCGCGGGAGATAATGGAGATTTAGAGAGGTAGAGGGAACGGGAGAGAAGCGGAGGGACGGGAAAAGACTGTGTTAGAGAATGGGAGAGATGGAAGAAAAAGGAGAGGAAAGAGAGAGTAAGAGGTTAGGGAGAGACAGAGCAATAGGTGAGGGTGATAGATGGAGAGTGAGATAGATGAGGGAGGAAGAAAGAAAGAAAGAGAGAGTGATGGAGAAAATAAGAGAATGCAAGAATGAAAATACAGAAAGTGTGAGCAAAGAAAAGGAGATGACGTGAGAGAAAATAATGAAATGAGAAAGAAAGAATATGAATGTATGCACTAAGTAAAATTAGTGATAAAAATATGACAGTGAATACATAGGAGTACATGAGTATATAATAGTACATAGTAGAACATGTTAATCTTTCCAATTATCCCAGCTTGCATCTCCATCTTGTATACCAGTCTTTCACGAGGATTAGTATCAAATGCCTTTTGACAGTATAGGAAAATATAATATCCCAATCAACTGTAGTCTTATTTTAATAACCATGTAATAAAACTCGATCAAGTTTGTCATGCATGACTTCTAAAACCATGCTGACGATTTGTTACAAAGTTTGTCCTCTCCTTGTGTTCTAATATTCTCGACCTGATTACTTTCTCCAGCACTTTATATGGTATTCTTGTCAGTGACACTGGTTTATAATTTAGTCCCTCCTGTCTGTCCCCTTTCTTGATTATTCGGACAACATTTGCCAGCTTCTAGAGTTCTGTGAGATTCCCCGTTTTGAGCGTTTTGTTGAAAACAGCAGTTAGTGGATGACACAGCACCTCTGCAGCCTCCTTCAGCAGCCATAATGTAAAATCATCCTCCCAATGGATTTAGCTGCATCTAGTTGCTTCAGGTATTTCTTAACCTGTTCCACAGTGATTACTATGTCATCCAGTGCTTCTTCCAGCCTTTCGTCTCTTAACTGTACTCACCTAGTTGCACTCATCTAGTTGTGCTTGCGGGGATTGAGCTTTGGCTCTTTGGTCCCGCCTCTCAATGTGGTGTTCACTTTGGTGTGTGGAGGAAGACCTGGGCTCTGGTCGACCCGGGCACTGCCGGATAATATATATATATATATATATATATATATATATATATATATATATATATATATATATATATATATATATATATATATAATATATATAATATATATATTTATTGTTATGGAAAAATGACAAATAGAGCAGTCGCTATTCTGGCTGGTGGAATGCGAATAATATTAACAAAAATAAGTAAAAAAAAAAATAAATAAAACTGCTATAGACCTCTTTATGGTGTGGTAGCTGTAGGACAAAGTACAAAGAATTAAAAAAAATTAATATAACAAAAAATGACTTTAAGAAATACAAAACGAACATGTGAACGTTACGTTAAGCTCAAAATAAATGGTGCTGGAATACTATGTACAAGAGCTGCGTGAATTTACCACCACCCAAGTGAGCAAGAGAGCAGATGTAGCAGCTTGAGCACGGAAGAATATTCTGCTGGCTAGTGATTGATTGATTGATGAAGATTAAGCCACCCAAAAGATGGCATGGGCATGAATAGCCCGTAAGTGGTGGCCCTTTTGAGCCATTACCAGTATCAGTAGATGATACTGGAGATCTGTAGAGGTGCGACTGCACCCTGCGTGACGGGAGATGTCTCGCTTGCTGGCTAGTGGCGTGTGAGTTCCTGATATACACGGGCGAGGCCGTGTAGGTGGCGCTGGTGTGCAGTTAATTGTCAGCCAGCAGACGCAAACGAGCCGTAGGCTTGCTGACCAGCGGGTGGAGCTGGCCTCCCAGACACCAGGTGTGTCGGGGTCACGGGTGCTGGGGTGTAGGGAGTAGTGGAGTCTTGTCTAGCTTGTCTAGACACAGGCTTTTGATCACGTATTGTTGTTGCTGTTTTGGATGTTAATTTCTTACACTTGAGTATGCAGATATCTCAATCTCCTTTCCTAAGTAGATTCTCCTTAGGTATATATATATATATATATATATATATATATATATATATATATATATATATATATATATATATATATATATATATATATATATATATATATATATATATATATATATATATATTTATAAATGCGACCTCGAGCAGATTAATATTGACATCAACACATGGGAGGCAGCAGCTGCGGACAGATCTGCCTGGAGATGCAAAGTGCAGAAGGGACTTCAGTAATTCGAGGGTGAACTGAAGAGGCAGGCGGAGGATAATAGACTTCAGAGGAGGTCTCGACCGCTGTCAGACGCACCCGCTTCGGCGTTTATCTGGGCTCGCTGCGGTTGGGACTGTCATTCTCGGGATGGCCTTCACAGCCACAGCAGGCGCTGCATCCAACTAGACTAGTACAACTAGACACCCAGGGCACAACTCCATACAACTTAATTGGTTACATCCACATATATACACGGATGTCTACTACTGTATTATAGAACGAGTGATAAATATATTCATATATTCAGCATTATAGCACTGTCAAATTTGTCTCTGCCATTTGCAAATTTGTGTGGTCTTACTGACCGCTTCAAGTGTCTGTGTTCGCGGAAATAACATTTTCCCCGAAAGATTAACAACGTAGTTCTGGGAACCTACACACACTGAGGACATTTCTGAGACGCGCTCATCTTGTTCGCGTATCATATACACTGGTATTTTTAGGATAGCTGAGAGCTTGCTCACGCGAGACGAATGCAAGAGAGATGAGAGAGAGAGAAAGAGAAAGTGAGAGAGAGAGAGAGAGAGAGAGAGAGAGAGAGAGAGAGAGAGAGAGTGAGAGAGTGAGAGAGTGAGAGAGTGAGAGAGTGAGAGAGAGAGTGAGAGAGTGAGAGAGTGAGAGAGAGAGTGAGAGAGAGTGAGAGAGAGAGAGAGAGAGAGAGAGGGTGGGGGGTGGGAACTATCAGGAAAAAAGCATCAAGCCAATACGTCTATATAGCACTTGGATGGGATAAGGATTTGTGATGGGACGGGGGAGGACGGAATAGTGCCCAACCACTTAGACGGTCGGGGATTGAACGCCGACCGCCATGAAGCGAGACCGTTGCTCTACCGTCCAGTCAAAGTGGTTGAACGAATGGGAGTGGTAGGCGGGAGTTTCAGTTTTATCCCCAATCTGTTGATGTAGTCGTCCCTGTTTATCTATAAATCATGTTCTTACTCAACATTTATCCAGATAACCTGAGTACGTACTTGTGTAAAGGAGGAAATGTATATGTTTATCTCTCAGAAATTGAAATTGAAATTGAAATAAGTTTATTGAGGTAAAATACACACAAAGGGATGAGGTAGCTCAAGCTATTCTCACCCCGTTCAGTACAACGTGTTAATACATACATAGACACACATCACAAACAATAAACATATTACCAAACATTCTGAGAGATAAACATATACATTTCCTCCTTCACAAGTAGTATGTTATCAGACGTACACACAAATACTTTTATGACCTAGGTATACTGTATAGATAATTTGCAAGAGACATGCATATAATTCAACAAAATATTACAGTCTTGGTGCAAAATTCTTATATCTCTCAAGAATATCATCAACCTTTCCGTTGTGACACATCCAGGCTATTTGTTCAGGAACAGTCCTTATCTCAGTGTTTCTATATACATTAATCAACGGACAATCAAGAACATAATGGGCCAGGGTGTGAGACCTTAACATACCACATAGTTTACACCTCGTGTCATTATCATGAACACCTATTCCATCTAGCCGCGAGGCCCCAATCGCGTGCGTGTGTGTGTGTGTGTGTGTGTGTGTGTGTGTGTGTGTGTGTGTGTGTGTGTGTGTGTGTGTGTGTGTGTGTGTGTGTGTGTGTGTTTGTGTGTGTGTGTGTATAACTTGAACACCAATGACGAAACATGGAGTGAACGTGTACAATGAAAACTCCTACTCAAACTATACAGTGTATGTAACGTGAAAACACCCTATAAAGCGTATACAACTTATACACTCATACAGCCATTCACCGTGTGTATAACGTGATCAATTGTTCCACCCTCAGGGTGTAGGTGCACCTTGGACCTTGAGGTGTTCACAGCATGAACACATCTTACTCTATCTCCCGGTCAGGGTATAACAGAGACACGTATAACCCAGTATAACTGAGCCATGTATGAAACAAAATTAATATAACTTTAACAAGTATAATTGAGTATAACCTGGGCATATATAACCGAGTATAACTGGGACATGTATGAGTATAGCTGAGACACATGCTAGCAAGAACTGGCTAATAGAACTAGTATGAAGAACATTTTTTTACAGCACTAAATGTTCTTATAAACAGGTTACGAGTCTCGGGAAACAGAAATGTTCTATGAAATTTAAATTGAAATTGAAATTGAAATTGAAATAAGTTTATTGAGGTAAAATACACACAAAGGGATGAGGTAGCTCAAGCTATTCTCACCCCGTTCAGTACAACGTGTTAATATATACATAGACACACATCACAAACAATAAACATATTACCAAACATTCTGAGAGATAAACATATACATTTCCTCCTTCAAAAGTAGTATGTTATCAGACGTACACACAAATACTTTTATGATGTTCTATGAGAATGATCTCGTTTCAGTCTTATGACGTCAACCTCACTGCCGTCACCTCATTTCTTCCTCATTATCCCCTTCCCAACCACCCCCTCCTTCGCCTCTCCTCAGCAACCTCCCTCATCCCCCCCCCCTGGTGCTCTCCTCATCAGGAGGCTAAAGAACTCCTGACACTCCTGGGCCAAAGTTACTGCTAAACTGCATTACATCTCGTTGCTACGGATACGAGTTTATTATTGAATTGGGAGGCTGCATTTCCTCGTTTACATCTCTCCTACACTCAGTCCATCCTTCCAGTGGCGCTGGTATTTAGAGCAACTATCTGGTCGAATGGAAGAAAAATTGGACTGTTAAACCCTCACGCCCCCCCCCCCCAAAAAAAACAGTTTTTTTTCCAAATGGCATTTTAGAAAATGGGAAAACTAAACCATGAACCTGACCTGTCCAAGTAATCCTGTACCATATTAATCCTGTAATCCTGTACACCATGCAGTATCAGGTGTCTGAGTTACATACATACATACATACATACATACATACATACATACATACATACATACATACATACATACATACATACATACATACAGGCATTCATGCGTGCATACATACACGCATGGAGGGTGAACCGTATGATTATTAATACGACTTCATAAGGAACCCGGACGGACCGAAACGACGTCGGTTCTAGTTCATTTCATATATGTGGGTTTGGTTATTTATCTATACATACTTATGTATAAAATATATATATATATATATAAGTTTTCTATATAAGTTATATATCTATTTCTATATAAGTTATATAAGTTTTAAGTTTTAGTTATAATATGTATATATATATATATATATATATATATATATATATATATATATATATATATATATATATATATATATATATATATATATAATGTCGTACCTAGTAGCCAGAACGCACTTCTCGGCCTACTATGCAAGGCCCGATTTGCCTAATAAGCCAAGTTTTCATGAATTAATTGTTTTTCGACTACCTAACCTAACCTAACCTAACTTTTTCGGTTACCTAACCTAACCTATAAAGATAGGTTAGGTTAGGTTAGGTAGGGTTGGTTAGGTTCGTTCATATATCTACGTTAATTTTAACTCCAATAACAAAAAATTGACCTTATACATAATGAAATGGGTAGCTTTATCATTTCATAAGAAAATAATTAGAGAAAATATATTAATTCAGGAAAACTTGGCTTATTAGGCAAATCGGGCCTTGCATAGTAGGCCGAGAAGTGCGTTCTGGCTACTAGGTACGACATATATATATATATATATATATATATATATATATATATATATATATATATATATATATATATATATATATATATAGATATAATATCTATACAAACTTGTAGATCAACAACATTCGTGGAAAACACTGTTCTTGTCGTGCATTTCGTCAGAGTTCCTCACAAGGTCTCCGGTAATGTCTAGACTATAATATGCAGAGAGGGAGACCTTGCACATATTCAGAGAACCACTTAACATTCAATGGTACACTTAAGAGGCGTTTGTCTTTTGATAGAATATCTGGTCTGGGTGAGCAGTTTCCTGTCATTCCTGGTCACTGATAAGCTTTTCTTTGCATTGCTAACCCAAAAAGTTAAATATATGTATACAATCTACGAATGTATGTGTATGCGTTTGTACGTATGTATGCATATACAAAAGTATATATATACATATGAATGAATAAATAAATACATATGACACTGAAAATGATAACGTTCGGTCCATGTTGGTGGACTCTTATCAGGAAGGGAACAGGCACGAGCGTGGTGGCCGGTGCTCTAATGTATTAGACCCAGTAATCGTTAAGGCTCATTGACAGCCAAAGAAAAGCGTCTAGTGTGTGTCTGTTCAAGTCATGTATGAACGAAGGTCAGAAGAGAGTGCCACCACGCACCCCGCCAGACGACATGCGAGGCGTCTTCTGCCTCAGGGAGCTGCCTCAGGTGGGTATCTACCTCGGGGTGGGTATCTACCTCGGGGTGGGTATCTACCTCGGGTGGGTATCTGCCTCGGGATGGGTATCTACCTCGGGTGGGTATCTACCTCGGGGTGGGTATCTACCTCGGGTGGGTATCTACCTCGGGGTGGGTATCTACCTCGGGGTGGGTATCTGCCTCGACCAGGGGGCTACAATACAGCAGTAGTAGTCGGTACGGGACCACGGTACATGGGCGACCAGGGGGCTACAATACAGCAGTAGTAGTCAGTACGGGACCACGATACACTGGAGGGAGCCTGGGGCTCCTATTACCCCAGTGGCCAGGGCCTCATTACGCTAATGACATGCGTGCAGGCAAGACATGTACACTGGCGGCAGAGAGGATAGGGGAGAGGGTCAGCACACTCCACTAAGGTCGCTGTGCCACAGTACACAACCTCGACAAACTCGACCCCTTTGCCGAACCCCTCCATCCCACGTCCCCCATATCAATGCCCAGGTTATCCCCCCCCCCTCCGCCCCAGACTCCTCTCTCGCTCTTACACCCCCTCCTCCTCCCCCCCCCCCCCCCACGCCCCCAGCCAAGCTCAGCAGCTCAAGCCCTGCACCACCTTTGATGCCTCTAGCAGGGTGCACCGCCACTCAGAAACACCGCCACACAGATGCTGTGTAAATATTGATCAACATCGCTCTACCCAAAGTGAGTCAACACACAATTTCGTTTGCATAAAAGGGAAGAAGTTAATATTGCGGGTGAATGGGGTGAGGAGGGGGGTCATCTTTTTCTGTGCTCCGGCATCTCCATCTCCGACACGAGACCTCGTTTGTAACAGCACGTCCCTTCCCGGATTTCGACTAGCGAGATGCACGCAGCTCTCTTGTGTAATCATATATCTTGGCTATATTGTTATCAGTATCACACGCACACGTGCACACACACACACACACACACACACACACACACACAAACACACACACAATACGAGGGTAAGAGTCACGATCTGTAGACACATTATTCACGGAGATATCACAAAGATATTCTTCAGCCCAAATACAATACTTAGCACCACAGTACCTGATTACAAAGTGCCTAGCACTTCAATAAATGGGATTATATTAAATTGCACAAAAATACATAGAACTAAGTCACCTATTGTAGAAATACAATGGAAATCTATAGCAGTGTCAGTCTCTCTAGTGCTCTAAGAGGAAACCCTCCAGGGTGGCGTGTGTGGCTTGGCTTAACATGAGCTGTGACTAGTCTTTTACCATATGAATAAGGGCTGCACCAGCCAGGCTTAAAAGGAGAGAGAGAAAGGGAGTGGAAGGAGAGAGATAGCAAGAAATAGAGGAAAGAGATAGCAAGAAATAGAGGAAAGAGATAGATGGAGAGAGAGAGAGATAGAAGGTAACGAGAGGGAAAGGAGAAGTGGTGAGTGATAAAGGGAAGGAAGGAAGAAATTATCAAGAGAAAGCGCCAAACCATTATGACTATATAGCACTGGGAAGGGGTTAGGATAAGAATTTGGGATGAGAGGGATGTAGAGAGAGAGAGGGAGGTTGAGTAAAAGGGAAGGGAAAGTATTAGGAGAGAGGATTGAAGGATTTAATGGTGATATGAAGGAGGAAAAGGAAAAGTTAGGGAGGTAGAAAGGTGGAAAAAGGGGGAGAGGAAGAAGGAGATATGGAGCAAGGAAGGAAGGGAGGAATTTGGAAGATCGTGTTTATCAACAGCTGCTTTTGCTATGAAGAGTTTATTTGATACTCACCGCTTCGCTAAGCATCAAAGTCTGCAACCTTCACGTGGTGCGGTTGCAACTCCACACTGGTGGATGAGAGACTAACACTTCCTTGTTGCCCAGGACTACTCCACTAGTGCCTTAAGTATCCAGTCACGGCTTAATAAACGACCCTGCAGTTCCTTTACCTTCAGGGTTCACTTTCAGTCCATACCGCTGAAGTGCGTAGTAGCCCTTAGTGTCCGCCCACCAGCTGTGACGTACCACTGCGTCAGGGGAGCTATTCGAGTCTCGCTCAGATAAGGAGAGCACATCACTAAGACTCTCACTGGATCAACAGTCGCGGCTCCAACCGTCTATTCCACAGGATTCGTGCAACCTCTCCCGGTGCACCTTGAAGGCTACGAGGGCCTGCCGCGGACGTAGTAAATTACTTTAGTCCGTCCTCCTCGCGCACACACGCTTGGAAATCTCGTCGTCCGCTTCACAGGCGTATCTGGATGCAAACAGCCGGTCCGCCGTCTGCGGTAGCCGAAGCTGTCTGTTCACTCTGCTTTCTCATCATAGCTCCGGTGCCCTCCGTCTGTCGAGATCAGCTCCTAAGCTTCCACTCACCGCCGGAGATCACCACAGTTTCGTTTTTCGGGTTGTTCTTACTGACTTGTCTTCAGTCTGGTGATATAAGTTTAGTAGATAATTTTACAGTGTCAGGGTTTGGTGGTATGCTTTGTCTAATCGCAGCACCTTGCAAGTTGTTAGGAATTCTTCCCGCACTTAACGTTTCCCACGCATGATTCCTTGTACCATTAACAAAATAACGGACCGTACATTGGCTCTAGAAGGTTCGAACCTTGCTTGCTGGTGACGGAAATCTTACCTTTGTTCTCTGATACCCTCCAGTCCCTCAAGAAAAATAAATCTCTTTAATCAGCTCGTCTTTCTAAGGTTTCCCATCGTCAAGAAAACGGTAAATTTAAAATGTTCTCTCCTACCAGTGAAACCAAAACAGAAAACGGGACAGTACGTCACTTTCGTGAGCCGCTTCCGTTTTCTAGTACGACAATTTGTTGCCTAACGTAACTCATACGATCGAAAAGCGACGTTCTTTGTAGGAGGCGAGGTTGTGGTTATTAAAGAACCACAAATTCTCTTTCTCTCTGGCCCTACCTACGTTCGATAAAAACAAATAAATGAGCGAAAATAAGGGTACAGAGGGAGAACTAAAGTCATAGTAGAGGGGTGACACGCTGGGCCTGGAAACAAACAGTACAGTGAGTCGCGACTGTTAAACTCTTGTTTACAAGGAGATACACATAATATTGGCTAAACTCATGCGATAAATACGGGTATAGTAAGTCGCGGTACAGGAATTTTGTTAAGTGTGTATCCAACCCGTTCTCGCACTTGCTTATATTCAATATTAGCTTATTTAATAAGTGCATATGTGACATACTAATTGATTGTGAATATTTTAGTTTACCTTGAAAAGCTTCATAGAAAACACCGACATCACCTAACCTTCTTAGTATGTTAAGATAAGCATCAGCAAGACACACCGATAGTGTGTATCGCTGACTTGAGCGAGCGTCTTGGCGTATTTGGTACGCGATTTTTTTCTTCTTGGAGTTGTGCAGTGACACTATTCCCTTGACAGTGGAATTGCAAAAGAACTTCTAGCTGTCCCCTCCCTTGACGGTAGAGCTGCGTAGTTACTCATGTCCCTTTGACGGAGTTACTCATGTCCCTTTGACGGTGAAGCTGTATTGTGACTCCTGTCTCCTTGACGGTCGCCTTCGAAGTTGTTGGAACCCATATATTAATGCACTATATCTTTATTCCTGGTCTTCTTCCATTTATTCAAATATTTAATACATTAACTTGGGTTATATGTAAATAATACATTGCTTTTTATTTTGTTTCACTGACCAAATGATAATAATATACTTGGTTATGATTTCTTCTAGACGCATGAACTCAGGTAATTTTAACTGTTTATCGGATATGAATGCAATTTTGATAGATAATTTATAAAATTAACGTAAGTGCTGATTTAACATCAAACCTGAACCGTAACGTGTATTATTAAAGGGTTGGGTGACGTTAATTATTAATCCATAAAACAGGTGATCAGGTGTTGGGGGAATGCGGAAAATGGCTTGTTTAATGTCTGGCAGAAATGGAAATGTAATTTTTCTATTAATTATGGCTATAATTAGTAGGATGGTTTTACTGATTTCTTAATAATATGTGTGTGTTGGCTGTTTATTAGAGATGATGGGTGTGCTTTTTTGCCCAAAATAAGCAAAGCTAATGAGTGACTTAGCTCTGATAAATGTGTCTGTGCGAAATTTACGTGAGAGACGATGTTCATCTATATAATAATAATAATAATGTTTATTTAGGGAAGGTACATACATACATATAACATGAGTTACATGCAGAATGTTGGATTTCTAGACAGCGCCTGAATATACTATGCCTAAAGCCACTAATACGCACAGCTAACTGTACTGATCTAGTTGTGCCAACAGGATATGAGAGTCAGGTGTTCGATCC
>NC_091188.1:12372517-12421762 GCF_040958095.1 Procambarus clarkii
CAATCTCAGTCAGGAAAGGTTATGATCTTTAACGAAGCCAGAATACTACTAAGTGGGTAATAGATCAGAAGAAAGGCGAGGAACATGCAGTAAGACTTGCACAAACATCAGGGCCCGGCGACCCTGATGTCAGAGACCTCTGTGAGGTCTCTACCTCACAGAGTACTGCTCCCAGACACACACACACCGAGGTACTGCTCCCCGACACACACACCCCGAGGTACTGCTCCCAGACACACACACCCCATGGTACTGCTCCCAGACACACACACCCCGAGGTACTGCTCCCAGACACACACGCACAGATCCCGAGGTACTGCGACAGCTTACCCTGTCAACCAGCAGCATGAATAACGAGAAAACAATACGAAAAAATTCTATTTCAGTCACCGCATTTCTCTTAAAGCCGAAAGGATTGGTGAATATTTAATATGCGAGAGATTCAAAGACCGTTGACATGTGCTCATCAAAAAGCTTCAGACCAAGAGATCGCTTCGCACGCCCTTCATTTTCGCTTAAAAGTGAGCCAGTGGGAAGGTGAGCTGAAGGCGCGTCCTCGCCCGTGTTTCAGTCACGTTTTGATCTTCGTGCACAGATCAAACGGGAGGAAGAGTTTGAAGTCAGCGGAAATACTGATATGCGATGCAATTTAAAACTTCGCTTCTCTGCTCCCCGCCCAGCACACGGTGTCAGAGGCATTGATGGTATAACTATCAGGACACAAAGTATAGAGATCCATCAGTTCTTGGAACGGATGTTGCGAGTGATTGCAGCGGCGCCGTGAACGCGTTTCGCGCGAAAAGAACCTCCGCTAGCGGCCAGGGGTTAGATTCACGAAGACGTTACGCAAACACTTACGAACCTGTACATCTTTTCTCAATCTTTATCTGCTCTGTTTACATTTATTAAACAATTAATGAGCTCCGAAGCACCAGGAGGCTGTTTATAACAATAACAACAGTGGATTGGCAAGTTTTCATGCTTGTAAAGTGCTTAATAAATGTAACCAAAGCCATCAAAGATTGAGGAAAGATGTACACGTTCGTAAGTACTTGCGTAACTCCTTCGTGAATCTGGCCCCAGGCCGATGGAAGAACAACGGTGTTTACTTAACAGTGACAACGAAGAAGTTTCGCTTCACTCGTTATGACCCCCCCCCCCCGCCCATCTACCGTCCTTACATCTGGTCTTAAAGCTGTTGATGGAGGTGGCTTCCGCGACTTATTCTTTCACTGCCTCTCACGTGTTGACCACCCGTGCGGGATATGAGCATTTACATTTACATTTCTTCGGCTTTTGTGTCTTTTCAGCTCATCTCTCGTCTAATGTTTTGAGTCGGAATTTTTGAACCGATCCTTTTTTTTTAGCTTTCTCAACTCAGGCACTTGGCTTGTTGCTTGTTATGTATTAACACGATGTACTGAATGGGGTGAGAATAGCTTGAGCTACCTCATCCCTTTGTGTGTATTTTACATCAATAAACTTATTTCAATTTCAATTTCAATTGGCTTGTTGCAAACCTCTGCACGTTCACAAGCCTGGTTTTGCGCTTTACATATGTGGATCCCATGTGTGTGTGTGTGTGTGTGTGTGTGTGTGTGTGTGTGTGTGTGTGTGTGTGTGTGTGTGTGTGTGTGTGTGTTTTAATGCTGTCGTCTCGTCGTCTCTCGTCAGTCAAAACGAAAATCTAAAAAAATTGTAAACATATCGAAAGACTTGTGTACCTATGAACAGGATATCTCTCTTGATGAGACTGCAAGGCGCTAAATCCATCATGCCCGTTAACAACATTGTCGAGCATTAATTACAAGTCAGTTTAATTGACCCGTTGTTGAATTGCTACAGGGTATTTGTAAAAAAAAAAAAAAACTATGCAATTAGTACTAACGTGGTTGTCGTTGTTCGCTCATCCGAACACGTAGCTGTAATATCGGATAATATAACCTGATAATATCCAGAGGCGTCAAATATTTCGAATTTGAGACGAGCTGAGCATGGTCGGTTAGTGTCACGGTCACTCACCATCCGCTATAACGAATATTAGAGTGTCTGTGTATCAGTGGCACGGTCACTCACCATCCGCTATAACGAATACTAGAGTGTCTGTGTTAGTAGCACGGTCACTCACCATCCGCTATAACGAATACTAGAGTGTCTGTGTTAGTAGCACGGTCACTCACCATCCGCTATAACGAATACTAGAGTGTCTGTGTTAGTAGCACGGTCACTCACCATCCGCTATAACGAATACTAGAGTGTCTGTGTTAGTAGCACGGTCACTCACCATCCGCTATAACGAATACTAGAGTGTCTGTGTTAGTAGCACGGTCACTCACCATCCGCTATAACGCATACTAGAGTGTCTGTGTATCAGTGGCACGGTCACTCACCATCCGCTATAACGAATACTAGAGTGTCTGTGTATCAGTGGCACGGTCACTCACCATCCGCTATAACGAATACTAGAGTGTCTGTGTATCAGTGGCACGGTCACTCACCATCCGCTATAACGAATACTAGAGTGTCTGTGTATCAGTGGCACGGTCACTCACCATCCGCTATAACGAATACTAGAGTGTCTGTGTATCAGTGGCACGGTCACTCACCATCCGTTATAACGAGTCGTCCTATGTTGTGAGTATATTAGAAAAAAAAAATTGTCAGCAAATCTTTGTTAATTTTTCCCCACTCTCTCTGACAAGGGCTTGTCTTCAACTGTCTTGAAAGACACAAGAAGCTTATCTCAAAACTGTAATAAAACCTAATGGCTTAGATTACAATAAAACCTTGTCTTGGATTGTCTTTATTAACGAAAGCTGGATTGTCTCAGTTTCCCCTCCTCGGTCGGTCGGACACAGCGGTCGGCCGAGCGGACAGCACGCTGGACTTGTGATCCTGTGGTCCCGGGTTCGATCCCGGGCGCCGGCGAGAAACAATGGGCAGAGTTTCTTTCACCCTATGCCCCTGTTACGTAGCAGTAAAATAGGTACCTGGGTGTTAGTCAGCTGTCACGGGCTGCTTCCTGGGGGTGGAGGCCTAGTCGAGGACCGGGCCGCGGGGACACTAAAAAAGCCCCGAAATCATCTCAAGATAACCTCAAGATAACCTCAAGATAACCTCGGTGTCAATGCCACGACATCGTACCTGGCTTACGAGACAATTCTCCAACAAAACTTTCTTTTTCTCCAGCGATTCGAGTACAGGAGGATCGTTAGTATGACCAATCCTGATCTTCTCCAGTGTTACTGTTCACCAAGATGGCCATCTGGAGACTTAGTGTGGCTCATCCTGGTCAGCCACAGCCTTAGTGTGGCTCATCCTCGCCAGCTACAGCCTTAGTGTGGCTCATCCTGGCCAGCCACAGCCTTAGTGTGGCTCATCCTTGCCAGCCACAGCCTTAGTGTGGCTCATCCTCGCCAGCCACAGCCTTAGTGTGGCTCATCCTGGCCAGCCACAGCCTTAGTGTGGCTCATCCTGGTCAGCCACAGCCTTAGTGTGGCTCATCCTGGTCAGCCACAGCCTTAGTGTGGCTCATCCTGGCCAGCCACAGCCTTAGTGTGGCTCATCCTGGCCAGCCACAGCCTTAGTGTGGCTCATCCTGGCCAGCCACAGCCTTAGTGTGGCTCATCCTCGCCAGCCACAGCCTCAGTGTGGCTCATCCTGGCCAGCCACAGCCTTAGTGTGGCTCATCCTGGCCAGCCACAGCCTTGGTGTGGCTCATCCTGGCCAGCCACAGCCTTAGTGTGGCTCATCCTGGCCAGCCACAGCCTTAGTGTGGCTCATCCTGGTCAGCCACAGCCTTAGTGTGGCTCATCCTTGCCAGCCACAGCCTTAGTGTGGCTCATCCTCGCCAGCTACAGCCTTAGTGTGGCTCATCCTCGCCAGCCACAGCCTTAGTGTGGCTCATCCTGGCCAGCCACAGCCTTAGTGTGGCTCATCCTGGTCAGCCACAGCCTTAGTGTGGCTCATCCTCGCCAGCCACAGCCTTAGTGTGGCTCATCCTCGCCAGCCACAGCCTTAGTGTGGCTCATCCTGGCCAGCCACAGCCTTGGTGTGGCTCATCCTGGCCAGCCACAGCCTTAGTGTGGCTCATCCTCGCCAGCCACAGCCTCAGTGTGGCTCATCCTGGCCAGCCACAGCCTTAGTGTGGCTCATCCTCGCCAGCTACAGCCTTAGTGTGGCTCATTCTCGCCAGCCACAGCCTTAGTGTGGCTCATCGTCGCCAGCTACAGCCTTAGTGTGGCTCATCCTGGCCAGCCACAGCCTCAGTGTGGCTCATCCTGGCCAGCCACAGCCTTAGTGTGGCTCATCCTGGCCAGCCACAGCCTTAGTGTGGCTCATCCTCGCCAGCCACAGCCTCAGTGTGGCTCATCCTGGCCAGCCACAGCCTTAGTGTGGCTCATCCTCGCCAGCTACAGCCTTAGTGTGGCTCATTCTCGCCAGCCACAGCCTTAGTGTGGCTCATCCTGGCCAGCCACAGCCTCAGTGTGGCTCATCCTGGCCAGCCACAGCCTCAGTGTGGCTCATCCTGGCCAGCCACAGCCTCAGTGTGGCTCATCCTGGCCAGCCACAGCCTCAGTGAGACATCCACCACAGTTGGCGGTGCCCAATGGTCTTAAGCAGGTGTGGGCAGACGCCATTATGCGCCTCTCTGCCAGTCAGTCAGTCCTCCTCGGCTGGGACTCCAGTATTTCTCAATTTACAATTGCGAATTCCAATCTCGAGTCCCGGGCTTGACCGTAATTCAATTGACGACGTCCAGTGTATGGCGTGAATTACGACAGTGACGGACGGATGGGGCAAAGTCCTACATCAGTCGCATCAGTATATCGTAGATTGTATATTTTGATCGTTCTTTATGAAGTGAATAAGTTTTGACTCGATAAGAAGGTGCTATAAATGTTTTTGGGTGACATTTGTATCCTATCACCTCACCCAAAAACAAATATATTAAAAGTCAGTCTTTGAAAATGTGAGAAGTCTTGCGAAACGCTTCTAGGCGTCAGGCCATAAATCAAAATGTAATAATGAACTTTGGAGAGTTAATTTTTCAATTACCCCCGACAGTGAAGAAAACGTAAGAAATATTGAGAAGATTCGTGTTAGAATTATTAAACTTACCCTTTCGGATATATTCAACAACATATGTTTATAAGAAAGACTGCTACCAATATAAATATATATATATATATATATATATATATATATATATATATATATATATATATATATATATATATATATATATATATATATATATATATATATATATATGTCGTACCTAGTAGCCAGAACGCACTTCTCAGCCTACTATGCAAGGCCCGATTTGCCTAATAAGCCAAGTTTTCCTGAATTAATACATTTTCTCTAATTTTTTTCTTATGAAATGATAAAGCTACCCATTTCATTACGTATGAGGTCAATTTGTTTTTGTTGGAGTAAAAATTAACATAGATATATGACTGAACCTAACCAACCCTACCTAACCTAACCTAATCTATCTTTATAGGTTAGGTTAGGTTAGGTAGCCGAAAAAGTTAGGTTAGGTTAGGTTAGGTAGGTTAGGTAGTCGAAAAACAATTAATTCATGAAAACTTGGCTTATTAGGCAAATTGGGCCTTGCATAGTAGGCTGAGAAGTGCGTTCTGGCTACTAGGTACGACATATATATATATATACATATATATATATATATATGTATATATATATATATATATATATATATATATATATATATATATATATATATATATATATATATATATATATATATATATATATATATATATATATATAATATGAGCTGCATTATAGCGAGTGTTTACTGTAGACACGACTGCCTCCACGGAAAAAAAAAATTATTGGATGAACTTGTAATCCAAAACGAACAGGGCAAAGTTTTGGCCTTATTTTAGCGATAGTTACAGTGTTGGGCAACTTAATTGGGAGTTTGGGTGTTGTTTGGAACTACGCTTGTAGTTAGTGGTTCATGGCCATGATGGTGGTGTTTTGCTGGTGGTCCGGATACCATTATTCCATTGAGAAATTGTTGGAAAATAAGTAACGTTATTGGTTTATTATGAATCAATTATAACATCAACATTTTATGAGGTTTATCTTCGAGATGATTTCGGGGCTTAGCGTCCCTGCGGCCCGGTCCTCGATCAGGACCTCCTTGTAGTTACACATCCCCAGCCCGTTGCAGCTGTCTAACTCCCAGGTACCTATTTACTGCTAGGTAAACAGGGGCATGAGGGGTGAAATAAATTCTGCCCATTTGTTCACGCCTCCGCCGGGGATTGAACCCGGAACCTACGAACCCCTAGCGCTGTCCACTCAGCCGTCAGGTCCCCTCTAAGGCAATAGTTCTTATCCCCGTTCTCTGGGTTTGCCACACCGTCAATAGCCCAATGTAACCTAACTTAACCTAACCTAACCTAACCTAATCTGTTGATTGATTGATTGATTGATAAAGATTATGCCACCCAAGAGGTGGCACGGGCATGAATTTCCCGTAACCTGACCGGTGTTGTTGTTGTTGTTTCAGATTTATCTACTCAAAACGAAGTGTCCATGTAGCACGGACTATGGTGAGCCCGTAACGCCTAACCGGTGTGTGGAGGAATCTTAAATATGTGAACACACCCAAGCTAACCTAACCTAACGAGTCCGATGCATATAAAACGTATATATTTCTGTTACTGTTACGGGCTCGCCATAGCCCGTGCTACTGGAACTTATTGTTCTGAGTAGCTGAATCTAAAACAACAACTGTTACTGTTCTACAAACACCTCTCCGCTCTTCCGCCAGGTAAGTCCATAACGGGCTCACCATAGCCCGTGCTACTTGCCCCGCTCCTGTGCCAGGTAAGTTACGGGCTCACCATAGCCCGTGCTACTTGCCCCGCTCCTGTGCCAGGTAAGTTACGGGCTCACCATAGCCCGTGCTACTTGCCCCGCTCCTGTGCCAGGTAAGTTACGGGCTCACCATAGCCCGTGCTACTTGGAACTTGTTCCGAGTAGCTGAATCTATAACAACAACAACAACATGTTAGTGTTCATAGTAGGCTGCATTTGTACCGTTGGTTACCATAACGTCCAGCCGAGGCTTATTAAAAAAATTTCATCAATGATTATATTTGTAAATATATCGTTTTATTTCATCTTTTTTTGCTTCAGCTAATATTCCCCGTATGTAAAGCTAATATGTCTCGCGTCATCGGGACGTTGCATCATCAGGACCTTGCGTCATCAGTACTCTGCGTCATTAGTGCCTTGTGTTATCAGTACCTTGAGTTATCATTACCTTGCGTCATCAGTACCTTGCATCATCAGTACCTTGCGTCATCAGTACCTTGCGTCATCATTACCTTGCATCATCAGTACCTTGCGTCATCAGTACCTTGCGTCATCAGTACCTTGCATCATCAGTACCTTGCGTCATCAGTACCTTGCGTCATCAGTACCTTGCGTCATCACTACCTCCTGAGTTCTAGTGACAGATTCCGAATGAAACCAATTCCTTCAGAAGAGCTCTCTCTCTATATGAACTATCTTAATCAGTTTTTTAAGCAAAGGCTCAATCCCTGGCTCAGTGCCCCCCCCCCCCCCTTGATGAAGCCTGCAGATGCAATCATTTCTTGTGAGAGATGGAGCCATTATTAGTGACTTAAGGTGACCGCGACCCCCATTGTGTTGTGTCTGTATCACCAGAAACTATTAACGCTATGTAATGGGATCGAACTCCCGTCCCTGGACTGTTAAATTCAGCCACTGTTAAGCTGTTCAGCCACTGTTCAGCCCCAGCCACTTCAGCTACTGTTAAGTTCACCTTTCAACCGGTGCAGGGTTATTAAAGCCATCACAATACCCTACTGATCATCCAGTCAGTATACTTTAGTATACTGAGTATACTGGACTAAAGTATAACTCAAAGTGTTTATACCGGGAACTGTGATACACCTCTTGAGGTATATATCCCTTGATATATCTTATAGCTGAATTATTTTATGGGATTTTTTTTCAATAAATGCTGAAGATTTTGCAAGATATATGGTAATGTTATAATTTACATATCGTATGTTATTCTGTATTTATTCTGTACTTGGCTGTATTGAATTTATTATGTATTTTAAGAAACCTTTTAATTAGCATTCCAGGACAATTTTTTTTATTCATTTCAGAACCATTAAATATCAATTTCAAACTCAAGTAACAGTTTAGTTATGACTCTCGAACAATTGCAAATAAAAGAAAATGATAAAATAATCATATTTTGATGTGCAGCTACACAATACTGCACAGCTAATCAGTGCAAATCTAACAGCTTCACAAATTAGAATGAGATGATTGGTGTGTTTCACGCCAGAACTGGAAACAGATCTTGTGATTATAAAGAACGTTTTTCCCTGTTCCGAACCTTCAGGAAACGTTCCTTGAACGTTTTCCCCGTTGTTCCCTTGAACGTTCCCCTGAACGTTTCAAATTTCCTTTGGAAATACACCTTTGGATATTTCAATATTTATTTGGATATTCTAATTTGGATATACTTTCAATACTTTTACACAGGGGGGAATTTCCTATTTTTTTAATTTTTACCTATTTCTAATTTCTATTTCTAATTTTTCCTATTTCCTTTGGAAATACCGGAAAGAAAAGGTATTTCCATGTTATATCTCCAGTATAACGGAAGTTGAAAAGTCAGTTGTAGCAACGAATCTGAACCCGTTTCTGTATTTTAATATTCCGCTGAAGATATGTTTTAACTGTTCAAAGCGAGACTGTAGCGAGCTAACTTATGATTAGGAATAATGAGGTTCGTAACGACCAATCAAACACATGTTGAACTATATGTAAATTATTCATAAAAGTTCATTTTGTTCGGAACAGAAAGTTTAAATTTTTGTGCTACTTTGGGTTGCTTAATTTACATTTCCGCCTCGAGGATTAACACTTTTTATCGTTTTAAAGTCATACTGACATAGTGATTTAACCTGATAACTACCGTACCTAGTAACGGATAATTACCTTATCTGGCGAGTTATTAAGGCCAACCAGGAAGGATAATTTAGTCCTAAACTCAGCCCAGTACTAAAGTAAACTCAAGCGTTTATATATATATATATATATATATATATATATATATATATATATATATATATATATATATATATATATATATATATATATATATATATATATATAAACACCGATAAGCGGGGTACACTTCTCGATGTATTGTATATAAATGATTTCTCTACATATACCTCGAACCTGCGTCTCTGAAGGTAACATATGAGACCTTCTCTCATGGGGAAAGATCATTAGCGTCACACTCAGGGGGATCTTGTAAGCATTACACGTAATTAACTTCCTGGATATATTATTCCCCTTACACAACGTAAGTTCGTTTCCAGAGACAACGGGTATGAGGCGATAATATCCGGCAGTTACCCCTCGCAAATATCTCTTCGCTGTTAAAAAAGAAAATGAGAGATTTTTTGATGGTGGCGGGTTACAGCCTCTATGGTGTTATTGGGTAATACCAGCGGCTTTTCTTCTGAATCCTGTGTGGTATTGCTGGATAAAGTCGGTGGGGCTCGCCTGCTGGTTTCTCTGTTTTGCTGCTTGATAATGTCATCGGTTGCCCCTCTGGATCCTCTGCGGGGTTGGTGGATAATGCCAGTGGTGTTGTCCTGCTGCGATCTTCGCAGTAGTGGGGCTGAAAATCGGAATCGGAGATTGAAACGTTTGGCAACGAACTACAAACTTAACTATACGTGAAGGGAGAATCAGACAGGCAGACGGGTGATTGACGGCGAGACGAGGGACCCAGCTAACTGGAAAATGAGACAGGACCGTCGGTGACAGGCTGTAAGTTTGATTTGCGAAACGGGCAAATATTTTTCCTTGAGGGAACTGAAGGTAACGAATTCGAAAGCAATAATTAAGTACCGATAAATTCAGACGGATGTTATGGTGCTCGTTTGGGGGCCCCTAACAGCATCCGTTTGAGGCACTCATTTAGCCAACATTAACTGCTGTAAAACTGTGATCTTTCTCCTGTCGCTTGTCAGCCGATTATCATGAAAGTAATATCAATAATTAAAGCAACTAAACAGATTAAGACTGCATCAGCTGGCTCGCTTGATGCATTGGCCATTTGGTGATTGGGTTCTATTGGAAGACATCCAATATGCAATTACATAGTCATTACTCTATTAACAGCCGAGAGTTAGCTGCGTCTCATATTTAGAAACTCTAGTTTGTTCACAATTAAACTAATTGTTTTCACTCTAATTTGATTGCATTGCTAATTGATTAAATGAGAATTTAGGTGCCATAATTAAGTGACATCAAACGCTGGTGCCAAATGACATGACAGACGAGTGCCTGTGGGGGGGGGGGGGGGGGGGGCAGACAGCCCACTCTGATAATCATGTCACAGGTATTAACGAAGTTGTTTGCCTGTTTCCTCTACCGCTCCTGATTATTTACTTTACCCTACGCATATTCACATAGGTACAACATTAATTTTAATATATATATATATATATATATATATATATATATATATATATATATATATATATATATATATATATATATATATATATATATATATATATATTATTAAATATGACCGAAAAAAATATTAATATATATATATATATATATAAATATATATATATATATATATATATATATATATATATATATATATATATATATATATATATATATTATTAAATATGACCGAAAAAAAATATTAATATATATAATATATATATATTAATAGAGAGAGAGAGAGAGTCCATGAGTTCAACTAAACATAAATTGAATTACATTTTGCTACATTACTTCAATATTTTCTAATTTATAACTCACCTTATTATGATTTTATTGTTCATTGACTGGAAAATTGTTCATTCAGTAAAATTTTCTGTGGTGATCCTTAAACGTCTGTGTTTGTGTGTGTGTATGTGTGTGTGTATGTGTGTGTGTGTGTGTGTGTGTGTGTGTGTGTGTGTGTGTGTGTGTGTGTGTGTGTGTGTGTTTGTGTGTGTGTGTGACGCGTTCAATGACGTTTGAGCTCTTTGTCGTTTGTGCTGTTTGAAGTTCCGGAAGGAGATGGGTACCAGGCGTTCTTCATTCAGTGCAACGTCCACTTGTTGACCATCCGTCCAGGTGGTCACCCGTCCAGGTGGTCACCCGTCCAGGTGGTCACCCGTACAGGTGGTCATCCATACAGGTGGTCACCCGTCCAGGTGGTCACCCGTCCAGGTGGTCACCCGTCCAGGTGGTCACCCGTACAGGTGGTCATCCATACAGGTGGTCACCCGTCCAGGTGGTCACCCGTACAGGTGGTCACCCGTACAGTTGGTACCCCAAAAATCCGTACATTTTGACCTATTTGCGTTCCCGCTTCTCCCCCTATATGCTCATGCCCAGTTTGATCTCAATTTACAGAACCTGTCATTACCCACCTTGTCTTTTCCTCCCCAGGATCATGTATGTCACGATCATATCACCTCTGTTTCTTCTCTTTTTACCACGACGATGTGATATTTTCTTTAGCCTGTCCTCGCGGCTTAGTCCTCTTAATCTAGGTACTGGTTATTTAGCCAACCTACGCGTAACTTTCCGTGTCTCGTTACGTGGTTCACGTTTTATGGATTTCATGATTACTGTAGTGCGGATGATCAAATCCACAAGGGCCGTGACGAGGATTCGAACCTGCGTCCGGGAGCATCCCAGACGCTGCCTTAATCGACTGAGCTACGACATAGCTCTGTAGACATAAGTCTGTAGTGCTGGTCTCACATAGACTGTGTAGTTAGTTTTGAACGAGGTAAGTGTTGAGATTTGTTTATACGATAATGCTGATGTTTATTCTGGTGATTGTGACTGTTCAGTCTATTTGTGCTGCAATTTGATCCATACACAAATAATTTATTCTCTGGCACGTATTTTTTACTCCTATTTAGATGTCTTCTGGTCTTCTCTTACACTACCTTTCCAATATTCATAATATTATTTATAGTATTTTTCAAAGGATTTGCTTACCAACATGCAAATCTTCCTCGGTTTTTCCGCATTCCTAAATAATTTTGCTTCGTCTGCAAAATTGTTATGCTCGGACTCACTTCCTCAGGCAAGTTATTCTCACAGATTCTTTTAACGATAACAGTTCCACATTTCTCGAATTCGAGACCTGATGGATTGTGACCCGCTGTTTTCAGACCGTTAGATACTCCCTTACCCAGTTCTGTGTCTTCTCAGTTATCTAAGCTTTTATTTCTCCGTCTAATAAACCAAATTATAATTCGAAACAGTATCAAATGCTTCTTGATAGTCTAGGAAGAGGCAGAAAACCCAGCCTTTTTCTCCTGTCGTATTTTGGTGACCGAGTTATAAAACTTTGTCAAGTTTATCAGACATGAGTTCTTCCTTTTAGACCAGCGATGCCGACCATAACAAAGTTTATTCTCTCCAAGTGCTCCTTTATTGTATTCCTAATTCTTATGGAAATATGTGTTTTATGGTAGTCTGTGAGCATGTGTGAGTGCAGTGTTCTTTCTGTGCAATGATGAAGTGTTCTGTCTGTATAATGATGAAGTGTGATGATCTGCACTGTCTGTGCATTGTTGAGGCGCTGTGTTTGTACAAAGCTGAAATGTCCTGTTTGTACTATGTTGAAAGTGTTTTGTCTGTACAATGCTTTGTTAAATGTTCTCTCTGTAAAAGGTTTGTTAAGTTTCGTGTATGTTTACAGTGGCTCTGTAATATGAAGTATTCATATACGAAATTGGTGCTTCGTAACTGTAACGTCTTGAGTGTAATATGGACACTTGGGGTGCAATATTTTGTATCTTTTGGGCGCCTTCTTGTTGCAAGCGTTACTGAAGGAAGACCAACGTGTTTTTTTTTAAGATTGCAACCTTCCAATGCACGAGAAAAATTGATAAAACTACTCTCTCCCTTTCACTATTCCACTATCTATGTCTCTCCCTTCACCATCCTACTACCTGTGCCTCTCCCTTCACCATCCCAGTACCTGTGCCTCTCCTTTCACCATCCCAGTACCTGTGCCTCTCCTTTCACCATCCCAGTACCTGTGCCTCTCCTCTCACCATCCCAGTACCTGTGCCTCTCCTTTCACCATCCCAGTACCTGTGCCTCTCCTTTCACCATCCCAGTACCTGTGCCTCTCCTTTCACCATCCCAATACCTGTGCCTCTCCTCTCACCATCGACAACCTATACCCAACGACCATCAGCAAAAAACATTTCGACTACACATATTTCACAACATTTGTAATATGATAAATGTAACAAAACTCTCCATAAATAATGAGCAGTGTGAAGGGCACTCTTGTCACTCTGACAGACGAGTGCTTTATGAAGCTCTCGATATTGCTGCTCCTGTCAATCATCCACCGCTGTTGTATTTCAAAATTATTTGTAATGTGTATAGTCACCGCCGCTCCCCACCCCCCTCCCATCCCCACCCCCACCTCCCAACCCCACCCCCACCTCCCAACCCCCACCCCCACCTCCATTGAATATCCCGAACTAGCATTGCTGACAATTGGTTGATTGTCAGCAATGAGTAGGATCAGAGAAACATATTCTCCCAACTAACACGGATTCACAGGTTGATGAGCTACTAAACTTTTCTGGGGGGAAGGGGGGGGGGATAGAAATAGCCTAAGCTACTCTATCCCTTTGAGATGTATTTCTTTCTTGTCTCAATAAACCTACTTGAACTTGTATGGCGTCTGGAAAACTCTTGGCTGGCACCTATAGTCCAAGCCTTTTGCTTTAGGATCGTCATGGGGGCGTTGGTAAGTCCGCTGTTACATGCTGTGACTATATAAGAGAGCAACCCGTTCTCGCACTTGCTTACAGTCAATATTGGCTTATTTAATAAGTGCATATGTGACATACTAATTGATTGTAAATATTTTAAAGAGAGATGGGGTTTAATTTGTGTTAGTCTACCTTGTGTATCTTCATGCAAATTTGTGTCGGATGATTGACACGAGCGATGATTGTGCAAGTGTTTAAAATACTCGTCTGTCGGTGAAGCGGCCATGGTGTTTATTATGTATGTAGCGGTGACCACAACAGCTCGACTTAATCCTAGGAAGATTTTACTAGTGCAAGGTATAGTTGTAGTCCGTCTTGCTCGCGGTATTAAGTACATAATGTGGACTATTCCTGTTGCAACTAGTTTCCAGGCTTTATTCATTCCATCCAGCGGCCGACCCCCAAAATTCATCATTTTTAGTTTTCCCCCCAAAAATTAATATTATTATTATGTATTTTCATATTGTGCATATTTTTAGGCGTAGGTTATGTTAGGTGTTTTGGATATGTTGGCAGTTATTTGTATTCGGAACTCATAGACAGCCTAATGCAAGCCAAACTACGTAGGTTTGTCCTCGTGTGGGTCAATAGGCCTTCTACAGTTACCTTTGTTCCTAAGTGGTTGACTAATCCTGGCCCCTTGGAGACGTGTGTTCCACCGGTGTTCTGTGTTCCATCAGTGTTCTGTGTTCCACCGGTGTTCTGTGTTCCACCGGTGTACTGTGTTCCTCCGGAGTTCTGTGCTCGCCTCCCGATAACTGGAGCCTGTGGCTGTGGTGCCATTAGGCGACCACCTCCTAGGAGGAACAAAATATTCTCGCTTGAGTAGGAAGATTTTCTGCTTCAAAGCAAGGGAAATTTTCTCCTTGTCAGACAGACCTCTCGGTTACTTCTCGCTGTCGTCTCACGTTCACACAGTATATATATATATATATATATATATATATATATATATATATATATATATATATATATATATATATATATATATATATATATATATATATAATATATATATATATATATGTGTCATATTATATGACACAATATACGATGACACAATATATATGACACATTATATATATAATATTTATATGACTTTGTGTCATATTATATGACACAAAGGCTGCACGAACGCGCGAGCCATTAATCACTTAAGAGCTCTCTTGACCCCGACCAGGATTCGAGCCCCCGCCACAGGAATCACTCCGCCTGGCGTACAGTGTACTGTAACCACGTCACCAATGCTCGTCTATAAGGTTAGTCCTGAAGCTCCATGACTACTAACCAACCCCCCGACCATAGATCACTGAGAACTCTGTTCGAGCCGTGTGTAAAAAAAAAAATTGGCATATTTCAAGTGTATTAAAATGATCTGCGCCGGCTGACACCTTAATACAACATTCGGGTTTATTTCCATCAACCTTCCGTTTTTCTTAAGTGGCGTTAGATGATATTTACATCTTTTGATTTCTGCAAACTTCATTCGTCGAGAAAGATTACATTGGGGGAATGTTGCTTCAGGTGACTTATAGACAAACATGTATACAAATTATGGCTAGATGTCCTGGTCGACGACCGGGCCGCGGGGACACTAAGCCCCGGAAGCACCTCAAGGTAGATGACTGTATAGTCACCCAATCCCCCAATCCCTGCAGCATTCTACTGTGAGTTATTGGTTCCTAGCAATGAGAATTTATGTGACTATTTTCTTTGTTTCTTGCAAATGACGCTTGAAACAATTGTTCAGGGTAAACTCAAACGCTGTTTACTTTACCTCTCTGATGTATGGGGTTCCTTGTGCACTTAGCTTCACCGATTGGCGGGTCGTGTTCCAGTGAAAACCAGTAGGAAAAGGCTTAACATAAGCTCTGGAAAGAGAAAGCTCTAAGCCTGTTAGTAGAAGTCAGAAGTCATCTGCTCCTGTATACAGGACTGAATCTAACTGTTTTGGGGGCCATAGGCCAAAACAGCTAAGTATCCCCCCTGATTGGTATGGCTATTCAAAGGTTAACCTACATACATGTTGACAGCTCATGTCATAATAATATGTGTTATTATTAATATTACTTAGTAATATTATAATTACCTAGTAATTATAATATTACGTATATATCATGAACCGTTTTGCAGAGGAATACATTAAGGCATAATACTCTATTTGAATACGTTTTAATGCCGTTTTCCAGAAAACGTATACATAAGAGCAGCCAAAACTTACGATAGCTTCTAATTAAATATTTGTTCTTATTAAAATAAGTCACACAATATTGAGCATAGTTATATTATGCATAATGCACGGTTTTCCACAGGAATATATAAAGGCTAGTAGTTATAACAGTTTGAATTCCTGTATTTAGAAAATAACATACACAAAAGTAATCAAAAGTGATGTGAATAAAACACTAGTACTTATTTAAATTACTAACACATTCACTGCATAAAAATTTTAACGCGCTCCACGTTGTTGTTGTTTTAGATTCAGCTACTCAGAACAAAAGTTCCAAAGTAGCACGGGCTATGGTGATCACACAGTTGACTTACCTGACACAGGAGCGGGGCTGTAACTTGGGCGCGCTCAACAGATTACACGATCCTATAGGACACGACCTACTTGGCATATTGGGAAATCCGACTCTGCCTGTACCCAACTGAACCAAAAATACTTGGAGGCCTAAGCCTTGCCATGGGCTATGGGAAAGGAAACCACTTATTCCTGCCTTTTAATATAATGATATAATTACGCAGTATAGCCTGCTAACACTAGTGAGACATCAGCTACTCCTGTACCAATTTGTATTAAATCATGTATGAGTTTGTGGTGGATTTATATCAGCTTTTAGATTTTGACTTTTAATCTTTGGAAGGTCGTCTTCACGCTGAAATACATTGACACTGGTGTCGGCAACATGGGAGACAACCCAACACGCCTGAATCCTTCCAATTAGTGGGTCCGGGTCTCCTATTTGAACCCATTTCCAAGAGAGGACACTAAAACTATTTCATTTAACCCATTTCCAAGAGAGGACACTAAAACTATTTCATTTCGTTTAACTGCTGCCTTACTGAACTACATACTAATATAAGATAAATAGGTATGTGGCAACAATAAGTAATTATATTATTGCACGATAAATCATTATTTTAAATTTGCAATATTTATATATTTATTAACCATTGTGTTACATGGAGTTCCCGTGAATTTAAACCGTAGATTGCATGTAATTGTTCTTGCAAAGTTGATTGCATTTTCACTGCAAATTTATTATCAAGATGAAGACAAAGCGAAAGTATTAAATAATATTCGCCTCACGCGAGTATCACTAAGTATTTTTTCTGTGGAGTGCCTGTGAGTTGAGTGATGTGCTCCTGAGCTCGCAAGAACACGAATCTCTCCTGTGTGCTCACAGGAACACATAGATCTCTCTCCTGTGGGGTGAGTGGCGTGATCGTGTGCTCACAGGAACATATAGATCTCTCCTGTGGGGTGAGTGGCCTGATCGTGTGCTCACAGGAACATATAGATCTCTCTCCTGTGGGGTGAGTGACCTGATCGTGTGCTCACAGGAACATAAAGATCTGTCTCCTGTGGGGTGAGTGGCGTGATCGTGTGCTCACAGGAACATATAGATCTCTCTCCTGTGGGGTGAGTGGCCTGATCGTGTGCTCACAGGAACGCAAATCTCGACTATCAGGAGGAACGAGCCTCATCCTTCACCGTAATAGTCTCCGTTTTCTATTCATGCCTCGAGCCGTTGTTCCCGATTGAAGTATTATCGTAGATGGATTTTGATATGCCATGAGAGGGGGGGGGCAGCGGTGTGGGGGGTCCCCTTTCTTTTGCTTATTTCCATCTGCTTCTCTGTTTCATTCACTTAATTTATAAATTATTTTGGTCTCTCTCACTCCTTTGCCTGCTCCTTCGTCTTTCTTAGCCACTGTGTCTCTCACTCCACATTTAGCTCGTCGGATTGAATGCTTGAAGAGAGTTTAAGTGTGGATTTCATCACAGAAAATTTATAGTATGAAATGTCTGAAGGTTGTGCGGCAGTGTGTTGTCCTGAGCGGCGACCGAGCTTATGGCTGGCCATAGAGCTGCGTCCCACCTAATCCCTTTCATGTGCAAGCGTGCTAGTACCGGGTAAATCCTCGCCAACATTGTAGTCTCTTTCACTCGACCACTTCGCGATGTATTTCAAATCTACATGTGTTCCGTCACCACACACACACACACACACACACACACACACACACACACACACACACACACACACACACACACACACACACACACACACACACATGCTGGTCGAGTGTCTCTACAGTGCGAGCTCCATACAATAGGCTGCACCTGCTTGCTGCCGATAGCCTACTGAAATGGCTTGCGTCCGCATTCCTTCTTTTGATATCTACTCTTTTGTGCAGTTTGTCAAACTGATCATCCTTGTTATCATATACAACTTATTCACTACTCCTTCGTTAAAAAGTCCTTCCTTACATCCTAATACGACAGGTTTGGAGATATTCAAATCTTCGATCTATTCCCTTAGATCTTAGATTAAATCTTATTCTCTTCTAACTCAAGCAGTTGCCCTATATTCCTCATTATATACAGTCCCTGCGGCGTGCTTAACCACCTAACTTATTACGTTGCACTTGCTAGAATTTAAGTCATGTAGCCATTTTTATAACCGGGCTCTCCAGTATGTCCTCATTCCACCCCCATGCTCTGATTGGTTTCATCAGCAGTGTATCATTTGTGTGTGTATTTACTATTTGTGCCATACTCTCGATGCCAACTCTTGCACCCAACATCTCTCTCTCTCTCTCTCTCTCTCTCTCTCTCTCTCTCTCTCTCTCTCTCTCTCTCTCTCTCTCTCTCTCTCTCTCTCTCTCTCTCTCTCTCTCTCTCTCTCTCTCTCTCTTTCTCTCTCTCTCTCTCTCTCTCTCTCTCTCTCTCTCTCTCTCTCTCTCTCTCTCTCTCTCTCTCTCTCTCTCTCTCTCTCTCTCTCTCTCTCTCTCTCTCTTTCTCTCTCTCTCTCTCTCTCTCTCTCTCTCTCTCTCTCTCTCTCTCTCTCTCTCTCTCTCTCTCTCTCTCTCTCTCTCTCTCTCTCTCTCTCTCTCTCTTTCTCTCTCTCTCTCTCTCTCTCTCTCTCTCTCTCTCTCTCTCTCTCTCTCTCTCTCTCTCTCTCTCTCTCTCTCTCTCTCTAACACAAACGTCCCACGGATGTCGTAGCAGCTGTCTTACTCCCAGGTACCTATAGACTGCTAGGTAACAGGGGCAGCAGTGAAAGACACTCTGCCCATTTGTTTCTGTCTCGGCCGGGAATCGAACCCGGACTATTAGCAACCCGTTCTCACACAAGACAGTACATATATGACTAGTGCTTAAAGTCAATATGTGGAATGTGATTTAGTACATATGTGATATATTCCCAGTTAACTTTTTTACCAAGGCTCAAACTCTTCCTCACGTACCAATTTACGTCTCACAGTACTCGTCCATCAACGTAGATAGCTGAATAGTCGTGATTGGTTCAATTATAACGAAAATTGTAGTTTTCAGGTCCCACATGGGTTGTGAAATTCACCTACTATTGTCCATGCTCTTATAATATTACAGATCAGCTACATCCTATTGAAGGCTCGTAGTTTTGTTTTGAGAAATATTAGTTGTTCTTAGTAAATTATAATAAGCACAATAAATTATTACATAGAATAAGTGCTTCACCAATCAATATTATATACTATAGTTTGTGCTTTAGAAATCTTTAAAGAATGTTTTGTAGGAACGCTAACAGAAAACGATGTTATGTTGGAATGTATATAGGGTAAACTACTGCAAACAGGATGGTATGGTGTGGATTATTGGAAACTATAGGATTAGGGTCCACTACCACCTGTTAGGTGGGTAAGGGGTCCAATAACACCCGCAGGATGAGTATGGGGGTCACATCCACCCACAGGAATGGTATGGGGATCACTTCCACCCACAGGAAGGGTATGGGATCCAATACCATCCACTGGATGTGTATTGCGTCCACTACCACCGACAGGATGGGTATGGGCTCACAACCACCCACAGGATAGGTATGGGATCCAATACCACCCACAGGATGAGTATGGGGTCCACTATAACCCACAGGATGGGTATGGGGCTCCAACCACCCACAGAATAAGTATGGGGTACAATAACACCCACTGGATATGTATGGCATCCATTGCCCCCACAGGATGACTATAGGGTACAGTATCGCCCACAGGATTAGTATATAGGGTTCACTGCCGCCCACAGAGTCGGTATGGAGTCCACCGCCACCCACAGGGTCGGTATGGGGTTCACTACCGCCCACTGGGTCGCTATGAAGTCAACTACCGTCCACAGGGTCGGTAGGGGTCCACTACCGCCCACAGGGTCGGCAGGGGGTCCACTGCCACCCACTGGGTCGGTAGGGGGTCCACTGCCGCCCACAGGATCGATAGGGGGTCCACTGCCGCCCACAGGGTCGATATGGGGGGGGTCCACTACCGCCCACAGGATCGATAGGGGGTCCACTGCCGCCCACAGGGTCGGTAGGGGGTCCACTGCCGCCCACACGTTCGGTAGGGGTCCACTGCCGCCCACAGGGTCGGTAGGGGGTCCACTGCCGCCCACAGGACCGATAGGGGGTCCACTGCCGCCCACAGGGTCGATAGGGGGTCCCTTACCGCCCACAGGGTCTCTATGAAGTCAACTACCGCCCATAGTGTTTGTATAGTGTCCACTATCGCCCATAGTGTTATTATGGGGTCCACTACCCCTCATAGGGTCGGTATGGGGGTCCATTACTACCCACAGGGTGTGTCTGGGGTCTATTTTGGCAATACTGCTTTTCCAATCTCATTTGTTGTTCAATGTAAAATATTTGTTGCTCGACTTGCAACAATTTATATATATATATATATAGTATAGTGCCTTTGCAATAATGTACCAATGTGTGTATTTTCATAACTCGTTTTAAATTGTTGAAAAATAAATAACTACATTGTGAATGCAAGTCAATGTTTACATGCTAAATCAGAGTTGCCAGATTCCGCTTAAAATAGCAAATTGTGCTTATTTTCAAAGCTTGAGAATTTAGCTTTAAAGTAGTTAAAAAACTACGAATTTCGCAATTTGCTATGTACTTTAGTGTACTATTTTAAAATAAGATTGGTTTTTAAGCTGCAAGTCATATGAATCTCAAAAAAAGTATATTATTAACAATCTTATCTCCATAGTTCACTAGTTTCTGTAAATCAGATCTGGTAACTGTAGGCCAAGTACTGGTAGACTCAAGACACAATGTGTGTTGAAGCTATTCTCTTTGAAGAAGTCATCTCGACAGGATCTTCCAGCTCCAGCTATAAAACTTCACCAAACATGGATCTACCTAGTACATCAAATGGTAAGGAATTACTAAACTGTACAAAGTTTTATGCTAGAACATTTGTTACAGAATTGTCCCTGTCAGGGACAATTCAGTCCCTATTCTATGTGTACTCCATCACATAGTGACGGAGTATGTGGGAATAATTTTGTTGACACTGTCCATTTTGTCAATTCTACAACAGCAGATAATATGAATTCCCAGAGATATTTGTAACTTGAGATACTTGGTTTGGTTTGGTTAAGTTAGGTTAGGTTAGCCTAACCCAGTAAATCCTCCCCGGCTAGAATATAAACCCCGGACAAAGTGCTCGTGAAATGCCAGGCATTTGCAAATATGAGGATGTGGTTGATTAGATTATATTCTTTTCTATATCATAGATGTTCAATATATGAAAAATATTTTAGACTTAAAAATGGACCCCTGAGGTACTCAACTTAACACATTTCTTCATATTCATTCCCATTTAGTATGACCTTTTGCTCTCTTTGTTTTAACTATTGTTTTGTGCACTTTACAATTTTTTTCATGAACCTGTAATTTCCTTGCTAGTCTTCCATGTGGTACCTTATTAAAGTCTTTAGCATAATCCATGTATACTACATCCACCGGAAACCCTTTATCTGAGTACCATGTTACCATGTCCCAAAAGTGAGGAGGTTTATAAGGTAGCATCTGTTTTTAAGAAGACCATGGTGTGTCGATTGAATAAGATTGTTCACTGAAAGATGGTAAATGATTCCCTCCCTTAGGATTTTCGCCATGAGCTTGCAGATGTGTTATACCTAGCTGATTGGACATTAGTTTTGTGCTTAACTCTTTCTGCTTTTTTTTTAAATACTGTAAGGGTGAAATTTTCATATTTCAAATCTCGGGGTACTATCCCTTGGTTCAGATATTTTGTGGAAAGTATTTTCAGCAGTATTCATAGTTCTTCTGTCAGTTTATTTTCCTTTATAATTAAGGTTTGTTTTCTTTTGTACCATAGAAAGTACCACAGAAAGGTGTTATAATGTTGTGTTAGCTTTTCTGTACAATTTTTCTTTTTTGTTTGTATAAAAGGCTATGCAATGAATTCAAATATTTACGCTACCAATCAATTTTTCAGATAGATCATCGGATTTTGACAGTATGCTGTACATACCAGATGTTCCAAAAATAACTACAGACAACAATAATGGTACTGTGTTTACTATTTTTATACTTTATATATAGGAAGACAAGTTCAATCAATGAGCATTTTAATATATCATCAAAATTTTCATACATT
This sequence comes from Procambarus clarkii, assembly GCF_040958095.1. Taxonomy (NCBI): domain Eukaryota; kingdom Metazoa; phylum Arthropoda; class Malacostraca; order Decapoda; family Cambaridae; genus Procambarus; species Procambarus clarkii. The sequence goes on from NC_091188.1 coordinate 12,395,068, forward strand.
TCTTTCACTTTGTTACACTTGTAAAAACTTATTCTTAGCTATATTTATATAAATGTTAATACCACTGTTAAATGAACATATTGATTTGTGTCCTTATTAGTTATAGCTTATTTATGTTGACCCAGCACCTTACTAAAGGGATTACCTTAACTTGTGTCACTATCTCTCTAGGGGGCTCCAGGTAGGCAGTATAGGTAATGCCACTAACATGCATATCATTATGGGAAAGTCCATAATTTAACACATAATTATAAGTAGGAAATTTGTAGCAAATTTTAAGATTATTAATAGGTACATTGTAGCATAATTTTGCATAAGCATAATTTTCTTGTTTTGTTCTTGTACTTTTCCTTCGAACAGTATTATTTTCTCTTCAGAATTTCACCGGAGAATAGCAGTGATGACTAGAGAACATCTTGAACGTGAGTACCAGAAAGCACGTGCTGCAATGATACAAAGAAATGAGTACTTGAAGAGACTCTTAAACGTGGAGGAACCAAACTCAATAAAGGTGACAAACAAGAAACAGAAAAAAGATAACATACAGGATGTATCACACATTAATTCAAAACAAAGACCAGCTGCACCCCAATCTGATGGTAATCTTCTATTATTTTCTTAACAATATTTCTACAGCTGTTATTTGTGTACTTTCCAATAATATTTGTTGCCTATTTTTAAGTGTATGCTAGACAATTATGGAGATTAAATTACTATAACACTGAACAACTTGGTAGCATAAAGTTAGTTATAGTAATATCTTGAGATTTGTCTGAAAATATTAATACTTGTATACAATTTGCAATTATGTACCATGCTTAAATCTTCAAATGTGCCACCCAGACATTCTGCCTGCTATACTTTCACCACCACACATTCAAAATGCGGGCTATTCTACTAGTGGCAGAACGTACACTCAAAGTTATTTGGCAGCTGGTGAAGAAACTTTGGAATCATTTGATGTTGGTATGTCCCAACATCATTTGTTGGTATTTAAATGAGGGTTTATTTAATGGACACACGTCATAAATATTATGTACCAAAATTGTGCTTAATGCCTATGAAATTTTGTTTAACATATTATACTAATCATTCCTTTCACTTACAAATTTTTCTTACTAATTTTTAATCCCATATTTCAAAGTACTTGCTGCAGAACTTGAACAAATTAAAGATTCTCAGCCAAGTGTTTCTGACTGGCAAAAAAGAAGAAAAAATGCAGAGATTAATTGGGGAGAAAGCAGGGCAATGCTGTTCGATTGGACATTGTCTGAGTTGGGTGTTCCAGATAAAGGTAAATTAAATATTGCTGTGTTCATTAAGGTTATACTGTATAATAAGCATCATATGCATATTAATGACACTCTATTAATACATTTAGACTTCAGATTGTTTAAAATGTTAGGTATACAGTATTTAAAATTAGTATAAATAATTACCCCTTTTTTCATCAGGTAAAGTTTGTGTACAATGTACAAATTGTGAGGCAAGCATCAAATGTGAAGACTGTTTTGCATTTTTGTGTCACATTTGTGACCAAATGCAACATTTTCTCATGCCTTTCCACCACAGATTATATTGGAAAAATGGCTTTTATGAGCCATTAGACCCGACACAAACTGTGTGCCCTGAAGGAAATATCTTTCACTGGAGTAAGTATACGATACCTGTATAAAATCCGTACCTTGTTCCGAGATTACTTCTACTTCCCAATCCCAGTCTAGAGCTACGATTATCTTGGTATAACAAAATAAAATGAATAAATGTTTCATTTCAGTCATTACAACATTTGGAGAAGTCTTAAAGTTTAAACCTGACACTTGGTTTTATAGATTGATTTAATCGTCTGATTGTTTCTTTTCTGTGAATTTCTCAGTCATTATCTGGAGAATAATGTCAATATTTTGTACAATCAAGAAACAATGAAATATTCAGTCTGAAATTCTTTTCCATAAAACTCATTTTGTCAAACTGTCTTCCTTTTCTTTGTTACCAGAACCTGTTGTACCAGCCCAACCACCAAATTCTTGCCCCAACTGCACAGATTGCAAGTTTAAAATTTCAAGCTCCAGCAATCTCTGCATCTTCATCACTATAATGGGTAAATAAACTTTAAAATTTACCCTTTTATTTCCATTACCGGATATTCCTGAATCACAATACATTTTGAAATTTTTGTTGCTATAAATGTTAATTTTTACATCACTATTTTAGCAAGTCGCCACACCACTCAATGCACTGTATTTTAAACTACAGGAAGGTATGACCTCTATACTCCAATCTATACATGCCACTGTGGATATGAGCATCAACAACTAGGCAAGACCATGCACAAGTCTGGTTTCTATTCATCATTAGGAAAGAGCAGCACATTCTACAGCACCAGTCTGCTTGAATCATGGCACCATATAAAAAGAAATTGTCCTGGAACATCATTTCGGGCATTAGTCACTGCACTGGAATCCTTTGGTGCTTCTCGTGGGCGTGTATGTTTTGATACCGTTATTCTTAATATTTTCAGTTTTATATTTCAATACAAAAATTATCAAAATTTTGTAGTAATGTATATTCATTTATTAATAATTAGTTTTTAATTTTGTTCAAACACAAAATGGAATGTTTTTTTTGTTTATTTATCTTATGTCATAATATGCATTTTAAATGTCACCATCTAAAAAATTCTATTCCTAGATTGGACCCATTAATTATATAACTTCGAAGAGAGTGTTCTTCGAATGGCGATTCCAGCAATATGAGCTGAGAAAAATTAGAGGAGAAGCTGACAATGAGTGTCCTGCTTGTGATAAAACCCCTTTAGCAGTACATATTGATGGCAACAAGAAGCTGTATCGTTACAACAAAGTTGGGAGGTAATAAAATGTGCTTTACAGATACTTAATGTATAGTATTCTTTTGTTCTCTACACACACTATATTATAATGAATTATATTGTCTTCAAATTAATGTTCTTATAAATAAAGTATGCACATATAAATATACATTGTCATATGACATATTTTTTAACTGAGTATGTCTTTATAGTTTGCCTTTCAATTGCATCCATATCATCATTTTATTTATCTAACACCATGTAAATTTTTGTTTTATGTAAAATTTAGCAGTGCATCAGAATTCTTCATATAAAACATTTTTTGATACCCCATTACCCATTGTTTAATATTAGCCACAAGCAAAGCCATTTTTAGGAGTCCTACATGCAAAAGGACATGCTTGGTATTGTCAGGTAAATAAAAATATAACATTACATTTATGTATACTAATTAAATTTAATGTAATGTATACATTACATTAAATATAATAAGTACAGTTTGTGTAAAAAAATTTAAGATTTCTGATTGTTTAAGATTAATGATATACGTATCATTTAATATAGTAGGAGGCTTTTAATTTTTGTACAATAATTTGAATTTTTTTTTACTGTATACTTTTATGTTAAAGGTATTATATGGAGGGCGGTGGCAAGAAGGAAGTGGCATGACTTTAGGGGAAGAGGCAGAGCAAGTGTTTGCATACCTCTCACGATACAACTCTACAACTAAAAACATGCTGAAAGCTGGTATTTGTTTATATGGTTCATCTGATCAAGTTTTTTATTATTTTACCTGCCCTGTAATCAGTATAATGCGATTTGTATTCAGTATTCAATAAGTATCAACTCCCTCAAATAATCAATAAAAGAATGAAAACATATTGGTCAAACTTGAGTTGGTCTTGGTGAGTAAAGGTATGTTATGAAACTGTTATTAATCTATGCTCTTCAAGATGTTCATTGCTATAAATATTTTTCTCAGAAAGAACAGAAGAACTCACAGAGGGTGCAGTCTTTTGGAACCATCGAAAAATTGATGGACTGGCTCGTGCATTAGTTACTCGACTCAGAAAGGTACTAAAAATAATATATATTTATTTTATTTATTTGTATTTATTTTGAAACTTATTATAATGCATTTATATGTGAAAGGTATTATAATGCATTTATAGGTTAGTTATGTGTTCAGATCATGTACTACATATATTTTCCATTATAAATTAGCGACCATTTCCTTGAATTAACTGCTTGAACTTTTTCAATATATCAATAAGGTTAATTTGTATAAAGTATATAGTATTTAATTAACCTAAATGTATGATTCCGAGATATATCAAATGTGTTCACAGAGAAATCACAGTATCGTGATATATCACGGGAACTGTGATGAGGGTTTGAACCCCATGCACTGAGTGCTCTCAGATGCATGCTCTAGTTCACTACGCCACGACATGGTCAGATGAATTGCAACTTGGAGTACTACTGCACCCACAAGGATCCCAAGGCTTCCACTGAAGCCAAACCAGGTTTCACACAATTCCCCCATGAACTCGGTCTCTGTCATTCAGTAGTTCTGCCTTTGATGCCCCCATTTCAATGTCTTTCTCCATGTATTGATATATCACAATAATATGAATTCTATGTGTATTGAAAGGGCCATCAGAGGTAAAACTACTGGAGGACACAGACCAAGTACATGGGAAACTGCATGCACAACCGCCCATGGAATGGGTATGGGGGTGCATAATTAACAAAAATTGAATTGTGGGTTCATTAGTACCCTAGGTTGCAATTCTTTTGACCATGTTGTGGCGCATTCAACTACAGCAAGCATCTGGGAATGCCAAGCCCATAGGTTCGAACCACTCATCATGGTTAATGTGATTTGTTCATTAAATTTATTATATTTTCAAATAGGCCAGAGAGACGGAAATAACAGTTTCAAATGAGATCGACAAACTTGATGTTCAAAAGTCATTGATTCAAGAATGGCGATCTGACCTACAAATGATTTGTAAGGAGTTAGAGTTAAACACTGGAACAACCTCGAAGAACATAAAATATTCTATCGAGGCAGTTGCAGACTCTATCAGGCATCGCAAAAATCTGATTGCCACTGATGCAGGTAGGCTTACTATTTCTTTGTTAACTCTGAAGCAATTTCTATTTAGCTCTTGTCTATAATTTCTATGTAGGTAAATGATGAGGAAATTTTTTTAACAACTTTAAAACTTTCAGCCAAAAAACTTTATTTGCAGCATCCAGTAAAATGCGCTCTTCCCTCCGGCACAGAAATGAGTGTGATAGGAAAAAGCTTCAAGGCTTCATAAAAATCTACAATAGTGAAAACTCTGAAATTCTCAGTGAAAAGGATGCAATAGAAGGTATCCTGCCATGGCACAATTTATTGCCTCATCATAGCCAAAATGGTATGTAACTACATCTCATTTTATCAGGGGTTACAATTCGGCCTTATCAAGATAACTAACATTTAGCATGCATAATGGATAAGCTTTACTTATTTTTGAAGTAAAATATCATCACTACTGTTTGTAAAATAGGTGCAGTATCATAATCCGTAGGTTTTTATCAGGTTGATACTGCACAATAAACTATGTATAGTATGTATAATGCAAGTACCTAAACTGTAATTACATTAAATTGAGTTGTAGTTTACTTGCAGTAAATATAAATTTCCTCTTTTATTAGTGTCCCTTGCTCAAAAAAAGAAGGCAGTAGAAGATGTGGAGCTTCAGAAGAGATCCAGAGAAGAGCAACAACACACTGTTCAAGAAATGCTGCATTATCTCGCATATTACAAGAATAAGAGAGAGATTTTAACCGAACATACTGAAGAGTTGTTATGTGGAATTTTTCCTTCATATCTAAGCAAGGTAAGCTAACAGCCTAAATGTGTGTTGCAATTCAGTTCTTCATAAACATTTATCCAGCAGAATTTTATACTTGTCTTGCTATTTACAACTTTGACAGGTAGACAATTCCATGGTTTTCATATACTGTACTGGTGTGTTTTACATATATTTGAACTTTTACCGAAAACTTTATTTATTTATTCTAATTTCTTTAGTATTTTCAGGGAAATTTGTAAATGTCTTAAACCCCATTAAATAGTCTATATATTACAGGATCCTAACAAGTACACTATTGAAGAGAAGCACCTATCAACCAAAAATAAGAGTGGAATCTTGGCTCTTTTGAAGCAAGGGCAAAAGATGTGTTCTGACAAGCTGAGTGATGCAAAGCGTTTATTTGGATACCAGGAAGAGGATGTTGATGTTTCCGAGCCCTACCTGGAGCTTTGTGACAGTGAAGATGATGATGATGAAGATGAAGATTTACTACTAAACTCATGATACAAAAGTTAAGTATAATAAATTTTACCTGATTTCTCTTGCTAATTTCTCTTACTTAATTTCTCTAATTTCTAATTATCCTAGCCCTAAGATTACTACTGGCCTCCATTGCCTTGCCTGCACTTTGTTTCCCCCTTAACCATATCACTCATTCTTACAGGTGTGAGACAGAGAGGTACAAGATCATCCAAGAGGAACAACACCTGAAGCACCCAACATTTGGGTGTTTTAATTAATAAAAACGCCCTTCATGGCTTCACTCATCCTGGCTGGTTTAATTAAAAAAACCTAACCTAAACCTAATATATATACCTCTAGAGTCAAGGGAGTTAAGTTTTAGGCTGCACAATGAAACTGCTATTGACAATTTTATAACTGCTGCTGATAATGTCTGTCCTGTGACTTTTTTGTAAGCATAACCAAAAGGCTTAACAATCCCTTGCTTACAAAGGGAATACTTAAACCCATTAATAAAAAACATGACCTTGAGAAGAAGTATAGGTTAGGAATTGTCTCCAAAGAATTCTCATGCTCTTCAACAGGTCACTTGAACTCCAAACCTTTCCAGTTATCCTAAAAAAAGCGAGTTACCCCTGTACACAAATGTGGTGATCTCACAGATGTTAACAATTACAGACCTATATCAATCCTGCCTAACTTGTCAACATTTTTTGAAAAACTAATCTACAAGCAGTTTTACTCTTATCTAGCCAAACACCATATACTTAGTACTAGGCTGTACAAGAATATAACAACTCTTGTATATATCTCAAAAAAAAAAAAAAAAAAAAAAAAGCACAAGACGAAGCTTGAAAAAGTTTAGTGGTATGCAAATAGGCTAGTCCCAGGACTAAGAGGCATGAGTTACGAGGACAGGCTGCGAGAAATGCAATTGATAGGGTACATAAAGATAAACTGTTTAACACGGGTGGTAGGCGAACAAGGGGACACAGGTGGAAACTTAGTACCCAAATGAACCACTAGGATGTTAGAAAGAACTTTTTCAGTGTCAGAGTAGTTAATAGATGGAATGCATTAGGCAGTGATGTGGTGGAGGCTGACTCCATACACAGTTTCAAATGCAGATATGATAGAGCCCAGTAGGCTCAGGAATCTGTACATCAGTTGATTGCCAGTTGAGAGGTGGGACCAAAGAGCCAGAGCTCAACCCCCCGCAACCACAACTAGGTGAGTATACACACACACACACACACGTATACACACACACACACACAGACACAAACATACACACACTAATGCCTCTATTCACCTTGCAGTAAATAGGAACCTGAAAGTCAGGAAGCTGCTAAAGGCTGCATCTTGGGGATGTGTGAGTGTGTTAGATAAAAATATATGTTGTTTAGATATGATGGAGGAAAAGAGGCCGAGAGTCGGTACATTAGACAACCGACGCTTAGAAAGGCGGGGTCCAAGAGCTAACAGCTAAATCTTGGAAATAATAAATTAAAATATTTAATACACCCACATACATGTTTCACATTATTTTGGCTGAGGGCACACTGAGGGCTGATGGCCCCGTCGACGGGGCAGGAAGTCGGTGGTTGATCAAAGGCCTCCCACATCCTCCACATACCTGAGGATTATTCCGGCTTAATTTTAAACGGAAGTAATGTCTTGGCATTTACGGCTTCAGCGGGTGGGTGGGTCCGTGGGTTTATTACACTGTGAGTGAAAACAATCGCCTATTCTCTATTTTATATTGCGGCTTGTAGAGCTAGAAGCTGTTGCCTCTTGTGTGCGTTGCACAAGGGGATTAATATCTGGATTAATAGCTTTCAATATTTCCAGTATTTTTTAAGGTAACGCTTAAATACCGAAGATACTGCTATTGGACACCGCTTAATTGACAATGTCTCAACAACGCAGGCTAAAGATGTGCGTGGCTCCTGCTATTGCAATGATGCTCATTTGTTTTTCAATGATGGGCCTTAGTTGCCCCCTCTCTAACTTACCGTTCTAAATACCCCTTCTCCATCTTCCGCAAACATTTCCCCTCATACATCTCCCCCCTTTCCTCCTGTCCCCCTTGTCCATCTTTGTCCCCCTGTCCATCTTTGTCCCCTGTCCCTCACTTTGTCCCCTTGCCCACATTTTCTGTCCTCTGTCCCAGATCCCTTTCCCCCTCTCTGTCCCCCTGTCCCCCCTTTCCATCTCTCTGTCCCCCTGTCCCTCTCTATCCCATTGTCCCTGTCTCTGTCCCCCCTGTCTCTCTCTGTCCCCCTGTTCTTCTCTGTCCTGTTCCTCTCTCTGTCCCCCTGTCACTCTCTGTCCCATTGTCCCTGTCTCTGTCCCCCCTGTCTCTCTCTGTCCCCCTGTTCTTCTCTGTCCTCCTGTTCCTCTCTCTGTCCCCCTGTCACTCTCTGTCCCCCTGTTCCTCTATGTCCCCCTGTCCATCTCTCTGTCCCCTGTACCTCTCTGTCCCCCTGCCCACTCTTTCTGTCCGCTGTCCATCATCTGTCCCCCTCCCTTTCCTCCAGTCCCCCTATCCATCTCTGTCCCCTTGTCCCTGTCTCTCCTCTGTCCCCTCTCTCTTGGTCTCCTGCCCCCCTCTCCTCCCTCTGTCCCCCGGTCCCCCTCTCTGACCCTGTCCCTCTGTCTCTGTCTCTGTCCATGTCCCCCTCTCTGTCCCTGTCTCCCTCCCTGTCCCACTGCTCCCCCTCTGTTCCCCCGTCCCTCCTCTGGCCCTGTCCGTCTGTCCCTGTCCCTCTGTCTCTGCCTCTCCTCGTTTCTGACATTCTCTGTGTCAGCCTATCTCTCTGTCTCTTTCCTCGCTCTATCTCTGTCATTCTCTCACTGACTTTGCATATCCTTATCTATACGTCTCTGTGTCTAACATTCTCTCCCTGACTCTGTCTATATCTATTTCTCTGTCTCGATCTTCATCTCTTTCTCTCTCTCTCTCTCTCTCTCTCTCTCTCTCTCTCTCTCTCTCTCTCTCTCTCTCTCTCTCTCTCTCTCTCTCTCTCTCTCTCTCTCTCTCTCTCTCTCCTTACATACATACATACATACATACATACATACATACATACATACATACATACGTACGTACATACATACATACATACATACATTTATTTAACACATGTGGTACACGCACAAGGGGACACAGGTGGTGGAGGCTGATTCCATACACAGTTTCAAGTGTATGGAAAGTGTATGTATTCAAGTGTATGTATTCAAGTGGCGGGACCAAAGAGCCAAAGTTCAACCCTTGCAACCACAACTAGGTTAGTACATACATACATACATAAGATATAAAACAGTGGAGGATTCCCAGGTAGAACAATCAACCACAATGCCCATTACCCCTTTACCCTGATGTCCTTAACTACACAACTATACAAGAGTCATTAACACGTGTAATGGCTGATCCCCCCATCTTTCATTTTATCAGCTTAGTTCCTTTATTATGCCCCAATTACTCATCCCTTGAGCGGTAGTTAAACTGAACCCAAATTTAAAAAAAGTTCCTTGCTAAGCAAGCTACAGTCTTGATAAGTCAGATATATTGTTTGTTAACACATTTCTCAACAATGAACAGTCAGTTTTATCAAGCTAACATATCCTAACACAACGAGTGAGAGTATTAACTGGTATAATTATTTTATTAGACCAGTATATATTATTAGATTATACTGGTATAATTATATATATATATATATATATATATATATATATATATATATATATATATATATATATATATATATATATATATATATATATATGTATGTATGAGTGTGTGTGTACATGTGTATACAACATTAATAATTTTGTAACTAGCGTCAAACATTGTTATTTGCTTAGCTAAACGAACTAGAGGGTTCCGGTCCTGAACCGATTATGTGCCTCTGTAATCCTTTACACCACGGCCCACGGGATGGGTATGGGGTGCATAATAAAGAAAGCAATAGAAGAAATTGAAATTGCATAATACGGTTATTGACATTCAATAATAGTAAGATAAAGCAATGAGGACCAAATGGGAGACCAGTGATCAGTGTCTTGTATTCCCTGCAATACCTCAAATCCTACGTACCTCACTGACAGGCTCCAGTATGTTTCTGTGAATAATTCAATTTCTCCCACCCTACCCATCAACATTGGTGTTCCTCAGGGCAGCATACTTGGCATACTTGGGTATCCTTTGGAGGTGCTTATCCAGTTCTCACTTGAACACTATGAGGGGATTGCCAGTTATGCCATGCAGTTATGCAATGTATGAATCTATCTATAAGTCCACCAATCTTTGTAAAAATTTCTTGTATGGATGTACCTTACCTAAATAAACATTTATTTATTTATTATTTATATTTAGGATTCATCAACTGCCAAAGATATTCACATGTCAGTATAATTCTGGCGAGAGAGAGGTTTGGGAAAAGCCGTTATACCAACTAGTCAGCAATAAGGGTGATATTTGTGGGGCACAGGCACACTCGGCCTGGCCCATTAACCCCCAACTGACACTATAACTACTAGCTACTAGGTACATGAACATAATTACATAATTTACGTACATAATTTAAGGTACATAATTACTAGGTACATGAGGACTGGCCATTGTACTATATAGACCTGAAAAAGTGTAACTTAGCGACAACAAGAAAATATTGAATCACAAGACCAACGACGACCATTCCCTTACCCTGCCATAAACACTGAAATTTGACACCCTACCTCTGGAGCCACCCTGACCACAGGTCCACCAACTACATTTCCCTCCCTCCAACTCTGCCTCCACTTACATTGTACACCACGCAAGTGTGGACTAGTGTGTAAATCTTACTGATACCACACTTAACCTTTATTCTTTCTCAATGTGTTGTATAAAAGGATCTGATTATACCGTTTCATTTCTAACTCCTTTTCTTGGAAGAATGCCACATATGATCGTACACACACACTAGGTCTGTATAGGGTATAGGCAAGGTCTGACAAGGTATACTAGGTGAGTACTAGTTGAGTACTTACACACAAGATATTCTAGGTGAGACTAGGTGAGTATACACACACACGCAACATATACTAAGTTAGTACACCCAGAAACAAGATATACTAGGTGAATACACACATACAAGGTATACTAGGTGAGTACTAGTTGAGAACTTACACACAAGATATTCTAGGTGAGACTAGGTGAGTATACACACACACACGCAACATATACTAGGTTAGTACACCCAGAAACAAGATATACTAGGTGAATACACACATACAAGGTATACTAGGTGAGTACTAGTTGAGAACTTACACACAAGATATTCTAGGTGAGACTAGGTGAGTATACACACACACACGCAACATATACTAGGTTAGTACACCCAGAAACAAGATATACTAGGTGAATACACACATACAAGGTATACTAGGTGAGTACTAGTTGAGAACTTACACACAAGATATTCTAGGTGAGACTAGGTGAGTATACACACACACACGCAACATATACTAGGTTAGTACACCCAGAAACAAGATATACTAGGTGAATACACACATACAAGGTATACTAGGTGAGTACTAGTTGAGAACTTACACACAAGATATTCTAGGTGAGACTAGGTGAGTATACACACACACACGCAACATATACTAGGTTAGTACACCCAGAAACAAGATATACTAGGTGAATACACACATACAAGGTATACTAGGTGAGTACTAGTTGAGAACTTACACACAAGATATTCTAGGTGAGACTAGGTGAGTATACACACACACACGCAACATATACTAGGTTAGTACACCCAGAAACAAGATATACTAGGTGAATACCCTAACACCAACCTCCTACAGTACACAACACCAACCTCCCACAGTACACCTCCCACAGGTAACCCCAGCACCAACCTCCCACAGTACACAACACCAACCTCCCACAGTACACATCCCACAGGTAACCCCAGCACCAACCTCCCACAGTACACAACACCAACCTCCCACAGTACACAACACCAACCTCCCACAGGTAACCCCAACACCAACCTCCCACAGTACACCTCCCACAGGTAACCCCAGCACCAACCTCCCACAGTAACCCCAACACCAACCTCCCACAGTACACAACACCAACCTCCCACAGTACACATCCCACAGGTAACCCCAGCACCAACCTCCCACAGTACACCTCCCACAGGTAACCCCAACACCAACCTCCCACAGTACACAACACCAACCTCCCACAGTACACCTCCTACAGGTAACCCCAACACCAACCTCACACAGTACACCTCCCACAGTAACCCCAGCACCAACCTCCCACAGTAACCCCAACACCAACCTCCCACAGTACACAACACCAACCTCCCACAGTACACATCCCACAGGTAACCCCAGCACCAACCTCCCACAGTACACCTCCCACAGGTAACCCCAACACCAACCTCCCACAGTACACAACACCAACCTCCCACAGTACACCTCCCACAGGTAACCCCAGCACCAACCTCCCACAGTACACAACACCAACCTCCCACAGTACACAACACCAACCTCCCACAGTACACCTCCCACAGGTAACCCCAGCACCAACCTCCCACAGTACACAACACCAACCTCCCACAGTACACAACACCAACCTCCCACAGTACACATCCCACAGGTAACCCCAGCACCAACCTCCCACAGTACACAACACCAACCTCCCACAGTACACCTCCCACAGGTAACCCCAGCACCAACCTCCCACAGTACACCTCCTACAGGTAACCCCAACACCAACCTCACACAGTACACCTCCCACAGTAACCCCAGCACCAACCTCCCACAGGTACAAAATGAAGCCATGAGAATTATCTTAGGATGCCCAAGAAATGCTATGATTGAGAAAATCAGGATGGAGTTGAATCTGCAGAGTATTGGGGATAGAATTGCAGAGATAAATGTAGCTTCTGCCATTAGATTAATGAGAGGTGGGGGAGCTAATGAATTGGTCCTCTCAGTTCAAAAGGTGGGAAGTACTGAACAATGTATGATGAAGAAAAGAGCATATATGAATACCTTATGTTCTAATGTTATTAAGTATGATGTTATTTCCTTGTTTACTGAAACCTATATTGTTTGCTGATGATACTACACTCATCTACTCCAACCCCAACCCACATACACTAAATACTGTAATGTTGTTAATAATGAACTAAAAAAAGTCCACTTATGGATGTCAACCAACAAACTAACACTTAACATAGAAAAGACCTACTACATCTTATTTGGAAGCAAATCTACAAATGCAATTCAGCTTCAGATGACAATGTAAACATTAGCAATAACAATGATGGAAAGTTTCTTGGTCTATTCTTAGACAAGAGACTCAACTTCAGTACCCACATACAATACATAACTAAGAAAGTCTCTAAAACAGTTGGTATACTCTCCAAAATCAGATATTATGTACCTAACCCTGCTCTCATCTCTCTATATTATACACTAATCTATCCCTATCTCAACTATGGTATCTGTGCATGGGGTTCAACCACTGCAAACCACTGCAAACCACCTCAAGTCCATCATCACCCAGCAAAAATCTGCTATCAGAATAATATCAAATTCTGCTTTCAGACAACACACAGCCCCCTTGTTTAACTCCCTAAACATGCTAAACATAATCTCACTCCATAAATTCTCTTGTGTCAACTACATTTACAAAACCCTGTTCTTAAATGCAAATCCTGCTCTGAAACTCTCCCTGGACAGATGTAATAGGACCCATTATCACCACACCAGAAATAAATATCTCTTTGATATCCCCAGAGTTAAACTTGTATAAATAAATAAATAAATAAATAAATATGTTTATTCAGGTAAGGTACATACATACAAGTAATGTTACATTAATGGATCGATATATAGATAGAGCTAGTACATACAATGCCTAAAGCCACTATTACGCAACGCGTTTCGGGCAGGAAAAACATTAATATCTAGAACTTAATACTAATTGAGCATAAAGAATAAAATGTGTTGAGAACAAATACAAATAAAGATAAAAAAAAGAGGGAACATGACTGAAAAAGCAGCACAAATACAATAGGTTGACAAACAGTGTTGATTAAAAAAAAAAATAAAATAACAGACATGGGTTGACAATAGAGGGGTAAGGTAGGTTAGTGAATTTATTAGGTAGTGTTTAGTTTTTATCTTAAACTGGTTGAGAGAGGTACAGTCTTTAACATGGTTGGGAAGATCATTCCACATTCTGGGTCCCTTGATTTGTAGAGCATTTCTAGTTTGATTAAGTCGTATTCTTGGAATATCAAAACTGTATTTTTTTCTGGTGTGGTGCTCATGGGTTCTGTTACAACCTTCAATGAAGCTTTTGAGCTTATATGTATGTATTTGTAATGTATGTATGTAAACAATGTATTTATTATCATTTATCAATTCTGATAGAAATTACCTACTTAAAATTATCTGTTAGATTAAGGACCTGCCTGAAACGCTGCGCATACTAGTGGCTTTACAAGATTGTAAATACTGTACTATTCAATGTATTCTCACAACCCCAATGTACCTACTTGTATATATATAAATAAAATAAAATAAAATATTGTGATGGGTCAGTAGCTAGGGATGGGAAGGCAGGATGCAGTATGCCAAACTGAATTCGTGCGCCCCTTGAGGGACTTGAAGTAGAGGGATAGGGATCACAGGATAAGTATGGGTTGCACAAACTACTGGTAACAGGATGAGTATGGGTTGCACAATTAATTACTACAAAGTGGTTGAGTATGGGGTGCACGTAAATGAAGACTCCCAAGAAGCAAATCAGAGATCAGCCCAAGCTTCATCTTGAGGCAAAGCTCAATGCCTTAAGCCATATTGATGCTCTGTCCACAGAGCATTCTCTCTCTCAAATCATAATAGTACACTAATGGTTCCCTACACCACCCCTCAGGTGCAGCTGCAGCAGGCTTGGGTGACATGATGACTATGGGGTGCACAATAAACTAACACTCACAGAATGAGTATGGGCTGCACAATAAGCTACCTCTCACAAGATTAGTAATAAAGAAACATTAATTTTTTGGGTAGGGTGACTGAAACTCATCCTGGGGTAAAAATGTTTATTTAAATTTATTATAGTTAAATGAATTTAGTAAATTATTCCATATATTGTATTATAAGTGAATTGACACTAAACTATAAATGATACTAATAAGGTTTTAAAAATGAAAAACAGTAAAAATCCTTCATGTAAGATATGGAAGTTGAAAAGTAAATTAACTGTAAACTAAATTATAAACTGTAGACATAATATAAAGTATTATAAGTAAAATACCTATAAACTACCAAATAATGTGTAAGGAACCATTTCTATTGTTTGTCCTTTTTTACCTGTTTCCTCAGGTATTTTAAAATTCCCATTCCGTTGTTACTACACTGTTTTCCTGGTGTAGTTCCCTGTGGTTCAAATTTTACTACTTGTACTTCTTGCTGTTTCTGAAGGATTGCTAATGGTAGCCCTTGTTGCACCGGCGGAACTTTTTGTAAATGTTCCACCTGCGGAACTTTTTGTAATTGTTGAATTTCTTGCACCTGCGGTACCTTTTGGACTTTATGCACCTGCTGCACTTGTAGCTCGTCAGGATTTTTTTCCAGGGCATTATCGCTATCACCTTCTGATCCTAATGTAAGTTTATCTGCATCAAGCTTCCTTGTGCGTGCTGGAATAAAAAATAAAAATAAAAAATAAAAAATTTTGAAATGGAAGATCCTGTGTAACAAATTTAATCAGTTACTATGATCGAGCCGCAGAAATTTTACAGGAAAGATATGGTTGGGTTGACTGCATCTATCTGGACCTAAAAGAGGCATTCAATAGAATTCCACATAAGAGTTTGTTCTGGAAACTGGAACATATTGGAGGGGTGACAGGTAAGCTTCTAACATGGATTAAAAAATTTCAAACTGATAGAAAAATGAGGGCAGTAATCAGAGGCAATGTATTGGACTGGAGAAATGTCACGAGTGGAGTACCACAGGGTTTAGTTCTGGCATTCATTTATAAATAATAAATAAATTGTTCATGATTTTTTTAGACAAAAGCTAGAATATGCAGCAGTTGTATGGTGCCCATATCTTAAGAAGTACATGTACAAACTTGAAATGATACAAAGACGTCATGGGTGTCATAGGGGCACCAGCACACTGGTTTGCTAAAGGGCCCTTAATGCTGTCGAGACCTTATGGGCCCTTGGACCCATTACGTTAAGACATAGTGCTGTATTGGGCCACACACTTTTTGCCATATACATCAACGACAGAGATGATTGAATTGAAATTATATATATATATATATATATATATATATATATATATATATATATATATATATATATATATATATATATATATATATATATATATATATATATATATATATATGTCGTACCTAATAGCCAGAACGCACTTCTCAGCCAACTATGCATGGCCCAATTTGCATAATAAGCCAAGTTTTCATGAATTAATGTTTTTTCGACTACCTAACCTACCTAACCTAACCTAACCTAACTTTTTCTGCTACCTAACCTAACCTAACCGATAGAGATAGGTTAGGTTAGGTTAGGTAGGGTTGGTTAGGTTCGGTCATATATCTACGTTAATTTTAACTCCAATAAAAAAAATTGACCTCATACGTAATGAATTGGGTAGCTTTATCATTTCATAGGAAAAAAATTAGAAAAAATATATTAATTCAGGAAAACTTGGCTTATTAGGCAAATCGGGCCTTGAATAGTAGGCTGAGAAGTGCGTTCTGGCTATTAGGTACGACATATATATATATATACATATGTATATATATATATATATACATATGTATATATATATATATATATGAGAGAAAATAATAGGTGGTGATATATTTATATATTATGTGAACTACTTACACAAAAAGAAGTTAGTGGTGAAGATCTTCTTGTCCTCTTCTTGTCGTGCTGGTCCTTTCTTGTAATAGATAACGATTGATTCATACCCACAGCCACGCAGATATGTTAGCTGAAAAGCAAATAATATTTAAACAATAACACTATCTGGGAAAATGCAACAAAATAAATGTTTGAAGCATAGCTGGGCATGTGCAATAGAACCCATAATAGAATCACAATACCAGAAATAAATATCTTTGATATCCCCAGAGTCAAAGTTATTCTGTGTAAATACTCTATGCAAATAAAGGGACCTTGTCTATGGAACTAACTTGCTAACAAATTTAAAAACTGTCCAACTTCTGCCATTTTAAAAAATAAAACCAAAAGTACCTAAATTTTTTCTTGATAGTTTCCTAACTAGTGTATTAAACTCGCACTGTATCTTATGAAATCCAATGCCAGAATATATGTGCCTAAACCATACAACTTTTCCATTGTAATCATTGCTATCACCTTATATCATGATTGTTATATTGAATGCATATCTTACTATATTATACCTTGAAATATTCCTCAAATTATGCTACAATTTATATGTTGATAACCCTCAAATTTTACTTTAATGTACATAGTAATCTTTGTGATACTTTCTTACAATGTACCAGCCAATTTTTTCCATTTAAGCTTTAAATTGCCTATTTAAAATTATCTGTTAGATTAAGGACCTGCCCAAAACACTATGTGTGCTAGTGGCTTTACAAGAATGTAAAAACATCAATTCTATGTACTCTCATAATCCCAGTGTGCTATCTTGTATATAAATAAATAAACAAATAGTATGTAAGTACTGTACAGCATTATTCATGTTGATTCTATACCTTATCAAGCAAGTTCAGCATAAGAAGAATACAAATGAATACAACAGATGTAGACAAACTTCAATACCTGATTTTCAATCCTTCGTAGAACCCGGCTTGCTGTATTTCGTTCTAAAGCCTTTTTGCCTTTAAGTAGAAAACGGGCTTCCTCTTCTTTCTTCATTAATTCTCTACTGTTTCGGAAGTCACACTGGCAGAACTTGCAAACATTGCTTCGGACATGCACACATTGTTTGCAGTTTGTGCATCTCCTCAAGAATTTTCCCTGAAGACCTGAAGGAAATAGTTTCTAATAAAATACTTATATTCAAATGACCTATGCTGCAAAAATTATAAGTTAAATTGTTGTTAAAATGTACTACAGTAATTAAATATATTATTTAAATTATGAAATAATCTACATTAACACTAGTGAGAGCAATGTTAAAAATTTTAGGACTGCATCTGGAAATAACTTTAATTTTGGATGTGATTAACCATGCTGTAACTCGTATAACAAAACTGAGAGGAGTTGAATCCAACAGCCTGATTGACCAGGCTGTTAATTTCAAGCGAATACTATATTATTGGAAGAAAAAAAAATTATATATATATATATATATATATATATATATATATATATATATATATATATATATATATATATATATATATATATGTCGTACCTAGTAGCCAGAACTCACTTCTCAGCCTACTATGCAAGGCCCGATTTGCCTAATAAGCCAAGTTTTCATGAATTAATTGTTTTTCGACTACCTAACCGACCTAACTTAACTTAACCTAACTTTTTCGGCTACCTAACCTAACCTAACCTATAAAGATAGGTTAGGTTAGGTTAGGTAGGGTTGGTTAGGTTCGGTCATATATCTACGTTAATTTTAACTCCAATAATAAAAACTTGACCTCATACGTAATGAAATGGGTAGCTTTATCATTTCATAAGAAAAAAAATAGAGAAAATATATTAATTCAGGAAAACTTGGCTTATTAGGCAAATCGGGCCTTGCATAGTAGGCTGAGAAGTGCGTTCTGGCTACTAGGTACGACATATATATATATATATATATGTCGTACCTAATAGCCAGAACGCACTTCTCAGCCTACTATGCAAGGCCCGATTTGCCTAATACGCCAAGTTTTCATGAACTAATTGTTTTTCGACGACCTAACCTACCTAACCTAACCTAACCTAACTTTTTCGGCTACCTAACCTAACCTAACCTATAAAGATAGGCTAGGTTAGGTTAGGTAGGGTTGGTTAGGTTCTGTCATATATCTACGTTAATTTTAACTCCAATAAAAAAAAAAATGACCTCATACATAATGAAGTGGGTAGCTTTATCATTTCATAAGAAAAAAATTAGAGAAAATATATTAATTCAGGAAAACTTGGCTCATTAGGCAAATCGGGCCTTGCATAGTAGGCTGAGAAGTGCGTTCTGGCTACTAGGTACGACATATATATATATATATATATATATATATATATATATATATATATATATATATATATATATATAATCAATATTGTAACTTTTTTTGTGTAATGACGTTTTCAAATAAAGTTAGATAAATATACACACATACCAAAAGAATAAGGGTGGTAGGAGAAGAAAATATGAAAGTGTTCAGTGAGGATCCACAAGGTCTTCTCTGAGTACTCTTTATTTTCTTCTCCGAGGCTATGGGTCCCTACACTTGCACCAGAGGTGGTACCCCTCATATATATATATATATATATATATATATATATATATATATATATATATATATATATATATATATATATATATATATATATATATATATGTCGTACCTAGTAGCCCGAACGCACTTCTCAGCCTACTATGCAAGGCCCGATTTGCCTAATAAGCCAAGTTTTTATGAATTAATTGTTTTTCGACTACCTAACCTACCTAAGCTAACCTAACCTAACTTTTTCGGCTACCTAACCTAACCTAACCTATAAATATAGGTTAGGTTAGGTTAGGTAGGGTTGGTTAGGTTCGGCCATATATCTACGTTAATTTTAACTCCAATAAAAAAAATTGACCTCATACATAATGAAATGGGTAGCTTTATCATTTCATCAGAAAACAAATTAGAGAAAATATACTGTCAGGAAAACTTGGCTTATTATGCAAATCGGGCCTTGCATAGTAAGCCGAGTACGACGTTCTGGCTACTAGGTACAACATATATATATATATATATATATATACATACATACATACATACATACATACATACATACATACATACATACATACATACATACACACATACATATATATATATATATATATATGACAGTGTCAGATTCAGTTTACTACAGTTTAGTAATTCCTTACCATTTGATGTACTAGGTAGATCCATGTTTGGTGAAGTTTTATAGCTGGAGCTGGAAGATCCTGTCGAGATGACTTCTTCAAAGAGAATAGCTTCAACACACATTGTGTCTTGAGTCTACCAGTACTTGGCCTACAGTTACCAGATCTGATTTACAGAAACTAGTGAACTATGGAGATAAGATTGTTAATAATATACTTTTTTTGAGATTCATATGACTTGCAGCTTAAAAACCAACCTTATTTTAAAATAGTACACTAAAGTACATAGCAAATTGCGAAATTCGTAGTTTTTTTAACTACTTTAAAGCTAAATTCTCAAGCTTTGAAAATAAGCACAATTTGCTATTTTAAGCGGAATCTGGCAACTCTGATTTAGCATGTAAACATTGACTTGCATTCACAATGTAGTTATTTATTTTTCAACAATTTAAAACGAGTTATGAAAATACACACATTGGTACATTATTGCAAAGGCACTATACTATATATATATATATATAAATTGTTGCAAGTCGAGCAACAAATATTTTACATTGAACAACAAATGAGATTGGAAAAGCAGTATTGCCAAAATAGACCCCAGACACACCCTGTGGGTAGTAATGGACCCCCATACCGACCCCTATGAGGGGTAGTGGACCCCATAATAACACTATGGGCGATAGTGGACACTATACAAACACTATGGGCGGTAGTTGACTTCATAGAGACCCTGTGGGCGGTAAGGGACCCCCCTACCGACCCTGTGGGCGGCAGTGGACCCCCTACCGACCCTGTGGGCGGCAGTGGACCCCTACCGAACGTGTGGGCGGCAGTGGACCCCCTACCGACCCTGTGGGCGGCAGTGGGACCCCCTATCGATCCTGTGGGCGGTAGTGGACCCCCCCCCATATCGACCCTGTGGGCGGCAGTGGACCCCCTATCGATCCTGTGGGCGGCAGTGGACCCCCTACCGACCCAGTGGGTGGCAGTGGACCCCCTGCCGACCCTGTGGGCGGTAGTGGACCCCTACCGACCCTGTGGACGGTAGTTGACTTCATAGCGACCCAGTGGGCGGTAGTGGACCCCATACCGACCCTGTGGGTGGCGGTGGACTCCATACCGACTCTGTGGGCGGCAGTGAACCATATATACTAATCCTGTGGGCGATTACTGTACCCTATAGTCATCCTGTGGGGGCAATGGATGCCATACATATCCAGGGGTGTTATTGTACCCCATACTTATTCTGTGGGTGGTTGGAGCCCCATACCCATCCTGTGGGTTATAGTGGACCCCATACTCATCCTGTGGGTGGTATGGACCCCATACCTATCCTGTGGGTGGTTGTGAGCCCATACCCATCCTGTCGGTGGTAGTGGACGCAATACACATCCAGTGGATGGTATTGGATCCCATACCCTTCCTGTGGGTGGAAGTGATTCCCCATACCATTCCTGTGGGTGGATGTGACCCCCATACTCATCCTGCGGGTGTTATTGGACCCCTTACCCACCTAACAGGTGGTAGTGGACCCTAATCCTATAGTTTCCAATTAATCCACACCATACCATCCTGTTTGCAGTAGTTTACCCTATATACATTCCAACATAACATCGTTTTCTGTTAGCGTTCCTACAAAACATTCTTTTAAAGATTTCTAAAGCACAAACTATAGTATATAATATTGATTGGTTGAAGCACTTATTCTATGTAATAATTTATTGTGCTTATTATAATTTACCTAAGAACAACTAATATTTCTCAAAACAAAACTACGAGCCTTCAATAGGATGTAGCTGATCTGTAATATTATAAGAGCATGGGCAATAGTAGGTGAATTTCACAACCCATGTGGGACCTGAAAACTACAATTTTCGTTATAATTGAACCAATCACGACTATTCAGCTATCTACGTTGATGGACGAGTACTGTGAGACGTAAATTGGTACGTGAGGAAGAGTTTGAGCCTTGGTAAAAAAGTTAACTGGGAATATATCACATATGTACTAAATCACATTCCACATATTGACTTTAAGCACTAGTCATATATGTACTGTCTTGTGTGAGAACGGGTTGCTATTAGGACTACGACCCCCGAAAGCTGCCCACTTAGCCGCGAGGCCCTGTGTGTGTGTGCACTCACCTATTTGTGCTTGCGGGGATTCAGCTCTGGCTCTTTGGTCAAGAGAGAGAGAGAGAGAGAGAGAGAGAGAGAGAGAGAGAGAGAGAGAGAGAGAGAGTGTGTGTGTGTGTGTGTGTGTGTGTGTGTGTGTGTGTGTGTGTGTGTGTGTGTGTGTGTGTGTGTGTGTGTGTGTGTGTGTGTGTGTGTAACAGCTCTAAAACTCTCCTTGTTGATCAGATTTGATCAGAGGAGTTATTCCCCCTCACCACACTTGCCGCGCGCACAGCCCCCCCCCCCCACACACACCACGACCGGAGACCAGGACACTGGATGTGATTTAACAGGACTGTAATATTTTTATCCACAACTGGAGAATTGTGAAACGCGGGTGGGTCTCCCCCCGGGCTCCCAAACCCCTCTACCCCACCCCCTTCTTCAAATACATTCTCCTGTTGTATATTTACTCTCCAAACGAATAAACTCGAGACAAATAAATCAGACAGCTTCGTTCCTCGATTTATTGTCTGGTGTTGACACGGGTTCAGGAGTAATGAGGACACGTTATCAGTTCCTTCCCTGGTGAGCGGTGGTCTAGCCTAGTCCCCCCCCCCTTCGTGCCGGCTATCATCATGAAGACATCAGACGTCTCTCACTCTCTCTCTTCCTTCATATTATTTGTTGGGGGTCACTTCTTATGGTTGGCGTTAAGGAAATTTTATTCTAACTTATTCAGGTATTACACTTTTATTAGCGGCAGCGTTTAAATAATTTTTTTGATATTTACAGCCCTGCTCAAAATGGTATCTTGGTGGATCGACACTTTTCCGTTAGAAGTAAAGTGTTCTGCACATATGTTTAAGTATGTCGGAATTGTCAAGAACACCGTGATGGGAGGTCGTTATACTGTGATGGAGGACATGCAGAGAAGGGTGAAACTATCAGGGGGAAAGCGTCAAGCCATTGTGAATATATATAGCAGTTGGAAGGGATCAGGATAAGGATTTGGGACGGGGGAGGGGGGGGGGGAGGAATGGTGTCCAACCACTTGGTGATGGTCGGGGATTGAACCCGACCTGCATGAAGCGAGACCGTCGTTCTAGTCCACCCCAAGTGGCTGGGATGCAGAGAGAGAGAGAGGTAGGTTACCACACAACACCTAGATCTAGTATATGCCTTCCCTCCCCTCTCCCCCTGCATCAACACCTGCAAGATATGCCTCGTCTCCGCTGACTGAATAACAAACACAGGCACATCGCCCTCAGTAACTCTCTCAGTGGTCTCTGAAGCCAGGTTGAGCTGGTACATATATCTTCCATAGGCCGCGTGGACCGGGTCAAGAGCGCCTCCAGAGACGACCCGCATTTGACTCCTCGTTAAATCTGTCCCATTTTGCTTAAGAATGTCTTTATTTGAAGCATAACAAAGCTATCCTGAGGAACGGACATCTTACGAGCAAAACAAAAATTAAAATATCTTGAAAACGGACACATTAATAGCAAAATCAATTATTATAAAGAGAAACGTACTTATTAAGGAACAAAACGCTGTATATATTCTTGATAAATTGGTATATATTATGGATAAAACGGATAAAAAATTAACTCACAAAAGCGTCACAAAATCACCGTGTTTGCTATAATTCAGAAACACACAAAAAGAACCTCTGAAACTCCGGTCAAATAACACGTAACTAACACGCCTGAGGTTCAGTATCATAATTAAATTCGACTCATAAACACTAAACGCCTAAATAAAACTTTTCACTTAATTCGACCAAAACCTTCAGTCAATTACATCAAAACAGAAGGCTGGAACATTTTCAATTAATTAGATCAAGACAGAAAGGCGGAAACCGTTCAGTCAATCAGATTAAGGCTGGAAAATGATCAGTTAACAGAGAGCAGAGAAAACAGGGAGTTAAAAATGTTCATCAATACTCTTTATTGTTGGTGTGTGGTATAGATAATTCAGAGGATAACATAAACTGAGTGATAACTAAATGTGGGCTTTGTACCTAGTGCACGTAAGGGCGTTAACTGTATGTTGTGGGTGTGTTGAGTATTTGTATCAAGGGAACATATGTACATACATTGCCAGCCAAGAGCATATTCGAAGTATACATTGTCAGCCAAGAGCATATTTGAAGTATACATTGTCAGCCAAGAGCATACACCGTATAAACTGCGATTTAAGATTGTGTACCTGTACGTATAAACTGCGATTGTGTACCGTTGACAGAAATACAAAATGTGTATAATCTGATCGAAAGTGTAAAGTGTTTGTGCACTGTGAACCAACAGTATACCTGGATTATGTACTGTGAGTCACGAATATATACAGCTTGTACGCACTGAACCACGAGTATACACATTTTGTATACTGTAAACCGTTTTAACACTGTAAACCAAGTATGTAAAGTCTGTTCGGGCCGAAAAATGAGTTCACTCCTCGCCGCGTCTGTCGCTGCTTCCAACAATTTTCAATTTACTCTTCAAGGAAGAGAAATCCTTCAAAGGATCAAACTGCTAGAAACTGAGAAATGCTTTAAATCCATTTTTATCCTTTCTTTTCAAAGAAATAATTGCATGGTATCTACGGTTATTTCTTTATATGTGAAAATATCTTGATAATCAGTAAAGAACATTCCCTAAAAATTTGTTGACTTCTGTCAACAAACAGAAGTAGGAATATCTTTGCTGTTACGAGAATATGTAAACAGAAAGAATATTCTGTTGAGATGGGAGACAGATATGTGACTGTTGGCAGTGGATAGCAACGAAGGTCAACGGCCGGATGGTCAATATCCGGCCGGAATAAGGCACGTTTCATTTCACCAGATGCTTCTCTGTTCACCTAGCAAGCTCAAAGTTCAAATACGTTTATTGATACAATAAGATCCATCACAAAAATCGAGTCGCTTAGGTTATTTCCTCCCTCCCTTCACCTAGCAGTAAATAGGCACTTGGGCGTCATCCCCCACTCTTGTGGGATGACAGCTCTCCACTCATACTTCACAGCTCTCCACTCATGTGGAGAGGGTCAAACGCCGCCCTAGAGGGAGCTCAATAAATCTAAGAAGTTTCTTGCTCCAGAGAAGGGAAAAGCCTAACAATAAAGATACCGTCCATATCGTCATGAGAACCAGGCGATTGGCACTTATTATATACCGCAAGCTGCATGTTGCGTGGTTCACCATGCAACATGACGCTACCATCTGCAACATTCCTCAACACACTGAACAAACTAACGCTTTCTACGCGCGAATAAACATACTTCACAAACACAACTCATAAAATAGCTCGGCTCAACAGACTTCACATATACTCTGTAGTAATACTTGTTTGAAAATATCAAACGCATTCCGGTTCGATTCAGCAATATGACTGTAATGGAATATTCATAAAGCGAACGAGAGACGGAGAACTTGCAAGATCTTTTCACAGAGCAAAATTGGACTCACTGAGGACTACGAGTTCTTTAGCGTTCACTCGACGTCTTGCTGGCTGGGATACAGAGCGCGGGGAATATTTGATGAAGTGGTAATTCCAGGAGGAGTGAGGAAATGTCCTTCCCGATGGATCGTGACATGACAGTGAATCTATTAATGTTGTTCAGGACTCCCCGGTTGCTAAGTTTCTGTCTTTAAAATGTATAAATTCGTCATGATAGATTTGTTCAATTTAATCCATTATAAGCGATGGAACTCGAGGAAATACTTATGTAAGTATGTATGTATGTATTTAGCTATGTTTCCTGGAGTTGGGTTCTTGCTGCTGGACCCGCCTCAACAGAAGTTTGGGCTTCCGTCTTACAAGCTTTTTAATCCGTGTACGAGTTTGGTGGGTCCTATTTCACAGCATTCCGAGAGCTTTTGTATATGAGAATGAGTTTAAATGCAAATTTATATTTTTAGTCCATTATTAGACTCCAATATTATTTAATTCGATATTTTATATTACAAGTTCATATTCGTCTTGTTTTATAAAATAACAATTAGTGGGAAAAATATCACTTTGCTCTAATTAGCATTTTCATTTACATTCATTTATCTCACTGGTATTTATAAGTAGACAATAGTTTATGCCTTGTCTGGTAAAACCACTTAAACTGATTGGTGGTAAAACTGCCTTGCTTCTTGCAGTCGACGTTCGATTACCAATGGTTCTTGTGGTTAGGTACCGTTCTTACTGTATCCTTATATCTCAGCTCCTAACTTTCCTAACACAGCCCGTAACTTTCCTTACAGGAAACATACTTGTTAGCTACAA
>NC_091188.1:12422262-12447262 GCF_040958095.1 Procambarus clarkii
TTATTATTATTATTGTATTAAATTTTATTATTATTTTATTTTTTGCTTGTTTGCACCCCCCCCCCCCCCAATGGATTATGTCTCCATTCACCCATTCCTCCATTTCCACCACCACGACTACCACCACCACCACGACTACCACCACCACCACCACCACCACCACTACCACTACCAGCACCACCATTTCACCACCAGTCCCATTAGGGTACCAGCATGACTTCTAAGGATGTCAGTAGTTTGGTCTTAGGTTATATGGAGATAATTAATTAAGAAGAGAGCAGCTGAAAGAAGGGGCAGGGGCATTATCAGGAGAAAGCGCCAAGTCATTACGACTATATAGCACTTGCAAGGGGTCAGGATAAGGATTTGAGATGGGACGGGGAGAAGGAATTGTTCCCAATCACTGGGACGGTCGGGGATTGAACGCCGACCTGTGTGAAGTAAGAGGACATTGCTCTACCGTCCAGTCTACCGTCTGGCGTAGTTGAGAGTGAGAGGGGTGGTGGGAGAGTGTGTACTCACCTAGTTGTGCTTGAGAGGGTTGAGCTCTGACTCTTTGGTCCCGCCTCTCAGGTCTTTTTTGGTCTTTGGTTTTGATTTTTCCGCCTCTTTGGTCAGGCTGTGGGGGAGAGGTTGAGTGATTGGTGAGGGAGAGACTGTGTTGGGGGAGAGATTGTGTTGGGGAAGAGATTGTGTTGGGGAGAGACTGTGTTGGGGGAGAGACTGTGTTGGGGGAGAGACTGTGTTGGGGGAGAGACTGTGTTGTGGGAGAGACTGTGTTGTGGGAGAGACTGTGTTGGGGGAGAGACTGTGTTGGGGGAGAGACTGTGTTGTGGAGAGACTGTGTTGTGGGAGAGACTGTGTTGGGGGAGAGACTGTGTTGGGGGAGAGACTGTGTTGGGGGAGAGACTGTGTTGGGGGAGAGACTGTGTTGGGGGAGAGACTGTGTTGTGGGAGAGACTGTGTTGTGGGAGAGACTGTGTTGGGGAGAGACTGTGTTGGGGGAGACTGTGTTGGGGGAGAGACTGTGTTGTGGGAGAGACTGTGTTGGGGAAGAGATTGTGTTGGGGAGAGACTGTGTTGTGGGAGAGACTGTGTTGTGGGAGAGACTGTGTTGGGGGAGAGACTGTGTTGGGGGAGACTGTGTTGTGGGAGAGACTGTGTTGTGGGAGAGACTGTGTTGGGGAAGAGATTGTGTTGGGGAGAGACTGTGTTGGGGGAGAGACTGTGTTGGGGGAGAGACTGTGTTGTGGGAGAGACTGTGTTGTGGGAGAGACTGTGTTGGGGGAGAGACTGTGTTGGGGGAGAGACTGTGTTGTGGGAGAGACTGTGTTGTGGGAGAGACTGTGTTGGGGAAGAGATTGTGTTGGGGAGAGACTGTGTTGGGGGGAGAGACTGTGTTGGGGGAGAGACTGTGTTGGGGGAGAGACTGTGTTGTGGGAGAGACTGTGTTGTGGGAGAGACTGTGTTGGGGGAGAGACTGTGTTGGGGGAGAGACTGTGTTGGGGGAGAGACTGTGTTGGGGGAGAGACTGTGTTGGGGGAGAGACTGTGTTGGGGGAGAGACTGTGTTGTGGGAGAGACTGTGTTGGGGAGAGACTGTGTTGGGGGAGAGACTGTGTTGGGGGAGAGACTGTGTTGGGGGAGAGGACTGTGTTGGGGGAGAGACTGTGTTGGGGGAGAGACTGTGTTGGGGGAGAGACTGTGTTGGGGGAGAGACTGTGTTGGGGGAGAGACTGTGTTGGGGGAGAGACTGTGTTGGGGGAGAGACTGTGTTGGGGGAGAGACTGTGTTGGGGGAGAGACTGTGTTGGGAGAGACTGTGTTGGGGAGAGACTGTGTTGGGGGAGAGACTGTGTTGGGGGAGAGACTGTGTTGGGGGAGAGACTGTGTTGGGGGAGAGACTGTGTTGGGGGAGAAGGTGTGTGTGTGGTGGAGGGCAAGAAAAGAATAATCCCGTCTACTTATGGTCAAAATGGACTAATTATATACCATTTTTATAACTATCTTATTAATAACTATGATGATTTAATCACGGAATCATTCGCCTCGCCTTCCAATCTAAAATATGGAAATTACAACAATGAGTAAAATGTAATATTAAATCATAAACATAAATATTATACCAAAGTTCATAATGCAGTAAGAATTATGATAATATTACCCCTTTTTATAAGAAAACTGTACACATACGTCAGTTCCCCGTTCCACGATGCTAACAAGCCAGCACCTAGTGGAACGTAAAGGTAAATATATATAACTGATACGCTAATGGTAATACTGTCTTCAATATAACCAAATGAAGGTTTAACCCAGTTCAATCAATTTAAACCACACGGCGCATTCCCTTATGGCTGTCAATAAAAGAAATTACCTAACGTTAAAACTTAAATTTAAAAACTTATTCAAATACGAAATAATTACAAATTAATAAAGATTGGAAGAACTTTAATGTATCAGTATCCGAAGGCTTGATTACTACTGTCTGGTGAAACTCTAATAGCCAAGGCCCCAGTTTACAAGTGGGACTTCAAGTTTAAGTTGATTGAGGTAATAAAATTACAGTACATCATAAAAGGCTAGAGTAATATTATAAAGCATTATATAGATATACCTTATTTCTACCTTCGTTTTCGGCTCTTACCTTCACATATTATAGCGTAAATGATGCGTTAGCTTCTGGAGTGTGAATGACGTGGTCTCTTTCCCAGCTCCTGATGCAGGTGGCGTGCTCTCAGGTGAGTTTGGCTGGTGTCTTGTGATGGGGGAGGGGGGGGGGTAGCATTCTGAGAATACTGCTAGGGGGGGGGGGAGTCTCGTGTGGAAGTATGCTGACAATATTGCTAGAGGGGGAGTCTCAGGTGGACGTATGCTGACAATACTGTGGTGATAATATACACCTGGAAGATACTGGAGGGCCAAGTACCAAATCTACACAGTAAAATAACAACGTACTGGAGTGAACGATATGGAAGAAAATGTAGAATAGAACCAGTGAAGAGCAGAGGTGCCATAGGCACAATCAGAGAACACTGTATAAACATCAGAGGTCCGCGGTTGTTCAACGTCCTCCCAGCAAGCATAAGAAATATTGCCGGAACAACCGTGGACATTTTCAAGAGGAAACTAGATTTATTCCTCCAAGGAGTGCCGGACCAACCGGGCTGTGGTGGGTATGTGGGCCTGCGGGCCGCTCCAAGCAACAGCCTGGTGGACCAAACTCTCACAAGTCAAGCCTAGCCTCGGGCCGGGCTTGGGGAGTAGAAGAACTGCCAGAACCCCATCAACCAGGTATCAACCAGGTATTAATACTGCTAGGGGGGCAGTCTCAGGTGACAGCATGCTGACAATACTGCTAGGGGGCAGTCTCAGGTGACAGCATGCTGACAATACTGCTAGGGGGGAGTCTCAGGTGACAGCATGCTGACAATACTGCTAGGGGGCAGTCTCAGGTGACAGCATGCTGACAATACTGCTAGGGGGCAGTCTCAGGTGACAGCATGCTGACAATACTGCTAGGGGGGAGTCTCAGGTGACAGCATGCTGACAATACTGCTAGGGGGCAGTCTCAGGTGACAGCATGCTGACAATACTGCTAGGGGGCCAGTCTCAGGTGACAGCATGCTGACAATACTGCTAGGGGGGAGTCTCAGGTGACAGCATGCTGACAATACTGCTAGGGGGCAGTCTCAGGTGACAGCATGCTGACAATACTGCTAGGGGGGAGTCTCAGGTGACAGCATGCTGACAATACTGCTAGGGGGCAGTCTCAGGTGACAGCATGCTGACAATACTGCTAGGGGGCAGTCTCAGGTGACAGCATGCTGACAATACTGCTAGGGGGAGTCTCAGGTGACAGCATGCTGACAATACTGCTAGGGGGGAGTCTCAGTGGAAGTATGCTGACAATACTGCTAGGGGGGGGCCAGTCTCAGGAGGCAGCATGCTAACAATGCTGCTAGGGGGCCAGTCTCAGGAGGCAGCATGCTGACAATACTGCTAGGGGGGGGCCAGTCTCAGGTGGCAGCATGCTGACAATACTGCTAGGGGGGCAGTCTCAGGTGACAGCATGCTGACAATACTGCTAGGGGGGCAGTCTCAGGTGACAGCATGCTGACAATACTGCTAGGGAGGGGTCTCAGGTGGCAGTATGCTGACAATACTGCTAGGGGGGGTCTCAGGTGGCAGTATGCTGACAATACTGCTAGGGAGGGGTCTCAGGTGGCAGTATGCTGACAATACTGCTAGGGGGGGTCTCAGGTGGCAGTATGCTGACAATACTGCTAGGGAGGGGTCTCAGGTGGCAGTATGCTGACAATACTGCTAGGGAGGGGTCTCAGGTGGCAGTATGCTGACAATACTGCTAGGGAGGGGTCTCAGGTGGCAGTATGCTGACAATACTGCTAGGGAGGGGTCTCAGGTGGCAGTATGCTGACAATACTGCTAGGGAGGGGTCTCAGGTGGCAGTATGCTGACAATACTGCTAAGATTGGACGGTCGAATTTGATAGTAAGGCTATCAAACTGGCCGACCAAACTGTGGTGGAGGCTGTTGGACGCGGCTGCTCGCACCTGACGTGTGAATCACAGCCTGGTTGATCATGTATCTTTTGGAGGTGTTTATCGAGTTCTCTTTTGAACATTGTTAGAGATCGGCCAGTTATGGCCGAGTAATTTATCATACTAATTTAATGAACCTACATATACTATTTCGAATCCGTCCAACCTTTATTTTTAATAATGGCAAGATATAGATTTTCTAAGGGTGTGTTGGGGGTGGGGACACACACGCACACTTTGTGTGTGTGTGTGTGGTGGAGGAAGAGGGTATGATGGAGGGGGGGAGAGGGTGCGTGGTGGAGGGTGTGTGGTGGAGGGTGAGGGGGCGAGGGTGAGGGGGGGAGAAGGGGGAGAAGGGGTAGAAGGGGTAGGGGTGTTCAAGGACGGGTCAGACCGTTGTAAGGAGCAGGTTATCTGCGATTACATCCATCACCTCCTTTCCTGATCTCACTACCTGGTGGCAACCGCGGGTACCCGGGTCGCCGCCTCTGTACCCGCTACCATAACTACCGCGGGTATGCGGATCACCGCCCCTGTACCCACTACCACCGCGGGTACCAGCTGGGTACCTTATACACAGAAGCGGTACAGTATACGTATAATGGTACATTTTTTCTGTACCACGAAGAAATTAACCGTCTCCTCTCTTCGTTAAGAAGAAAATTATTAAAATGATGAATAAAAAATGATTTAGAGTTTGATGTGTAGGTGACATAAAGATAAGATGCAGAGCTCGTATCTAAATACATCAGAAGTCTCAAAAGGAAAGATATGATTACCCAATATTAGTCCTTGGCTGCTCCTGTATCACAAGCCGCTGTGGAGTCACTTTAAGACAATTTTGTCCTTAGACTATAATGACAACAAGACAATATACTTCCCCCCACCCCCAAGAAAAAATAGAAAATGGGAGGATCGGACAGTATTTGGAACCTTTTTTTTTTTTTGTTCTTTTGTTGTTAATTCATAACATTAACTTAAAAACAAAAACCAGAAAAGTTTCACAGTTAAAAGGTAAACAATTTAAAGTAAGGAAATAGTTGCTTATAAATGCTTTGATCAACGAGTTAACTGCAGTTAACATGTCATCACTGGCCTCTCCTTCCACTCTCCCAACCCATCATTCTTCACCCATTTTTCCAACCCATCATTCTTCACCCATTTTTCC
Organism: Procambarus clarkii; assembly: GCF_040958095.1. Lineage (NCBI taxonomy): Eukaryota > Metazoa > Arthropoda > Malacostraca > Decapoda > Cambaridae > Procambarus > Procambarus clarkii. The sequence continues at coordinate 12,427,988 of NC_091188.1, forward strand.
AACCCATCATTCTTCACCCATTTTTCCAACCCATCATTCAGTATCATTCTTCCAACCCATCATTCAGTATCATTCTTCCAACCCGTCATCCAGTATCATTCTTCCAACCCGTCATTCAGTATCATTCTTCCAACCCGTCATCCAGTATCATTCTTCCAACCCGTCATCCAGTATCATTCTTCCAACCCGTCATCCAGTATCATTCTTCCAACCCGTCATCCAGTATCATTCTTCCAACCCGTCAACCAGTATCATTCTTCCAACCCATCATTCAGTATCATTCTTCCAACCCATCATCCAGTATCATTCTTCCAACCCATCATTCAGTATCATTCTTCCAACCCATCATCCAGTATCATTCTTCCAACCCATCATCCAGTATCATTCTTCCAACCCATCATCCAGTATCATTCTTCCAACCCATCATCCAATATCATTCTTCCAACCCGTCATCCAGTATCATTCTTCCAACCCATCATCCAGTATCATTCTTTCAACCCGTCATCCAGTATCATTCTTCCAACCCATCATCCAGTATCATTCTTCCAACCCATCATCCAGTATCATTCTTCCAACCCGTCATCCAGTATCATTCTTCCAACCCATCATTCAGTATCATTCTTCCAACCCATCATCCAGTATCATTCTTCCAACCCATCATCCAATATCATTCTTCCAACCCGTCATCCAGTATCATTCTTCCAACCCATCATCCAGTATCATTCTTCCAACCCGTCATCCAGTATCATTCTTCCAACCCATCATCCAGTATCATTCTTCCAACCCATCATCCAGTATCATTCTTCCAACCCGTCATCCAGTATCATTCTTCCAACCCGTCATCCAGTATCATTCTTCCAACCCGTCATCCAGTATCATTCTTCCAACCCGTCATCCAGTATCATTCTTCCAACCCATCATCCAATATCATTCTTCCAACCCATCATTCAGTATCATTCTTCCATCCCATCATCCAGTATCATTCTTCCAACCCATCATCCAATATCATTCTTCCAACCCATCATTCAGTATCATTCTTCCAACCCATCATCCAGTATCATTCTTCCAACTCGTCATCCAGTATCATTCTTCCAACCCGTCATCCAGTATCATTCTTCCAACCCGTCATCCAGTATCATTCTTCCAACCCGTCATCCAGTATCATTCTTCCAACCCGTCATCCAGTATCATTCTTCCAACCTATCATCCAGTATCATTCTTCCAACCCGTCATCCAGTATCATTCTTCCAACCCGTCATCCAGTATCATTCTTCCAACCTATCATCAAGTATCATTCTTCCAACCCGTCATCTAGTATCATTCTTCCAACCCATCATCCAGTATCATTCTTCCAACCCATCATCCAGTATCATTCTTCCAACCCATCATTCAGTATCATTCTTCCAACCCATCATTCAGTATCATTCTTCCAACCCATCATCCAATATCATTCTTCCAACCCATCATCCAATATCATTCTTCCAACCCATCATTCAGTATCATTCTTCCAACCCATCATTCAGTATCATTCTTCCAACCCATCATCCAGTATCATTCTTCCAACCCGTCATCCAGTATCATTCTTCCAACCCATCATTCAGTATCATTCTTCCAACCCGTCATCCAGTATCATTCTTCCAACCCGTCATCCAGTATCATTCTTCCAACCCATCATCCAGTATCATTCTTCCAACCAATCATTCAGTATCAATCTTCCAACCCATCATTCAGTATCATTCTTCCAACCCATCATCCAATATCATTCTTCCAACCCATCATCCAATATCATTCTTCCAACCCATCATTCAGTATCATTCTTCCAACCCATCATTCAGTATCATTCTTCCAACCCATCATCCAGTATCATTCTTCCAACCCGTCATCCAGTATCATTCTTCCAACCCATCATCCAGTATCATTCTTCCAACCCGTCATCCAGTATCATTCTTCCAGCCCGTCATCCAGTATCATTCTTCCAACCCATCATCAAGTATCATTCTTCCAACCCGTCATCTAGTATCATTCTTCCAACCCATCATCTAGTATCATTCTTCCAACCCATCATCCAGTATCATTCTTCCAACCCGTCATCCAGTATCATTCTTCCAACCGGTATCCAGTATCATTCTTCAAACCCGTCATCCAGTATCATTCTTCCAACCCATCATCCAGTATCATTCTTCCAACCCGTCATCCAGTATCATTCTTCTAACCCGTCATCCAGTATCATTCTTCCAACCCATCATTCTTCACCCATTCTTCCAACCCATCATCCAGTATCATTCTTCCAACCCGTCATCCAGTATCATTCTTCCAACCATTATCCAGTATCATTCTTCCAACCGGTATCCAGTATCATTCTTCTAACCCGTCATCCAGTATCATTCTTCCAACCCGTCATCCAGTATCATTCCTCCAACCCGTCATCCAGTATCATTCTTCCAACCCATCATCCAGTATCATTCTTCCAACCCGTCATCCAGTATCATTCTTCCAACCCGTCATCCAGTATCATTCTTCCAACCCATCATCAAGTATCATTCTTCCAACCCGTCATCTAGTATCATTCTTCCAACCCATCACCCAGTATCATTCTTCCAACCCATCATCCAGTATCATTCTTCCAACCCGTCATCCAGTATCATTCTTCCAACCGGTATCCAGTATCATTCTTCAAACCCGTCATCCAGTATCATTCTTCCAACCCATCATCCAGTATCATTCTTCCAACCCGTCATCCAGTATCATTCTTCCAACCCGTCATCCAGTATCATTCTTCCAACCCATCATTCTTCACCCATTCTTCCAACCCATCATCCAGTATCATTCTTCCAACCCGTCATCCAGTATCATTCTTCCAACCGGTATCCAGTATCATTCTTCCAACCGGTATCCAGTATCATTCTTCTAAACCGTCATCCAGTATCATTCTTCCAACCCATCATTCAGTATCATTCTTCCAACCCATCATCCAGTATCATTCTTCCAACCCATCATCCAATATCATTCTTCCAACCCATCATTCAGTATCATTCTTCCAACCCATCATTCAGTATCATTCTTCCAACCCGTCATCCAGTATCATTCTTCCAACCCATCATCCAGTATCATTCTTCCAACCCGTCATCCAGTATCATTCTTCCAACCCATCATCCAGTATCATTCTTCCAACCCGTCATCCAGTATCATTCTTCCAACCCGTCATCCAGTATCATTCTTCCAACCCGTCATCCAGTATCATTCTTCCAACCTATCATCCAGTATCATTCTTCCAACCCATCATTCAGTATCATTCTTCCAACCCATCATCCAGTATCATTCTTCCAACCCGTCATCCAGTATCATTCTTCCAACCCATCATTCTTCACCCATTCTTCCAACCCATCATTCAGTATCATTCTTCCAACCCATCATCCAGTATCATTCTTCCAACCCATCATCCAGTATCATTCTTCCAACCCGTCATCTAGTATCATTCTTCCAACCCATCATTCAGTATCATTCTTCCAACCCATCATCCAGTATCATTCTTCCAACCCGTCATCCAGTATCATTCTTCCAACCCATCATCCAGTATTATTCTTCCAACCCATCATTCAGTATCATTCTTCCAACCCATCATTCAGTATCATTCTTCCAACCCGTCATCCAGTATCATTCTTCCAACCCATCATTCTTCACCCATTCTTCCAACACATCATTTTTCACCCATTCTTCCAACCCATCATTCAGTATCATTCTTCCAACCCATCATCCAGTATCATTCTTCCAACCCATCATCCAGTATCATTCTTCCAACACGTCATCCAGTATCATTCTTCCAACCCATCATTCTTCACCCATTCTTCCAACCCATCATTCTTCACCCATTCTTCCAACCCATCATCCAGAATCATTCTTCACTTCCAGCCTACAGCTTATTCAGCATTTTCATCATATAATGGAAAATGATACATATAATTAATTCCGGCTACAGTGATGAAGATAGTGACTGTAGGGAAGCTGGTTATCAGAATGAAGATAGTGACTATAGGGAAGCTTGTTATCAGGATGTAGATAGTGACTATAGGAAGCTTGTTATCAGGATGAAGATAGTGGTTATAGGGAAGCTTGTTATCAGGAAGAAGATAGTGACTATGGGGAAGCTTGTTACCGGGATGAAGAAAGTATATCTAGGGAAGAGGAAATGTCTTGAAGATGCCGCATGAGGGGAGATGGGAGGGGGGGGGGGGGAAGGGGAAGGAAACATTGAAAAAAATACACACCCCACCACACAAAACCACACTACACTACACTACACCACACTACACCACACCACACCATACCACATCACACTACACCACACCACACAACACCACACAACACTACACTACACCACACTACACCACACCATACCACATCACACTACACCACACCACACAACACCACACAACACCACACAACACCACACAACACCACACAACACCACACTACACCACACAACACAACACCACACAACACCACACAACACCACACAACACCACACAACACAACACCACACAACACCACACAACACCACACAACACCACACAACACCACACTACACCACACAACACAACACCACACAACACCACACAACACCACACAACACCACACAACACCACACAACACAACACCACACAACACAACACCACACAACACCACACAACACCACACAACACCACACTACACCACACAACACCACACAACACTACACCACACTACACCACACCACACCATACCACATCACACTACACCACACCACACAACACAACACAACACAACACTACACCACACAATACAACACAACACCACACAACACCACACAACACCACACAACACCACACAACACCACACAACACCACACAACACAACACAACACCACACCACACAACACCACACAACACCACACAACACCACACAACACCACACAACACCACACAACACAACACAACACCACACCACACAACACCACACAACACCACACAACACCACACAACACAACACCACACAACACAACACATCACCACACAACACCACACAACACCACACAACACCACACAACACCACACAACACAACACAACACCACACCACACAACACCACACAACACAACACAACACAACACTACACCACACAACACAACACATCACCACACAACACCACACAACACTACACCACACTACACCACACCACACCATACCACATCACACTACACCACACCACACAACACCACACAACACCACACAACACCACACAACACCACACAACACTACACCACACCACACCATACCACATCACACTACACCACACCACACAACACCACACAACACCACACAACACAACACCACACAACACCACACAACACAACACAACACAACACTACACCACACAATACAACACAACACCACACAACACCACACAACACAACACAACACCACACAACACAACACCACACAACACAACACAACACAACACCACACAATACAACACAACACCACACAACACCACACAACACAACACAACACAACACCACACAACACAACACCACACAACACAACACCACACAATACAACACAACACCACACAACACCACACAACACAACACAACACAACACCACACAACACAACATCACACAACACAACACAACACCACACAACACAACACAACACAACACCACACAATACAACACAACACCACACAACACCACACAACACAACACAACACAACACCACACAACACAACACCACACAACACAACACCACACAACACAACACAACACAACACCACACAATACAACACAACACCACACAACACCACACAACACAACACCACACAACACAACACAACACAACACCACACAATACAACACAACACCACACAACACCACACAACACAACACAACACAACACCACACAACACAACATCACACAACACAACACAACATCACACAACACAACACAACACAACACAACACCACACAATACAACACAACACCACACAACACCACACAACACAACACCACACAACACAACACAACACAACACAACACCACACAATACAACACAACACCACACAACACCACACAACACAACACAACACAACACCACACAACACAACACAACACAACACAACACCACACAATACAACACAACACCACACAACACCACACAACACAACACAACACAACACCACACAATACAACACAACACCACACAACACCACACAACACAACACAACACAACACCACACAACACAACATCACACAACACAACACAACATCACACAACACAACACAACACAACACAACACCACACAACACAACACAACACCACACAACACCACACAACACAACATCACACAACACAACACAACACAACACAACACCACACAACACAACACAACACCACACAACACAACACAACACAACATCACACAACACAACACAACACAACACAACACCACACAACACAACACCACACAACACAACACCACACAACACAACATCACACAACACAACACAACACAACACAACACCACACAACACAACACAACACCACACAACACAACATCACACAACACAACACAACACAACACAACACCACACAACACAACACAACACCACACAACACAACACAACACCACACAACACAACACAACACCACACAACACAACATCACACAACACAACACAACATCACACAACACAACACAACACAACACAACACCACACAACACAACACAACACCACACAACACAACATCACACAACACAACACAACACAACACAACACCACACAACACAACACAACACCACACAACACAACACAACACTACACCACACAACACCACACAACACTACACAACACAACACAACACAACACAACACAACACAACACAACACAACACAACACAACACAACACAACACAACACAACACAACACAACACCACACAACACAACACCACACAACACAACACAACACAACACAACACAACACAACACAACACCACACAACACAACATCACACAACACAACACAACACAACACAACACAACACAACACCACACAACACAACACAACACAACACAACACAACACAACACAACACAACACCACACAACACAACATCACACAACACAACACAATACAACACAACACTACACCACACAACACAACACCACACAACACAACACAACACCACACAACACAACACAACACAACACAACACCACACAACACAACACAACACCACACAACACAACACAACACCACACCACACAACACCACACAACACAACACAACACAACACTACACCACACAACACAACACAACACAACACCACACAACACTACACCACACAACACAACACAACACCACACAACACCACACAACACCACACAACACAACACTACACAACACCACACAACACAACACCACACAACACTACACCACACAACACAACACATCACCACACAACACAACACAACACAACACCACACAACACTACACCACACAACACAACACAACACAACACAACACCACACAACATCACACAACACCACACAACACAACACAACACAACACAACACAACACTACACCACACAACACAACACAACACCACACAACACCACACAACACCACACAACACAACACTACACAACACCACACAACACAACACCACACAACACAACACAACACAACACAACACAACACAACACAACACAACACAACACTACACCACACAACACAACACATCACCACACAACACAACACAACACAACACCACACAACACAACACAACACAACACAACACCACACAACATCACACAACACAACACCACACAACACAACACATCACCACACAACACAACACAACACAACACTACACAACACCACACAACACCACACAACACAACACTACACAACACCACACAACACAACACCACACAACATCACACAACACAACACAACACCACACAACACAACACTACACCACACAACACAACACAACACAACACCACACCACACAACACTACACAACACCACACAACACCACACAACACAACACAACACAACACAACACCACACAACACAACACCACACAACACCACACAACACAACACTACACCACACAACACAACACAACACAACACCACACAACACAACACAACACAACACCACACAACACTACACAACACCACACAACACCACACAACACAACACAACACAACACAACACCACACAACACAACACCACACAACACCACACAACACAACACTACACCACACAACACAACACAACACAACACCACACAACACAACACAACACAACACCACACAACACAACACAACACTACACCACACAACACAACACTACACCACACAACACAACACCACACAACACCACACAACACAACACTACACCACACAACACAACACAACACAACACCACACAACACAACACTACACAACACCACACAACACCACACAACACAACACAACACAACACAACACCACACAACACCACACAACACAACACTACACCACACAACACAACACAACACAACACAACACCACACAACACAACACAACACAACACCACACAACACAACACCACACAACACCACACCACACAACACTACACCACACAACACAACACAACACAACACAACATGACACAACACAGCACAATACAACACAACACAACACAACACTACATGACACAACACAGCACAACACAACACAACACAACACAACACAACACAACACAACACAACACAACACAACATGACACAACACAGCACAACACAACACAACACAACACAACACAACATGACACAACACAGCACAATACAACACAACACCACACAACACCACACAACACAGCACAATACAACACAACACAACACAACACAACACAACATGACACAACACAGCACAACACAACACCACACAACACAACACAACATGACACAACACAGCACAATACAACACAACACAGCACAATACAACACAACACCACACAACACGACAAAACACAGCACAATACAACACAACACAAAACAACACCACACCACACTACACCACACCACACCACACCACACCACACCACACCACACCACACCACACCACACCACACCACACCACACTACATTACACAACACAAAACAACACTACACTACACTACACCACACCACACCACACCACACCACACCACACCACACCACACCACACTACACCACACCACACCACACCACACCACACCACACTACACCACACCACACCACACTACACCACACCACACCACACCACACCACACCACACTACACCACACCACACCACACCACACCACACCACACCACACTACATTACACAACACAAAACAACACTACACTACACTACACCACACCACACCACACCACACCACACCACACTACATTACACAACACAAAACAACACTACACTACACTACACCACACCACACCACACCACACCACACCACACCACACCACACCACACCACACTACATTACACAACACTACACTACATCACACTACACCACACTACACTACACCATGCTTCTTAACCCCCCCCCCCCCTTTCTTCTCGGGTCATAAAGGAGACTCACAAAATCATTCTATCCTGTCCAGTCCATTCTTCTTGGTCCGAGCTTAACAAGCAATCAATCATTCCACTCAAGGCTGCTCAGTAATTGAAATTAAAACGGCTGGAGTGTGCAATTAAAAACACAAAAACGTTTTGAAAGGCTGTTCAGTGCCGGAGCTTTTCACTGACTAGTCACCTTTTGTTCCTTGACTGATGTTTATATGCAATGAATTACACCCGAGACAGTCGTCAGGAACATTAAATTACGATAATCAATATGTACGGCCTTAACAGCTAAATAATAATTGGTAATAAATAATATTGAAATAATATATATCAGCCCATCCTCCTAAAAGGAAAGTACTAATATCAACTGTTTGGTTGGAAAGTACCAATATGTAGTGACGCACCACCATAATGTTGGCCTTTGGTGTTATTGAATTTGGGCAAAGTGGTAATGATTTTTTTACATTTATGTTGCTAATAAGAACTAAACTAACAATGCTAGGCTTCGTATAGTACATATATGTGCTATACTGGGCCTAGGAGTATTTAAGTTTGGTTTTCTAGCTCTATTTTTTCCGAATTCTATATATAACAAATAGCACAGGAAGTGGGTTACTGGCGCTCCACTACTACGTGTTGATATTTTCGACGCTGTAGTTACGAAAAGTTCTCTCTAAATCTCCTCCCTCTTTCAGCTCTCTTTCCCTATCCCCCCCCCCCCGTACTCTTCTCAATCTTTCTCCCCAATATTACTCCCTCTTTCCTTCTCACCCATCTCCTCTTCTCCACTCTCTACCCTCTCTCCAAATCTTTCCCTCTCCCACATTCTCCACCTTTCTTCCCCCTCTCTCAATATTTTCCCCTCCTTTGACATAATTCTTTTCACCTCTCACCCATCTCCCCCTTCTGCCCTACCCTCTTCCCCTTCTGATCTCTCCACCCTCTTTCCCTATTCTTCCACCTCTCTCTCTCTCTCTCTCTGAAAATTTTTATGATAAACTAAATAAAAAAAACACATTTAGGTACATCTGCATTTGAGCAGCTGCCCTTGACTATATGAAGCGGAGTACAGTGTGTTACGAAACTAGCTATTTGATGCTAAAAATCCCCATCACACAGGATGATTAGTCATACAAAGGCATGTGATTAATAGCCTGCACTGGCAAACTCTGGGTGCAGTATGAGGATGTTTTCAAGAATACGAGAGTGAATAAAGTAATTACAAAGCTCCAGGTACCTCATGCCAACGGGTCTGAATGGTCTAATAACTGAATGGTCTACACCGACTGATGTCGGTGTAGACACAGTGCTCGTGAGATCTTAAATTTTCGATGGAGGAGACAATTGTTTCAAGTGTGACAGCTTTGAGAAGAGCAAGATTCTCATTATCTTTCTTGGTGACAGGTGTGTATGATACTTGAATGGTGGAGCATAGATAAAGAGGAATATCGAAGCCATGTATATTGCACTTAAAATGAATGTTGAGTTTGATGAGATTGTAGGCATTTTTGATCAGCCATTTGTCATAAAAAAGCGAGTTGGTATGTTGGCACCAGTCAGTATGGTGTTAACAGCACTAAATAATTTGTCTCTGAGCAATGCAGATGTAGGGTCTCTCACTAGAAGGTCCTTTGCAGCATCTCCAAGCACCGGGTTCAGCATTTTTTTGACATGCTGGGGTCTAAGGCCTGTAAAGCCCCCTGCTGAACCTGTTGGGAAAGACATGGCTGCTTTGTACACCTCAGATTCTCTAACAGTCTAGGGTTCTATTCCAGTATTGTTTTCCTGGGAATCCCTGCTGCTGTCTGGGGCTCTGCATTTGCATACTCTCACTCTCTCTCTCTCTCTTTCTCTCTCTCTCTCACTCTCACTCACTTGCTTACGTTCTTTATATGAGAATGAGTAGTAAAGGCTGAGTTAGAAGAAAGTAATAAGGAGAGGAAGTGGTTAAGGTGGCGTTGGAGTAGCTAAACAATAATACAAGGGATAATCATGATAAAGCCAGGAAACAAATACAGATACAGCCAGAGGTGAGGGTAAATAGTATTCAGGCTTCTATTGTGGGATCGAAAGTAGGAAAATTACTTATCATTAGAAATGTAAGGAAAAAGCCTCAGTAAATGAAGTTGGAAGCGAAACTTTTCCAAGAGGGAACCCGAATACTCCCTTGTATTATACTCCATTATGTCCTTGTATAGTAATACTCCACTATACAGGACCCCTGTATAGTGAGCGGGTCCTGTAAAGTGTGAAGGGGGCCATGCCGGCCACCAGAGCCTACTCAGCCATGGCTGCATAAGCATTAAAATTAAAATGTTTATTCAGGTAAATAAAACGGCATGATCAACCTCGGCTCAGGACCCCCAACTAAACCAATCATGATCAATGCTCTGTGTGTATTATTTACCTTATTTGTTACTTGAAGTAATTTGTAATAAATAAAATGTTTGTTATTTTTGATGCTATTATGTTTTATATTCAAAATAATGTGAATTCTGTCCCAACACTCCCACAGCACACACACACACAAAAACACACACACACACAAAAACACACACACACAGCTGTTACGCCAACACAAACCAAAATAATCTAATTTGCTTTCATTTAAAAGTTTCATCTACACTACACATGATTATATCATCAGCATAGCTAATGATGTGGACGTTGGGTTTGCCCGGTGCAGAGTATAAACACTCTGTTAAACTCTGTACCCAGCGAACCCAACGTCCACATTATTAGCTATGCTGATGATATAATGATACACACCACTGAGTATGCTAACACGCAGAACACTCTTAACTCCGTATTACACTCATGTCAAGCCCTAGGTTTAGTAATCTCAGCTGAGAAAACAAAGATACTAAATCGGCGCCCACCCAGGCAGGGAGGAGCTGTTCGCAAGATGCAACTGTCTGATGGCTCCCAGCTTGACTATGTAAACAGATTCAAATACCTTGGCCTTGAGGTGCCACTGTATGGTCCTGTTGTATTCAGACTCTGTCGTCAGTATGAAGAGAGGCTCCGAGCTCTCAAGGCTGTTGCAGGTTATCACTCAGGCTATGGTGCCAATGTCAGAATTGTCAAAATGATGTACCTTGCATACATCAGATCTTTAGTGGATTATGCTGCACCTCTGCTTGTTTTGATGCCTGAAAGGAAGCTTGGAGGGCTTGAAAAATTGCAGAACAAAGCCTTGAGGATAATTCTTGGGTGCCCTCGTACCACAAAGATACTTAATATGAGAAAGGAACTTAATATTCCGAGCGCTGTTGATCGTGTTACTGAAATTAATGCTTAGGCTAACTCATGCTAACCTTTGCTCAGAAGCATTCCAGAATTTCTTTATTGAAGGTCAACATTGTTCCAAATGGATAACTAAAACTGGAATTCAACTCAGAATGTATCAGGTTCATAATTTGTACCAAGAGAAACAACAACGGCACTTTCCTGCACCGTGGGAGATTACACCCTTTCCAGTTTTAATCCCTCCCTTTCCACCCAAGAAGCAAATTAGAGATCAGCCCAAGCTTCGTCTTGAGGCAAAGCTCAACGCCTCAAGCCATATTGATGCTCTCTCCACAGAGCATTCTCTCTCTCAAATCATATACACTGATGGTTCCCTACATCGCACCACGGGTGCAGCTGGAAGTGCAGTTGTCCTGACCATGGGCGATAGCTTGTACTTTGAGTGAGGAGTCCGTATAAACAACTGGGCCTCTACCCTTCAGACCAAACTATTTGCCTTGCTCCTTGCACTGAAATGTGTACAAATCTCAAAACTTGACACATTAATTGTAAGTGACTCCTTATCATCCTTAATTGCTTTCAACTCTTTAAGACATAACTGTAACATGCTCGTGTCCGAAGCTAGACACAAATACAACAAAATTATTAAGGATGGTAACAGAGTCCATTTCATGTGGTCGCCATCTCATGTTGGCCTCTGAATGCATGATAGAGCTGATAAGTTAGCCAAACAATCTGCCTTTAAAGGAGCCGTTGAGTGTAACCTTGGATTGTCATTGAGCAATCTGAGAGCAGAAGTACACCGAGAACTTCAACAAGATCTTGTAGATCTGAGGCAAAGTGAAATCGACACCAGTAATTCCATCTATCATCATAATATTATGCAAGAGGAGCCACACATCTATGGTTCATCCAATAAAATCAGCAGACTTCTAGATGTTACTACTGCTCGGCTTAGACTCGGTTACAAGTATCTCTGGGAATTCTCATTATCTGCTGATGTAGACCTGACCAAATGTAAACTGTCAACAAAATTATTCGCACACCCTTCGTCACTATGTGATGGAGTGCGTAAAGATACGTGAATTCAGAGACAATTCTATAACCAATGTTCCAACGATGTGTAAATATTTCATTCAAAATTACCTGCTACCAGAAATTTTAGTTAAATATCCCCAGTTTGCTAACTGTAGGTAGTAATTAAGTGATTGTAACCTATCCACCGCTGCCCACTGGATTGGGGGGGGGGGCGGTGTACAGGACAAACATATCAATTGTGACACTAGCTCTCCACATATGTCAGTTGCTTAATTTAGAAACTGTACTTGTGGCCGATCTCGAGCCCATTGTTGATGTGACGACTTATAATGAATTTTGTAACTAGCTCACTAAGATTGTAACTTGCTTAGCTAAATGAATTGTGGGGTTCAGTCCCTGAGCCCATTATGTGCCTCTGTAACCTTTTCCAACTACCGCCCACAGGATGGGTATGGGGTGCATAATAAATGAACTAAACTACACACACCCTTTATCGCTGGAAATATCTTTCATATCTTCATTACACGCGATACTCATCACAAACTATCTACACTTTACACGGCAATCATCGTAACAATCTTCCGTGCTTACGACCTTCGTCATTGTACCGCTCCCGTTGTTAACAACAGCCCATCGACATAAGCAACATAAACAGTGAAGTCCATTCCGAACAGAACACACAGGCCATCGACTTGAGCAACATTAACAATGATGAAGTTAGACCTAAAAAGTCACTCAAAAAGAGAATGGTAAAGTTGTTGACCAGAGTGATGTGAGGATCTTGTAAACACCTCCACAGACCTGTGTCGCGTCTCTGAAACATTCCTTAATATGCCCCAAGATCCTCTTTTTCTTTTGGCCTTCCCAGCATGGCGCCGCCTTTGATAATTATTTACTTGTGTTTCTGTATAATAAAATGTATTTTCTGTATTTTTCTGAAAGAATATTATTCTGTAAAACGAAAAATTTATGTATCATAAATTATAATATTGTAATTATAACAATATAATAAAGAGCTATATAGTCATCCTGGCTTTGTGCTTTCTCCCTTATAACTCGTGTTCCTATATAACTTGTATATTATAAAATTATAATAAAGGATTGACCAAAAGTTGACATACAACTTCGGGATTGTTGACAACAGGAGTGGTAGTGACGCTACTTGTCCTGTTGTTGACAACAGGAGTGGTAGTGACGCTACTTGTCCTGTTGTTGACAACGGGAGTGGTAGTGACGCTACTTGTCCTGTTGTTGACAACGGGAGTGGTAGTGACGCTACTTGTTCTGTTGTTGACAACAGGAGTGGTAGTGACGCTACTTGTCCTGTTGTTGACAACAGGAGTGGTAGTGACGCTACTTGTCCTGTTGTTGACAACAGGAGTGGTAGTGACGCTACTTGTCCTGTTGTTGACAACGGGAGTGGTAGTGACGCTACTTGTCCTGTTGTTGACAACGGGAGTGGTAGTGACGCTACGTGTCCTGTTGTTGACAACGGGAGTGGTAGTGACGCTACTTGTCCTGTTGTTGACAACGGGAGTGGTAGTGACGCTACTTGTCCTGTTGTTGACAACAGGAGTGGTAGTGACGCTACTTGTCCTGTTGTTGACAACAGGAGTGGTAGTGACGCTACTTGTCCTGTTGTTGACAACGGGAGTGGTAGTGACGCTACTTGTCCTGTTGTTGACAACGGGAGTGGTAGTGACGCTACTTGTCCTGTTGTTGACAACTGGAGTGGTAGTGACGCTACTTGTCCTGTTGTTGACAACGGGAGTGGTAGTGACGCTACTTGTCCTGTTGTTGACAACGGGAGTGGTAGTGACGCTGCGTGTCCTGTTGTTGACAACGGGAGTGGTAGTGACGCTACTTGTCCTGTTGTTGACAACGGGAGTGGTAGTGACGCTACGTGTCCTGTTGTTGACAACGGGAGTGGTAGTGACGCTACGTGTTCTGTTGTTGACAACGGGAGTGGTAGTGACGCTATGTGTTCTGTTGTTGACAACGGGAGTGGTAGTGACGCTACTTGTCCTGTTGTTGACAACGGGAGTGGTAGTGACGCTACGTGTCCTGTTGTTGACAACGGGAGTGGTAGTGACGCTACTTGTCCTGTTGTTGACAACGGGAGTGGTAGTGACGCTACGTGTCCTGTTGTTGACAACGGGAGTGGTAGTGACGCTACGTGTTCTGTTGTTGACAACGGGAGTGGTAGTGACGCTATGTGTTCTGTTGTTGACAACGGGAGTGGTAGTGACGCTACGTGTTCTGTTGTTGACAACGCGAGTGGTAGTGACGCTACGTGTCCTGTTGTTGACAATGGGAGTGGTAGTAACGCTACGTGTCCTGTTGTTGACAACGGGAATGGTAGTGACACTATATGTCCTGTTGTTGACAACGGGAGTGGTAGTGACGCTACGTGTCCTGTTGTTGACAACGGGAGTGGTAGTGACGCTACGTGTTCTGTTGTTGACAACGGAAGCGGTAGTGACGCTACGTGTCCTGTTGTTGACAACGGGAATGGTAGTGACGCTACTTGTCCTGTTGTTGACAACGGGAGTGGTAGTGACGCTACGTGTCCTGTTGTTGACAACGGGAGTGGTAGTGACGCTACGTGTCCTGTTGTTGACAACGGGAGTGATAGTGACAGATACTTCACAGATGGATCAGTAGACCAGTAGGGACAAGAAACTGGAGCTGCTGGTAAAGCAGGAAACTCTGTAAATAGTTGGAGACTATCAAATGGGTGTTCATTCGTTCAAATGTTCGACTTTACAAACAGAGATGCTAGCCATTCAAAAGACTTTGGAACCAACCCGTCCTCTTAAAAATAACGTTGCTTCTCGCTCGTATGCGCGCTATTGTCAAATTTGGACGTAATTTGAAATGAAATCGACTCACAAAAGTGACGTACTGTCCCGTCTGTATCAACACGACCTCTCTCAAAAGGTCGTGTTAACTTGCATGATTCTCTCTAGTATGATTGGAAGCTTTAGTTCTTCCCTCATGTTGATGATTCTTGTGCATCTTGGGGCACCAAGAATTATCTTCATGGCTTTCTTCTGTACTACTTCAAGTTTGTCCAACACAGACGCGGGGAAGTTAATTAAGTGCGAAGCATTATAATCAATGAGAGATCTAACAAACAACATATAGAATAGTCTAGCATATTTAATATTGATACCAATATTCTTACCAGTAAGTGTTCTCAATGGTTTGAGTCTTTCTTTTAACCTACGGTGTAGATCGTTTACAATGTCACTGTTAATACCAACTCCAAGGTATTTGTGCTGCCCACACGTTTCAATGTTCTGGTTGTTGACCTTGAAAGTTATAGGGACATGAGTTTTCTCTTGGGGATGGAGAACTCTGGATTTAGTTATAGAGATAACAAGACCATATTCAATGCTTTTAGCAGCGAGTGAATCAAGTAGAGCTTGTAGTCTAGTTTGGGTATTTGCAACAATGCATATGTCAACGGCATAACAGATGACGGCTTCGTCAGGTAGTGTGGGAATATCAATTGTTAATTTGTGCATCAGAACATTGAACAGTGTAGGACTTAGCACTCCACTCTGGGGTGTACCCAACTCAAAGGGTACACAATGTTTACTATTGACCCCCTTGAAAAGGACTGAGGCGGTTCTGTTACTCAGGTAACCCCTGAGCCATGTCAACAGTCTTCCCTTAACTCTAAAAGAAACTATTTGTTCTAAGATTATTTCTCTGTTTGCTGTATCAAAAGCAGTTTGGAGATCAATAAATGCCGCCTGAGAGTTTGGTCCCTCTCTGATAAAATATTAAGCAAAGCAAGTTTGTGTGCTTCTTCCAGGAAGGAAACCATACAGGTTAGGGGCATGATGGGGCTTGATTTGAAACATTAGTTTGTCGAGGATAATCCTCTCAAGAACTTTACACATGCACGACGTCAGAGAAATGTGTCTGAATTTTTGTGACTTAGGCTTGGGTATGGGTATTATGAGTCCCTGTGTCCAGCGGTCAGGTAAAACACCCTGCCTTAGACTTTGATTAAACAATTCTAGCAAAGGGTTAGTTGGCAGCTCAGCAAGTACTCTCATGGTGTTGTATGTGATGCCATCCTCTCCAGGAGAGGTAGCCTTACCTTTCTTGGGTGTATTTTTAATTTCAAAGAGGGTTATGAAATAGTTATCATCTGACCCTATTTCACTACAGGCAATTTCAATGTTGAAGTTACGTTTTATTTTAGTACTAGCCAGATAGTTTTGCACATCTAGGGGCAGGCTGCTTATACTAGCAGTGCTTGCATATTGCTGAAGCAGCATGTCGCCAGAGTCTACAGGTGAATGGTGATGAAGTTGACGACTGCTAGGACGAGAAATCTTTTTTAATTTTATTCCACATTTGGGACGAGGATGTTGCATGATTGATGCCTTGCAAAGACTGTTCCCAGTGCTGGTTATACACCTGTTCCTTTAGCTCTCTAAACTCTCGGCTGGCCTTAAGAAATATTTTGAGGGTGTCAGCGGTTTTATGTGTTTTATACTGCTCAGCTAGGAATAGAACTCTGTCATGCAGGGGCTTAAGGCGTGAGTCAGTGAACCACTCTGTCCCTTCCTCACTGGTTTGGGTCTTGTGGATTTTACAATATTGTCATATCCTATTTGTCGGGAGCTGAAGAACTTGGAAATCTTCAAGACGCTCCATTTTCCCTACTCCAGTTGACTCCGCCATCAAACTAGGCGGAGATCACTCCAGTCACAATATTGTCATAAAAAGCGGTTACTTCAGTGACAAGGTCCACATATAATGCACTGACAGTAGTAAAGCAGTGTTATATCATTCAGAAATGCGGAATTTGAAGTGCATGTGTAAATTTTCAGGGATATTCATTATTTTTCAAAACTTAAGGATTTGACATTATTGATGGTGTATGAGCTGAATGTGGCAAAGTGATCACTAACTAATTAGTGAACAATTCATCCTCCTACAGCATTATCGATGAGACCGTGACCAATGACTTAATCAAGCCTGCCACCCATGAGGTGTGTGATGTTAGAGGAGTCAAAGTTGAATACGGACATATTATTGTCTCTTAGATATTTAACAAAAACCTTACGATTTCTACTTGTTTCGGTGTCACCCAGGCTAGTGTGTCTAGCATTAAAATCACCCATGACAATGGTTTGAGAGCTGCTGGTGACTTTTGGAAGAGAAGCTTCCACCATTTGATCGCACCTTACATATACATTAACTAAGTTAATAAAGCCGGTCGCTGTAGCAATCTGAAACTGCTGTTAATATGAGTCGTCACTTTTGTGGTTTTTAACATGTTTACACACTAGGTTACTTTTAACATACGTCAAGATACCGACATCATGTGAACCAAC
>NC_091188.1:12454762-12472262 GCF_040958095.1 Procambarus clarkii
AGTATTTTCTTCTTGATATGCTCCTTAATCTGTCAGAAACTTGGAGGTATTTTTACCTGAATAACAGTTAAAGCAGTTGCAGTTTTTGCTAGTGGGTCTGCCTTTTCATTACCGTCTATGCCAATATGGCTTGTATTCAATTTAGGGTGAATAACAGCCCTAGATTGAGTGCTTCATTTCCTATATGTTGGATTTCTGGGCTGAGTTTTATATTATCTGTGTGCTGGCTGGAAGACAATCCCTGTAGTGAAGATTTAGAGTCGGTATGAATGATGACATCTTGTAAATTGTTCTCTATTGGGAAGAGAGGAAGGAACTCACGTACACTGAGGGTGAGATAACAGTACACTGAGGGTGAGATAACAGTACATTGAGGGTGAGATAACAGTACACTGAGGGTGAGATAACAGTACATTGAGGGTGAGATAAAAGTACACTGTGGGTGAGATAACAGTACACTGAGGGGTAAGATAATTACACTGAGGGTGAGATAACAGTACACTGAGGGTGAGGTAATAGTACACTGAGGGTGAGGTAACAGTACACTGAGGGTGAGATAACAGTACACTGAGGGGTAAGTTAACAGTACACTGAGGGTGAGATAACAGTACACTGAGGGTGAGGTAACAGTACACTGAGGGTGAGATAATAGTACACTGAGGGGTGAGATAATATTACACTGAGGGGTGAGATAACAGTACACTGAGGGCGAGATAATAGTACACTGAGGGGTGAAATAATAGTACACTGAGGGGTGAGATAACAGTACACTGAGGGTGAGATAATAGTACACTGAGGGGTGAGATAATATTACACTGAGGGGTGAGATAACAGTACACTGAGGGCGAGATAATAGTACACTGAGGGGTGAGATAATAGTACACTGAGGGGTGAGATAACAGTACACTGAGGGCGAGATAATAGTACACTGAGGGGTGAGATAATAGTACACTGAGGGGTGAGATAACAGTACACTGAGGGCGAGATAACAGTACACTGAAGGGTAAGATAACATTACACTGAGGGGCGAGATAACAGTACACCAACGGGTAAAGTGATATAAAGCCCTAATTAAATCTGGCTTGACATCAGACACCTAAATGATGCTACAATGACATAACATTACAATGAGCGTGTGCTTCCTGTCACTAATGCTTGACATTCCCAGTTAACAAGGTGGTCAGGCCCCACTCTTCCGGCTCGTAACTCTTCAACTCGTAACTCGTAACTTCCACTCTTCCGGCTCTACCCTGCTCGTAAATAACACCTCCGAGGAACAGGTGTGAGCAGACTCGGGCTACGAGAGCTATCACATGAGACTCTAATGTTGATATCAATCCGGCCACCGTGCAGGTATCGTCCGCCACAACGCAGCAAATCCCCAGCGAATATATCAGATCGAGAGGGATCGCGAATTCCAGCGAACATCTCCCCAGCGAACGGAGCAGATCGCGAGTTTCCAGCGAACAAAACCTGAGTTAGTTTCTCGAGACTCTCTGAATCCTGACAGGGATGAGAGTAAATATTTAATATCCTCTACACACGGCAACCACCACCCCAGAAGCAACCACCCCAGCAGCAACCACCCCAGCAGCAACCACCCCAGCAGCAACCACAACGCAGCAACCACCCCAGCAGCAACCACCCCAGCAGCAACAACCCCAGCAGCAACCACCCCAGCAGCAACCACAACGCAGCAACCACCCCAGCAGCAACCACCCCAGCAGCAACCACCCCAGCAGCAACCACCCCAGCAGCAACCACCCCAGCAGCAACAACCCCAGCAGCAACCACAACGCAGCAACCACCCCAGCAGCAACCACCCCAACAGCAACCACCCCAGCAGCAACCACCCCAGCAGCAACCACCCCAGCAGCTACCACCCCAGCAGCAACCATCCCAGCAGCAACCACCCCAGCAGCAACCACCCCACCAGCAACCACCCCAGCAGCAACCACCCCAGCAGCAACCACCCCAGCAGCAGCAACCACCCCAGCAGCAACCACCCCAGCAGCAACCACCCCAGCAGCAACCACCCCAGCAGCAACCACCCCAGCAGCAGCAACCACCCCAGCAGCAACCACCCCAGCAGCAACCACCCAAGCAGCAACCACCCCGTGACCGACCAGCGGACGCGGGCTGCAGACAGCACTAACCCAACAGGCCTTCCCGTAGGGCCGATATCCAAAGCCCTGTTGGTGGAAGAATGATCTCTCGCGGCTTCTCTGCCCTGCGGGACGATAATCCCTCCAGAGAGAGAGAGACCTAACTCGAACGACCTTCCTGTTAGGTTCAAAATCCGTGGTTTCCGAGGTGGGGTAATGGTCCTTAGAGGCGCGGGTGTGGCCCCCCAGGCTGGTATCTTCTCGCCCCGGGTGCCAGCTTCTGGAGTGGTCAGTACGTGGCCCTCGGGTGCCAGGCGTGGACGGTCATTATGCTCGCCTCATTTGCATAAACGTGTTGGTGGATTTCATGAGAATGGCCTGCGAGCGAGTGATGATCTAGGATTGTTGTTTTTTCTCAAGACTGAAAAAAAGGCTCTATCCCTTAGCCAGCTGCTTCGGGTGAAGTTACTGGTCACTGGAAGCTCCGGACAGCTGCATGGGATTAAGGCACTTTAAGGCATGGGATTAACGCACTGGAAGGCATGGGATTAAGGCACTGGAAGGCATGGGATTAAGGCATTGGAAGGCATGGGATTAAGGCACTGGAAGGCATGGGATTAAGGCACTGGAAGGCATAGGATTACGGCACTGGAAGGCATGGGATTAAGGCACTGGAAGGCATGGGGATTAAGGCACTGGAAGGCATGGGATTAAGGCACTGGAAGGCATGGGATTAAGGCACTGGAAGGCATGGGATTAAGGCACTGGAAGGCATGGGATTAAGGCACTGGAAGGCATGGGATTAAGGCACTGGAAGGCATGGGATTAAGGCACTGGAAGGCATGGGGATTAAGGCACTGGAAGGCATGGGGATTAAGGCACTGGAAGGCATGGGATTAAGGCACTGGAAGGCATGGGATTAAGGCACTGGAAGGCATGGGATTAAGGCACTGGAAGGCATGGGGATTAAGGCACTGGAAGGCATGGGGATTAAGGCACTGGAAGGCATGGGATTAAGGCACTGGAAGGCATGGGATTAAGGCACTGGAAGGCATGGGATTAAGGCACTGGAAGGCATGGGATTAAGGTACTGGAAGGCATGGGGATTAAGGCACTGGAAGGCATGGGGATTAAGGCACTGGAAGGCATGGGATTAAGGCACTGGAAGGCATGGGATTAAGGCACTGGAAGGCATGGGATTAAGGCACTGGAAGGCATGGGGATTAAGGCACTGGAAGGCATGGGGATTAAGGCACTGGAAGGCATGGGATTAAGGCACTGGAAGGCATGGGATTAAGGCACTGGAAGGCATGGGATTAAGGCACTGGAAGGCATGGGATTAAGGCACTGGAAGGCATGGGATTAAGGCACTGGAAGGCATGGGATTAAGGCACTGGAAGGCATGGGATTAAGGCACTGGAAGGCATGGGATTAAGGCACTGGAAGGCATGGGATTTAAACATTTTAATATTCAAACTAAGAGGGGGCCAGCCTTTAGCCCCATCAGGGCTCTTGACCAGCTTATACGACTAAGCAGTGTACCAACATGTCATAATATCAAAAATATCAACAATGCCTCTTAAGACAGATAAAAGAATGGGAATTAGCTGTTAGAAACAAAACTTTTTATTTATGAACGTGTTTGAAAAACGACTGGACAAAATCACTTAACTAAAAGGGAGCGTGTGTGTGTGTGTGTGTGAGTGTGTGTGTGTGTGTGTGTGTGTGTGTGTGTGTGTGTGTGTGTGTGTGTGTGTGTGTGTGTGTGTGTGTGTGTGTGAGTGTGTGTGTGTGTGTGTGTGTGTGTGTGTGTGTGTGTGTGTGTGTGTGTGTGTGTGTGTGTGTGTGTGTGTGTGTGAGTGTGTGTGTGTGTGTGTGAGTGTGTGTGTGTGTGTGTGTGTGTGTGTGTGTGTGTGTGTGTGTGTGTGTGTGTGTGTGTGTGTGTGTGTGTGTGTGTGTGTGTGTGTGTGTGTGTGTGTGTGTGTACTCACCTAATTGTGCTTGCGGGGGTTGAGCTCTGGCTCTTTGGTCCCGCCTCTCAACCGTCAATCAACTGGTGTACAGATTCCTGAGCCTATTGGGCTCTATCATATCTACATTTGAAACTGTGAATGGAGTCAGCCTCCACCACATCACTTCCTAATGCATTCCATTTGCTAACTACTCTGACACTGAAAAAATTCTTTCTAACGTCTCTGTGGCTCATTTGGGTACTCAGCTTCCACCTGTGTCCCCTTGTTCGCGTCCCACCAGTGTTGAAAAGTTCGTCCTTGTTTACCCGGTCGATTCCCCTGAGGATTTTGTAGGTTGTGATCATGTCCCCCCTTACTCTTCTGTCTTCCAGTGTCGTGAGGTGCATTTCCCGCAGCCTTTCCTCATAACTCATGCCTCTTAGTTCTGGGACTAGTCTAGTAGCATACCTTTGGACTTTTTCCAGCTTCGTCTTGTGCTTGACAAGGTACGGGCTCCATGCTGGGGCCGCATACTCCAGGATTGGTCTTACATATGTGGTGTACAAGATTCTGAATGATTCCTTACACAGGTTCCTGAACGCCGTTCTGATGTTAGCCAGCCTCGCATATGCCGCAGACGTTATTCTCTTTATGTGGGCTTCAGGAGACAGGTTTGGTGTGATATCAACTCCTAGATCTTTCTCTCTGTCTGTTTCATTAAGTACTTCATCTCCTATTCTGTATCCTGTGCCTGGCCTCCTGTTTCCACTGCCTAGTTTCATTACTTTGCATTTACTCGGGTTGAACTTCAACAGCCATTTGTTGGACCATTCACTCAGTCTATCCAGGTCATCTTGTAGCCTCCTACTATCATCCTCTGTTTCAATCCTCCTCATAATTTTTGCATCGTCGGCAAACATTGAGAGGAACGAATCTATACCCTCTGGGAGATCATTTACATATACCAGAAACAGTATAGGTCCAAGGACTGACCCCTGCGGGACTCCACTTGTGACGTCTCGCCAATCTGAGACCTCACCCCTCACACAGACTCGTTGTCTCCTGTTGCTTAGGTATTCCTCTATCCACCGGAGTACCTTCCCTCTCACTCCAGCCTGCATCTCCAACTTTCGCACTAGCCTCTTGTGTGGCACTGTATCAAAGGCTTTCTGACAATCCAAAAATATGCAGTCTGCCCACCCTTCTCTTTCTTGCCTTATTTTTGTTGCCTGGTCGTAGAATTCAAGTAACCCTGTGAGGCAGGACCTGCCATCCCTGAACCCATGTTGATGCTGTGTTACAAAGTTCCTTCGCTCCAGATGCTCCACTAGTTTTTTTCGCACAATCTTCTCCATCAGCTTGCATGGTATGCAGGTTAGGGACACTGGCCTGTAGTTCAGTGCCTCCTGTCTATCCCCTTTCTTGTATATCGGGACTACGTTAGCTGCTTTCCAAGTATCTGGCAGTTCCCCTGTTGCCAGTGATTTGTTATACACTATGGAGAGTGGTAGGCTCAGTTCTCTTGCTCCTTCCTTTAGAACCCAAGGGGAGATTCCATCTGGGCCTATAGCCTTCGTCACGTCCAACTCTAGTAAACACTTCCTTACTTCCCCACTGGTAATCTCAAACTCTTCCAGTGGTTCCTGGTTAGCTATTCCCTCACTTACCTCTGGAATTTCTCCTTGTTCTAAGGTGAAGACCTCCTGGAATTTCTTATTCAATTCCTCACACACTTCCTTGTCATTTGTAGTGAATCCTTCCGCCCCTATCCTTAATCTCATAACCTGTTCCTTTACTGTTGTTTTTCTCCTAATGTGGCTATGCAACAATTTAGGCTGAGTCTTTGCCTTGCTTGCGATGTCATTTTCGTATTGTCTTTCTGCCTCTCTTCTCATCCTGACATATTCATTCCTGGCATTCTGGTATCTTTCTCTGCTCTCCAGTGTCCTGTTATTCCTATAGTTTCTCCATGCCCTTTTACTTTGCTGCTTAGCTAGCCTACATCTTTGATTAAACCATGGGTTTCTCATCTTCATTTCTCTGTTTTCCTTTTGGACTGGGACAAACTTGTTTGCTGCGTCCTTGCACTTCTGCGTGATGTAATCCATCATATCTTGGGCCGTCTTTCCCCTGAGCTCTGTTTCCCATGCTATATCTGTTAGGAATTTTCTTATCCCCTCATAGTTTCCCTTTCGGTATGCTAACCTTTTGGTTTCGGTATCCCTCCTCGAGTTCAATAACCCTTCTTCAATCAAGTACTCAAACACCAGTACACTGTGGTCGCTCATTCCTACTGGGTCCTCAAAACCGATTTCTCTTATGTCGGAGTCGTTCAGAGTGAAGACTAGGTCGAGTCTCGCTGGTTCGTCATTTCCTCTCATCCTTGTGGGTTCTCCGACATGCTGCGTTAAAAAGTTGCTTGTCACCACCTCCAATAGTTTGGCTCTCCACGTATCCTCGCCTCCATGCGGTTCCTTGTTCTCCCAGTCAATCTTTCCGTGATTGAAGTCGCCCATGATGAGCAGGTGGGATCTATTTCTACAGGCAGCAGAGGCTGCCCTCTCAATTATAGTGTTAACTGCCTTGTTGTTGTTTTCATACTCTTGACTGGGTCTCCTGTCATTTGGTGGAGGGTTGTATATTACTGCTACTACTATTCTTGGTCCTCCCATTGTTATGGTGCCTGCTATGTAGTCTCTGAACTCCTCACAGCCCGGGATGGCCATCTCCTTAAAACTCCATTCCCTTCTCATGAGTAGGGCCACTCCGCCTCCTCCTCTACCTTCCCTCTCTTTCCTTATTACTGTATACTCCTGTGTGTGTGTGTGTGTGTGTGTGTGATGAAAAATCATCACACACACACACACACACACACACACACACACACACACACACACACACCAAGCTGTCCTGTCGAATAAGACATCATATTTTAACGCAGGCGTCCCCAGCGTCAAAATATAGTGTACCGTAAATCACAGCGGCTCCCTAAACCGACGAGCTGTTACGTTTTCTATTCGTGGGTCCACCAGATACCTGGTTGATATCTGGTTGATACCTGGTTGATGGGGTTCTGGGAGTTCTTCTACTCCCCAAGCCCGGCCCGAGGCCAGGCTTGACTTGTGAGATAGGTCAGTTTCATAGTTTCAAATTATGTACAAATTTAGTACATCATTTTTGTGACCTTGTGACAACTCAACAGGACAGGTTGCTCCCACACACACACACACACACGCGCGCGCGCGCGCTCGTATCTATGAGCATGTGCACGCGTGTGGTAAGGAGCAAGTGAGCGTGTGGGTGTGTGGGAGGGAGGGAGGCCGAGCGCTCGTCCTCCTGTACCTCCGAGCTGCGAGCGCCGCCCGGCCTGGCCACTGTGCGGTCCAGTAAGAGTTGGGAAGGGTTGGAGAATATATGGAGGGAGGGGAGGGATGGAGGGAGGGAGAATAAAGAAGGAGGGGAAGGAGGAGGAGTAGGGGAAGAACCGATGAATGAGGGAGGCACAGCTGAGAAGATCAAGAAAGACAAATACGGACAATTTTGTAATTAAAAATTGGTCAAAATAAACTGGAGCACCATGCTGAGGAGCGCGCAAGGGCGCATACGGCCGCACGCGGACGCACAGGGACGAGCTAGGACGCACACGGGAGGATACGGCCACACACGAACGCACACGGCCACACACGTGCGCACACGGACGCACCCGGGCGCACTCTGGCGCAGAATCCGGCTGGAGGAAGCCCCGAGACAGAACCTGTTGCCTGCGACTGATGGAGACAAACCCGGGGTGTCATGGAGAGCTAATTAAGTGTTGTATTCGTGTCCTCTTTACTGGTTAGTGAACCTCTTAAACCCCTTGTTTGACCCATACACGAAATGTCTAGACAGCAACAACAACAACAACAACAACAACCACAACTGCAACAACAACAACCACAACAACAACAACCACAACAACAACAACCACAACTGAAGCAACAACCACAACACGAGGCAATTATGAGAAAGCGCTTTGACTAGATGACAGCTGGAAGGGCTATGAGGCCATGAGCTGGAATATGAGGAGGGGAACTGGGACATGAGGGAAAGGAGCAGGGATATATGAACAAGGAACAGGTACATGAGGAAAATAAGCTCGGATATGAGGACAAGGAACAGGCACGTGAGGAAATGGAGCTGGGATATGAGGACGGTGTTACGGAGGTGTAAATAATCAATTCATCCACACAGTCTATCTTCAAACACAGAGAAATAAACTATTTCAAGAAGCAGCGTAAATTATTTCATTACAACGAGTGAGAGATGGGTAAAAAAGTAGGGCATTTCCGGATCTGTCAATATATATATTTTTGGGGAGTATTTTTTTTTGCGAATTTCGAGGGAACACGAGTTCTGGTGTGATATTAACCCCTCCCCCCCCTCCCTCTCTCTCTCTCTCTCTCTCTCTCTCTCTCTCTGTCTCTCTCTCTCTCTCTCTCTGTCTCTCTCTCTCTCTCTCTCTCTCTCTCTCTCTCTCTCTCTCTCTGTCTCTCTCTCTCTCTCTCTCTCTCTCTCTCTCTCTCTCTCTCTCTCTCTCTCTCTCTCTCTCTCTCTCTCTCTCTCTCTCTGTCTCTCTCTCTCTCTCTCTCTCTCTCTCTCTCTCTCTCTCTCTCTCTCTCTCTCTCTCTCTCTCTCTCTCTCTCTCTCTGTCTCTCTCTCTCTCTCTCTCTCTCTCTCTCTCTCTCTCTCTCTCTCTCTCTCTCTCTCTCTCTCTCTCTCTCTCTCTCTCTCTCTCTCTCTCTGTCTCTCTCTCTCTCTCTCTCTCTCTCTCTCTCTCTCTCTCTCTCTCTCTCTCTCTCTCTCTCTCTCTCTCTCTCTCTCTCTCTCTCTCTCTCTGTCTCTCTGTCTCTCTCTCTCTCTCTCTCTCTCTCTCTCTCTCTCTCTCTCTCTCTCTCTCTCTCTCTCTCTCTCTCTCTCTCTCTCTCTCTCTCTCTCCCACACCTCCTACCCCCTCACTCTCTCCCACACCTCCTACCCCCTCACTCTCTCCCACACCTCCTACCCCCTCACTCTCTCCCACTACTACTACTCCTCCCTTCTTACCCCTACCCCTTCCCCACACTTCTGACCCCCCCTTTCCATCCCCCCTCACCCCTTTAAGAATATCCCTCCCTCCCTATCTCTCCATTCCACCACCCCTCCCCCCCCCTTCTAATCCATCTCGAACATCACTCCCTTCCTCGTCCCCCCCCCCACCTCTCACACTACTGCCCTCCCCCCCCCCACCACCACAGCACCTACCTCTCCTACCTTCCCTCTCACACCTCCCCACCCTCTCCCCTCCCACCCTCCTCCTCTCACACCCCACCATCTCAGGATTATATGGTGCCCTCTGGGGTTCTTTATTATTATTATTATATATATATATATATATATATATATATATATATATATATATATATATATGTATATATATATATATATATATATATATATATATATATATATATATATATATATATATACATATATATATATGATGGTAGACATGGTACTGGTGGTGATAGGGGCTGAAACCGTAGTGATAGTTGAAGAGGAAACGTAGGAGCGATAACTGTATTAGTAATAGTAGCATGATAGTAATTGTACTAGTAGTTGTAGTGGTAGTGGTGGTGGTAGTGGTGGTTGTAGTAGTAGTGGTAGTAGTACAGTAGTAGTATTGGCAGTAGTAGTAGTAATAGAGACAGTAGTAACAGTAGTAGAGAGAGAGTAGTAGTAGAAGTACTACAGTAGTAAGAGTAGGAGAGAGAATAGTAGAGACAGTAGAAAGTAGTAGTAGTAGGAGTATTAGACACAGTAGTAGTAATAGTAGAGACAGTAGTTGTGGCAGTAGTACTACTAACCCCCACTCACCCCACAATGCCCCCCCCTCCCCCATGCTACGGGAATACAAACCTCATGATGGAATGGTTGGTGTCCGGCAGGCTGTCTGGTAGCCTGCCCGGCCCTCCGGCAGGCTGTCTGGTAGGCTGCCCGGCCCTCCGGCAGGCTGTCTGGTAGGCTGCCCGGCCCTCCGGCAGGCTGTCTGGTAGGCTGCCCGGCCCTCCGGCAGGCTGTCTGGTAGGTTGCCCAGCCCTCCAGCAGGCTGTCTGGTAGGCTGCCCGGCCCTCCGGCAGGCTGTCTGGTAGGCTGCCCGGCCCTCCGGCAGGCTGTCTGGTAGGCTGCCCGGCCCTCCGGCAGGCTGTCTGGTAGGCTGCCCGGCCCTCCGGCAGGCTGTCTGATAGGTTGCCCAGCCCTCCGGCAGGCTGTCTGGTAGCCTGCCCGGCCCTCCGGCAGGCTGTCTGGTAGCCTTCCCGGCCCTCCGGCAGGCTGTCTTGTAGCCTGCCTGGCCCTCCGGCAGGCTGTCTGGTAGCCTGCCCGGCCCTCCGGCAGGCTGTCTGGTAGGCTGCCCGGCCCTCCGGCAGGCTGTCTGGTAGCCTTCCCGGCCCTCCGGCAGGCTGTCTGGTAGCCTGCCTGGCCCTCCAGCAGGCTGTCTGGTAGCCTGCCCGGCCCTCCGGCAGGCTGTCTGGTAGGCTGCCCGGCCCTCCGGCAGGCTGTCTGGTAGGCTGCCCGGCCCTCCGGCAGGCTGTCATATAGGTAGTCAGGCATGAAGTCCGGCAGGCAGTCCGCCAGCAGTCAGGCAGTCCGCCAGCCTGCAGGCAGGGAGGCAGGGAGGCGGGCAGAGAAGTAGCACGGAGCGCCTGCAGTAGCAGCCGAGGGAGGGACACCAGGGGCCTGGAGCAGGGCTGGTCCCGGGCCAACTCTGTCATTCCCGCTGTAGGAAGCAGCAAAAACGTCCTTCGTCAGGCAGCTCTTATGATAGATGGCTCTCCGGCGCCGCCTGCACTTGTGGCCTGCGTGTAGGCTGCCCGCACCACACACTCCCCATGACGCATGGGAGCCCACTCCCCATGACGCATGGGAGCCCACTCCCCACGACGCATGGGAGCCCACTCCCCACGACGCATTGGAGCCCACTCTCCATGACGCATGGGAGCCCACTCCCCATGACGCATGGGAGCCCACTCCCCATGACGCATGGGAGCCCACTCCCCAGGACGCATGGGAGCCCACTCCCCAGGACGCATGGGAGCCCACTCCCCAGGACGCATGGGAGCCCACTCCCCATGACGCATGGGAGCCCACTCCCCAGGACGCACGGGAGCCCACTCCCCAGGACGCATGGGAGCCCACTCCCCAGGACGCATGGGAGCCCACTCGCCAGGACGCATGGGAGCCCACTCCCCAGGACGCATGGGAGCCCACTCCCCAGGACGCATGGGAGCCCACTCCCCAGGACGCATGGGAGCCCACTCGCCAGGACGCATGGGAGCCCACTCCCCAGGACGCATGGGAGCCCACTCCCCAGGACGCATGGGAGCCCACTCCCCAGGACGCATGGGAGCCCACTCGCCAGGACGCATGGGAGCCCACTCCCCAGGACGCATGGGAGCCCACTCCCCAGGACGCATGGGAGCCCACTCCCCAGGACGCATGGGAGCCCACTCCCCAGGACGCATGGGAGCCCTTAACCACGCACTGCTTCATAGAGCATGGGTACCCGCACTATACACATAATGCTTAAACTCATAAAGCTGTACTCATCTACTTTTATTTGTCGAGGGATGAGCCACGGCTCTTGGACCCCGCCTCTCAGCTCCTACTCGGCTGGTATATACAGTCGTGTTCACACTAAGGAGGCTTTACTTCTTAGCGTATTCCAATTGTTCACATCTCTCATAACAAAATAATTTCTAATGTCTCGGGCACTTTTGGGTAGTTAGTTACCAACTGTGTTTCCATGTTTGTATTCTTACGCTTGCTAAATGGTCTGTACTTGTGTGTCCTGTCTATTCCTATGAGTAATTTATATGTGGTAATCATGTCTCCGGTGTTCCTTCTCTCTCTCTCTCTCTTCCAGAGACGAGAGGTTCAACATCTGTTGCCTTTATCCGTAGCTCATACCTCTCAACTCTGGGACTAGCCCAATGGCTCCCAGCATTTCTCGGTGAAATGCTGGGAGCCATGGGGTAGATATATTCTTTAAGGGAGGGGGGCTTCCCTTAGTGTTCTGTCTCCCCTTGTATCCTTCACAGATGTCTCTCCTTTCCTCGTACTTTCCCCTGCGATATGCCAACCTTTCCCCGCCTGGTACTCCCCTAACGAGTACATTGCTACTTCAACAAGGTACTCAAATGCCATTACACAGTGACGTTGAATTTCTAATGTGAGCTGCAAAATGTATGTATCTTGTAAGCAGGAGGGACTTATATGGCTCTACTTTGGACCTCCCGAAGTCTATTATGTATTTGTGAGTTATCCAGGGAGACTATTAGGTCAATTCTGCCTAGTTTGTCATTGATCTACATTCTTATGGGTCCACTGACATGCTGGTTTAGGAAGGTTCTCCCTGCCGCTCCCCCATAAGACATGGGTATCCACACTATATCCACTATATCCACATAGGTATCCACAGCAGGCAGGCAGGACTGCCTGCCTGCCTGCTGGCGGACTTTATACTCCCCTATAAAGCGCGGGTACCCAGCCTATACACTTCGCCATCAGGAAGGGAACCTACACTACACACAGCCCCATAAGGCATGGGTATCCACTATTCACTCCCCCCCCCCTCCCCTCAGGCGTGTATAAATGTACTATGCACAGTACCCCATGAGCCATGAGAGCCCCTTAACACTCTCCCATTGATGTTACTAATTAATGTTTTGTTCCGATTTGGGTGGGATAGGGGTTCATGGGGTGGGAAAGGAGACCATGGGGTGGGAGGGAAGACCATGGGGTGGAAGGGACGACCATGGGGGTGGGAGGGAAGACCATGAGGTGGGAGGGGAGACCTTGGGGTGGAAGGGGAGACCATGGGATGGGATGGAAGACCTTGGGGTGGGAGGGAAGACCTTGGGATGGGAGGGAAGACCTTGGGATGGGAGGGAAGACCTTGGGGTGGGAGGGGAGACCTTGGGGTGGAAGGGGAGACCATGGGATGGGATGGAAGACCTTGGGGTGGGAGGGAAGACCTTGGGATGGGAGGGAAGACCTTGGGATGGGAGGGAAGACCTTGGGATGGGAGGGAAGACCTTGGGATGGGAGGGAAGACTTTGGGATGGGAAGGGAGACCATGGGTTGGGAGGGAAGACCATGGGGTGGGAGGGGAGACCTTGGGATGGGAGGGGAGACCATGGGATGGGAGGGAAGATCTTGGGATGGGACGGGAGACCATGGGATGGGAGGGGAGACCTTGGGGTGGGAGGGAAGACCTTGGGATGGGAGGGAAGACCTTGGGATGGGAGGGAAGACCATGGGATGGGAAGAAAGACCTTGGGATGGGAGGGAAGACCTTGGGATGGGAGGGAAAACCTTGGGGTGGGAGGGGAGACCTTGGGATGGGAGGGAATATCTTGGGATGGGAGGGAAGACCTTGGGGTGGGAGCGAAGACCTTGGGATGGGAGGGAAGACCTTGGGATGGGAGGGGAGACCATGGGATTGGAG
This sequence comes from Procambarus clarkii, assembly GCF_040958095.1. Taxonomy (NCBI): domain Eukaryota; kingdom Metazoa; phylum Arthropoda; class Malacostraca; order Decapoda; family Cambaridae; genus Procambarus; species Procambarus clarkii. Next base: position 12,468,343 of record NC_091188.1, read on the forward strand.
GGAAGACCATGGGATGGGAGGGAAGACCATGGGATGGGATGGGAAGACTATGGGATGGGATGGGAAGACCTTGGGATGGGAGGGAAGACCTTGGGATGGGAGAGAAGACCTTGGGATGTGAGGGGAGACCTTGGGATGGGAGGGAAGACCTTGGGATGGGAGGGAAGACCATGGGATGGAAGGGAAGACCTTGGGATGGGAGAAAATACCATAGGATGGGAGGGGAGACCTTGGGATGGGAGGGAAGACCTTGGGATGGGAGGGAAGACCTTGGGATGGGAGGGAAGACCTTGGGATGGGAGGGAAGACCTTGGGATGGAAGGGAAGACCTTGGGATGGGAGGGAAGACCTTACGATGGGAGGGAAGACCATGGGATGGGAGGGAAGACCTTGGGATGGGAGGGAAGACCTTGGGATGGGATGGAAGACCTTGGGATGGGAGGGAAGACCTTGGGATGGGAGGGAAGACCTTGGGATGGGAGGGAAGACCTTGGGATGGGAGGGGAGACCTTGGGATGGGAGGGAAGACCTTGGGATGGGAGGGAAGACCATGGGATGGGAGGGAAGACCATGGGATGGGAGGGAAGACCTTGGGATGGGAGGGAAGACCATGGGATGGGAGGGAAGACCATGGGATGGGAGGGAAGACCTTGGGATGGGAGGGAAGACCATGGGATGGGAGGGAAGACCATGGGATGGGAGGGAAGACCATGTGATGGGAGGGAAGACCATGGGATGGGAGGGAAGACCTTGGGATGGGAGGGAAGACCATGGGATGAGAGGGAAGACCTTGGGATGGGAGGGAAGACCATGTGATGGGAGGGAAGACCATGGGATGGGAGGGAAGACCTTGGGATGGGAGGGAAGACCATGTGATGGGAGGGAAGACCATGGGATGGGAGGGAAGACCTTGGGATGGGAGGGAAGACCATGGGATGGGAGGGAAGACCATGTGATGGGAGGGAAGACCATGGGATGGGAGGGAAGACCTTGGGATGGGAGGGAAGACCATGGGATGGGAGGGAAGACCTTGGGATGGGAGGGAAGACCATGTGATGGGAGGGAAGACCATGGGATGGGAGGGAAGACCTTGGGATGAGAGGGAAGACCATGTGATGGGAGGGAAGACCATGGGATGGGAGGGAAGACCTTGGGATGGGAGGGAAGACCATGGGATAGGAGGGAAGACCTTGGGATGGGAGGGAAGACCATGGGATGGGAGGGAAGACCTTGGGATGGGAGGGAAGACCTTGGGATGGGAGGGAAGACCATGGGATGGGAGAGAAGACCTTGGGATGGGAGGGAAGACCATGGGATGGGAGGGAAGACCTTGGGATGGGAGGGAAGACCATGGGATGGGAGGGAAGACCTTGGGATGGGAGGGAAGACCTTGGGATGGGAGGGAAGACCTTGGGATGGGACGGAAGACCTTGAGGGAAGACCATTATTAGCATTTGTATTACTATTGTTATTACTGTTTTATATTATTGATTGTTTTCTAATTTTGTAATTAAGAGTTTATCATTATTATGTATTATTATTTAACATTATTATTTGCTATGATTTTCACGACTTTAAAACATTTTTAGACGTCCTCTACGACGTAAGTTCGAACCCTCGTCACGGCCCTTGTGGATTTGTTCATTATATTGCATAATTACTGTTACCTTTTGATTCAGCTTATTAAAATGACATACAAATCCGGCTGTTCAGCTGACGACTGCTGGCCTGGAGAACACAACACGCTGGCCTGGAGAACACAACACAGCTAACAATACCTGTGTGTGTAACCAGAAGCCAGACGGACACAGCGGAGGAGACCAGGAACGACCGAGCAGACGATGAACAAATTTATTGGAAGAGAAAACGGGATTATAATAATTTTGTATTCCAGGAGGTGTATTATATATATATATATATATATATATATATATATATATATATATATATATATATATATATATATATATATATATATATATATATATATATATTTCTTTTCACTGTCGATGGTAATTGAGAAATCAATTCTCCACAGTTCATTTTTATTTTTAGTCTGACTCGACACTTGAACGCGTTTCTAACTTATTATATTGTCAAAGACTTTAGTTTACACACACACTACTATAACCTGCAAACACTAAACAGAGTTCTACTATCTTCTTGAGGTTATCTTGAGATGATTTCGGGGCTTTAGTGTCCCGCGGCCCGGTCCTCGACCAGGCCTCCACCCCCAGGAAGCAGCCCGTGACAGCTGACTAACACCCAGGTACCTATTTTACTGCTAGGGAACAGGGGCATAGGGTGAAAGAAACTCTGCCCATTGTTTCTCGCCGGCGCCCGGGATCGAACCCGGGACCACAGGATCACAAGCCCAGTGTGCTGTCCGCTCGGCCTACCGGCTCCCCTTACTATGCTATCATTTAAACAGCTTTTATCTTATATACTCGCATTTGGGTGAGGTGATATGTTACAACAGTTTTGGATGAGGTGAACAAAATTTTCAACACAAGACAGGGCAAACTTTCAACACAAGACAGAACACGGTGCATTGGGTATAAATTGGATAAATTAAAGGGAAGAATGGAAATAACTGCAAAGGGCCTATTGGCCCATATTTCTTGATGCTTCTATATTGGAGCGGAGTCTTGAAGTGGGTAGAATATAGCTGTGCATTAATTGGCTGTTGATTGCTGGTGTTGACTTCTTAACGTGTAGTGCTTCGCAGATATCTAGCCGCCTGCTATCGCTGTATCTATCGATGATTTCCGTGTTTTTTGTTAAGACTTCTCTGGTGATGGTCTGGTTGTGAGAAGAGATTATATGTTCCATAATGGAGCCGTGTTGCTTATGCATCGTTAAACGCCTGGAAAGAGATGTTGTTGTCTTGCCTATATACTGAATTCTTTGAGGCTTACAGTCCCCAAGTGGGCATTTGATGGCATAGACGACATTGGTCTCTTTTAAAGCGTTCTGCTTTGTGTCTGGAGAGTTTCTCATGAGTAGGTTGGCAGTTTTCTTGGTTTTATAGTAGATCGTTAATTGTATCTTCTGATTTTTGTCTGTAGAGATAACATTTCTATTAACAATATCTTTCAGGACCCTTTCCTCCAATTCATGAGCTGTGGAAAAGAAGTTCCTGTAATACAGTCTAATAGGGGGTACAGGTGTTGTGTTAGTTGTCTCTTCAGAGGTTGCATGGCGTTTCACCTTCCTTCTTATGATGTCTTCAACGAAACCATTGGAGAAGCCGTTGTTGACTAGGACCTGCCTTACCCTACAGAGTTCTTCATCGACTTGCTTCCATCCTGAGCTGTGGCTGAGAGCACGGTCGACATAAGCGTTAACGACACTCCTCTTGTACCTGTCTGGGCAGTCACTGTTGGCATTGAGGCACATTCCTATGTTTGTTTCCTGTTGTTCCTTTGTTTGTTTTAAACTCTGTTCAGTTATATTTGTGTGTGTGTAAACTAAAGTCTTTGAAAATATATATATATATATATATATATATATATATATATATATATATATATATATATATATATATATATATATATATATATGTCGTACCTAGTAGCCAGAACTCACTTCTCAGCCTACTATGCATGGCCCGATTTGCCTAATAAGCCAAGTTTTCCTGAATTAATATATTTTCTCTAAATTTTTTCTTATGAAATGATAAAGCTACCCATTTCTTTATGTATGAGTTCAATTTTTTTTCATTGGAGTTAAAATTAACGTAGATATATGACCAAACCTAACCAACCCTACCTAACCTAACCTAACCTATCTCTATAAGTTAGGTTGGGTTATGTAGCCGAAAAAGTTAGGTTAGGTTAGGTTAGGTAGTTTCGGTAGCCGAAAAACAATTAATTCATGAAAACTTGGCTTATTAGGCAAATCGGGCCTTGCATAGTAGG
>NC_091188.1:12474762-12479762 GCF_040958095.1 Procambarus clarkii
AATTAATGTTTTTTCGTCTACCTAACCTACCTAACCTAACCTAACCTAGCTTTTTTTGGCTACCTAACCTAACCTTACCTATAAATATAGGTTAGGTTAGGTTAGGTAGGGTTGGTTAGGTTCGGTCATATATCTACGTTAATTTTAACTCCAATAAAAAAAAATTGACCTCATACATAGAGAAAAGGGTTGCTTTATCATTTCATAAGAAAAAAATTATAGTAAATATATTAATTCAGGAAAACTTGGCTTATTAGGCAAATCGGGCCTTGAATAGTAGGCTGAGAAGTGAGTTCTGGCTACTAGGTACGACATATATATATATATATATATATATATATATATATATATATATATATATATATATATATATATATATATATATATATATATATATATATATATATTTTTTTTTTTTTTTTTTTTTTTTTTTTTTTTTTAGAAATATAGGAAGGGAGTACCACCTCTAGCTGGAAGAAGGGGGACCCATAGCCTCGGAGGAAACCACGCATAACGCATTAGAGGGAATGTTTAGATCCCCTCCAATACAGTTTCTGTGTGCTTTTCTCCTACCACCCCCTTCCTTGAATATTTTTTGTGCTTTATTATGCATTTGATGGTTACAAGATATACATGGGTTGATACAAAAATAATAATGCAAAAAGGTGCTTAAAGGTTATGGATCTCTTGAAGAACACAACAATGGGAAACATTGATGAATGTCACAGACGGGTTCGATCATTGTTGCAAGTCAAACACTTCTTCGAATTCCTCTGAAGTTGGACTAGTGCCCAAGACGCAACAGGCATTTCCCCTCTGAATCGCAACACTGAGGCGCTGGAACAAGAAACTTTTTGCTCTCTGGTCTTTTGTAGCGCTGATCAATTTGTCCCCCAACTCCTTCAGGAACTTCAATGCACATTTTCCCCACGAACCGAGGGTCTCCGAGCCGATCGGAACAAAGCTGTAGCAGTGTGCTAGACCTCTGTATTTAATAATTTTCTGCGATTCCCTGAAAGAAGCAGCACCACCGCTATATATATATATATATATATATATATATATATATATATATATATATATATATATATATATATATATATATATATATATATATATATATATATGTCGTACCTAGTAGCCAGAACGCACTTCTCAGCCTACTATGCAAGGCCCGATTTGCCTAATAAGCCAAGTTTTCATGAATTAATGTTTTTTTGACTACCTAACCTACCTAACCTAACCTAACTTTTTCAGCTACCTAACCTAATCTAACCTATAAAGATAGGTTAGGTTAGGTTAGGTAGGGTTGGTTAGGTTCGGTCATATATCTACGTTAATTTTAACTCCAATAAAAAAAATTGACCTCATACATACTGAAATGGGTAGCTTTATCATTTCATAAGAAAAAAATTAGAGAAAATATGTTAATTCATGAAAACTTGGCTTATTAGGCAAATCGGGCCTTGCATAGTAGACTGAGAAGTGCATTCTGGCTACTAGGTACGACATATATATATATATATATATATATATATGTCGTACCTAGTAGCCAGAACTCACTTCTCAGCCCACTCTGCAAGGCCCGATTTGCCTAATAAGCCAAGTTTTCATGAATTAATTGTTTTTCGACTACCTAACCTACCTAACTTAACCTAACCTAACTTTTTCGGCTCCTTAACCCAACCTAACCTATAGAGATAGGTTAGGTTAGGTTAGGTAGGGTTGGTTAGGTTCGGTCATATATCTACGTTAATTTTAACTCAATGAACAAAAATTGACCTCATACATTATGAAATGGGTAGCTTTATCATTTCATAAGAAAAAATTTAGAGAAAATATATTAATTCAGGAAAACTTGGCTTGTTAGGCAAATCGGGCCATGCATAGTTGGCTGAGAAGTGAGTTCTGGCTACTAGGTACGACATATATATATATATATATATATATATATATATATATATATATATATATATATATATATATATATATATATATATATATATATATATATATATATATATATAAAATATGTGTGTACGTGTTTTGGTGGGAGCGGCACTAGGGCACGCACCCCTTGTGTTACCTATAATTTAAAAACAGCTACATGCCTAGCACCTGCTTCACTCAGGTAATTGGTGGATGCCAAAATATCCTCCTCTGGGGGTGTTCACTTTTCAAGAAAAAATATAGTGTCTATAATAGATTCTTGATTCATTATATTTGGAAGCTTTTAATATAGCCAAGACAACACACAAAAAAATCACAGAGGTCTTTCTACCCAGATGCCTTTCATTGTGCTCAGAAAATATTCAGTATTTATTGTTTCATAAAGTTAGGTAGTTATGCCGGCCTCGGGCGGCGGGCATTGTTTAGTGGTTGCTAGTTCGTGTGTGTCTGTCAGTCCATTCGTCTCCAGCGTAATGAACGCCATCCTTAGTTAGCAGGGATTTAGTTTAATAGATATTTTGAAGGTTAGTTAATTGCTGTGGATCGTGGGTGCGTTCTGCTTCAGAGGCCCGGCAATAGCTACTGCGGTAGATGAACTTCCCAGGTGAGGCAGGCTGCCTCACCTGATGAGGTAAGCTGCCTCACCTGATGAGGTAGACTGCCTCACCTGATGAGGTAAGCTGCCTCACCTGATGAGGTAGACTGCCTCACCTGATGAGGTAGACTGCCTTACGTGATGAGGTAGGCTACCTCACCTGATGAGGTAGGCTGCCTTACTTGATGAGGTAGGCTGCCTTTACCTCATGTAGCAGGCGACCTTACTGCCACCAGAAGGCAGCATTTCTTCCTGTAGAGGTTGTAGAAGAAGAGGAAATGTTCACAATGTTCACCAATAGAAAAATGGGACATGGGTGGGAAGCTTGGTAGACTCAGATGAGTGATAGAGATGTCACAAAGTTTTGGTTTAGCGTAAGAGTAATGGGGAAATGGACTGAATTAAAGGAGGAGGCTGTAGAGGCAAACTCTGTTCATAACTTTAAAGGTAGATATATGATAGGGAAACAGGTCAGGAGTCACTTCATTCGACAACCAGCGATTGGAAAAACGAGATCCATGAGCTAATGTTCGATCCTGCAGGCACAAATAGGTAAGTACATACACAAACACACAAACACACACACTCACACACACACACACACACACACACACACACACACACACACACACACACACACACACACACACACACACACACACACACACACACATACACACACACACGCGGACGATGCTAAAATTATGAGAAGGATTAAGACAGAGGAGGACTGCTTGAGGCTTCAAGAAGACCTAGACAAGCTGAAGGAATGGTCGAACAAATGGTTGTTAGAGTTTAACCCAACCAAATGTAATGTAATGAAGATAGGTGTAGGGAGCAGGATGCCAGATACAAGGTATCTTCTGGGAGAGGAAATTCTTCAGGAGTCAGAGAAGGAAAAAGACTTGGGGTTGATATCACGCCAGACCTGTCTCCTGCAGCACATATCAAGCGGATAACATCAGCGGCATATGCCAGGCTGGCCAACATACGAACGGCATTCAGAAACTTGTGTAAAGAATCATTCAGAACTTTGTATACCACATATGTCAGGCCAATCCTGGAGTATGCAGCCCCAGCATGGAGTCCATATCTAGTCAAGGATGAGACTAAACTGGAAAAGGTTCAAAGGTTTGCCACCAGACTAGTACCCGAGCTGAGAGGTATGAGCTACGAGGAGAGACTACGAGAATTAAACCTCACTTCGTTGGAAGACAGAAGAGTTAGGGGGGGACATGATCACCACATTCAAGATTCTGAAGGGAATTGATAGGGTAGATAAAGACAGTCTATTTAACACAAGGGGAACACGCACAAGGGGACACAGGAGGAAACTGAGTGCCCAAATGAGCCACAGAGATATTAGAAAGAACTTTTTTAGTGTCAGAGTGGTTGACAAATGGAATGCATTAGGGGGTGATGTGGTGGAGGCTGACTCCATACACAGTTTCAAGTGTAGATATGATAGAGCCCCATAGGCTCAGGAATCTGTACACCTGTTGATTGACGGTTGAGAGGCGGGACCAAAGAGCCAGAGCTCAACCCCCGCAAACACAACTAGGTGAGTACACACACACACACACACACACACACACACACACACACACACACACACACACACACACACACACACACAGACACACACACACACACACACACACACACACACACACACACACACATATAAAATACTCAGGGGAATTGACAAAGTGGAAATAGATGAAATGTTCACACGTAATAATAACAGAACGAGGGGACATGGGTGGAAACTGGAAACTCAGATGAGTCACAGAGATGTTAGGAAGTTTTCTTTTAGCGTGAGAGTAGTGGAAAAATGGAATGCACTTGGGGAACAGGTTGTGGAAGCAAATACTATTCATACTTTTAAAACTAAGTATGATAGGGAAATGGGACAGGAGTCATTGCTGTAAACAACCGATAGCTGGAAAGGCGGGATCCAAGAGTCAATGCTCGATCCTGCAAGCACAAATAGGTGAGTACAAATAGGTGAATACACACACACACATATACACACACACACACACACACACACACACACACACACACACACACACACACACACACACACACACACACACACACACACACACACACATTCACACACTCACACACACACGCACACACACACACACACACACACACACACACACACACACACACACACACACACACACACACACACACACACACACACACACATACACACACACACACATACACACACACACACACACACACACACACACACACACACACTAACCAGCACGGTCCCTGAAGGGGAGTGTGTAGGTCCCCTCAACGATGGTGTCCAAATTACCTGAGTACATAATATCGCAGCGACAACGTAGAAGGCACAGAAGAAAGTGGGAAGGAGATTGGAAAGCAGCAGCAAGGACGACGGAAGGCAGCAAGCAGGATGGAAGGCAACCAAAAA
>NC_091188.1:12484762-12544762 GCF_040958095.1 Procambarus clarkii
CCTGTCTACACCCTACGACCTGCCCGCCCGCCCGCCCACTCCGTCAGCCCACTCGCGCGCACCACCCGTCCGCGGGCCCGCCCATCAGCTCGCTCGAGTGCCCACCCGTCACCCCGCACGCCCGCTCACTCCATCAGCCTTCTCGCGCGCCCACCCACCAGCCCGCACACCCACCAGCCCGCCCATTACCCCCACACGCTCACCCACTTTGTCACCGTCGCCCGATCACACCCGCAAGGCTTCGGGAGGAAACTTTTTTCTTGTATCAGGCTTGGGGTACGTGCCTCTGGGCGCGGACTCTGGCGTACTCGGGGTGCCCCAGACGTGCACTTAAACTACCATTACAACTCCGCAGCACGAAACTGTAGTAGTAGTTGGGTATTATCTTATATCGTACCGCTGTTGTAGCATATTGTATTGTGCCGCTCTTGTAGCATGTTGTATTTAATTGGGGTGATTGCTCATATTTAATGTTTTAAATTAAATCTTTTTATTAGGAAATATGACCTTAAGTGAAATGGAGATTTTGTTCTGTCTTGCCCAAACTGACCTGAAGTGTCAAAGCTACGATGCATATTTAAAATATTATGTTTGAATGCTATTTTTGGAACGTAATTGAATGTGATTGCGCCTATTTTGAAGTTTCTAAATTTAGTCATTTTATTAAGAAATTGGACCATAACAGAAAACGGAGATATTTTGCATTTTACCCAAATTGACCTGTAGTTAATTATGTGTTGTATATTGTTGTAGCGTATTGTATTGTGCCTCTGTTTAACGTGTTGTATTGTACATCTGGTATAGCGTAATGTATTGTGCCTCTGTTTAACGTGTTGTATTGTACATCTGGTATAGCGTAATGTATTGTGCCTCTGTTTAACGTGTTGTATTGTACATCTGGTATAGCGTAATGTATTGTGCCTCTGTTTAACGTGTTGTATTGTACATCTGGTATAGCGTAATGTATTGTGCCTCTGTTTAACGTGTTGTATTGTACATCTGGTATAGCGTAATGTATTGTGCCTCTGTTTAACGTGTTGTATTGTACATCTGGTATAGCGTAATGTATTGCATCTCTGGTTTAACTTGTTGTATTTCACCTCTGTTGAGACGTGTTGTGTGGTACCTCTGTTGGAACATGTTGAACTGTTTCTCTGTTGTAGGGCGTTGTATCATATCGCTGTTGTAGTGCTGTATCATAACACTTGTTCTGGAGTTGTGAACGGCTCTGACCGTTGTTCTGGCACTGTTTCCTACTGTTAGCAATGTTATGGTGTTGTTCACTTATTTCCTCTGTTCGGGCGTTGTTAACGGCGCTGACCGTTCTTCTGATGATTGCTGCAATTACCGCTGTTTCGGCGATGTTAACTACTGTTACCGTGGTTCTCGTGTAGTTAAGTGCTGTTATTGATGTTCTGGCGATATTAACTACTAATGCCCTAGTTCTAGCGTTATTAACCGGTGTTGCTTTGAACAGCGTTGTTCACTACTGTTACAGTTGATCGGGCGTTGTTGGCTTCTGCTTCCGTTGCCATGGTAAATACCCAACATATATATATATATATATATATATATATATATATATATATATATATATATATATATATATATATATATATATATATATATATATATATATATATATATATATATATGTATATATATATATATATATATATATATATATATATATATATATATATATATATATATATATATATATATATATATGTATATATATACCTTTACCATGTCGTGGTCCAGGGGTGAGGTACGTGTGCCTCTGGGCGTACCCAGGACGGCGTTCGATCCCCCGATACGCTCCCAAGATTTCCTCCTATTATCTGATAGTGACTTACTTGGGAAAGTTGTTGTTATTATAATTAATTATTATTATTATTGGTTTTTGGTGTATATTATTCGTCCTCATTTAAAATTATAGTTGTGATTCACATAATTTTTTTCTGCACGTTATTTTCCTCGTTTAATCTTCCAATGGTCGTTAACGTCTGCCAAGGGTGTTCTTATGTTGCTTTTATTGCCTCTTATCTTTTGTCTTCATCTTATTGTCGCCTTCATCTTTTATTTGTTCTTGTTCAAATTGTTTCAATATTCCCATTATTTTTTATTTCTCTCTCTCTCTCTCTCTCTCTCTCTCTCTCTCTCTCTCTCTCTCTCTCTCTCTCTCTCTCTCTCTCTCTCTCTCTCTCTCTCTCTCTCTCTCTCTCTCCTTCACTCTCTCTCTCTCTCTCGTTGAACGTTGAGCGTTGCGTGAACGTTGAACAAAGTGTGAAATTTCACCGTTGTGTGAACATTGAGCCTCGTGTGAACGTCGAGTGCACCTTGACTGCTGGGCGTTGTGTGAACGTTACATATGAACGTTGAGCAGTGTGTGTGTGTGTAAACATTGAACCATGAGTGTGAACGCTGAATGTTGTGAGAATGTTGCGTGTAAGCGTTGAGTGAATGTCCAACGTTGAGTGAATGTCCAACGTTGAGTGAACGCTGCGTGTGAACGTTAAGCGGTGTGTGTGTGTGTATGAACGTTTAATGTTATATGATTATGTTACACTCATGATTTAAGTAAGAGCAGGCAGATAAGAGTCGGTTAAGAACGACCAACTTCCCGCCAAGAATGCTGGCCCTCAAAAATTTAAATAAAAAAAACAGAATATCTAGTTAGCGTTAACAATGTTGGGTTGTCTCCGGCTGAATTGGCACTTCCTGGTATCTATTAGCAGATTGAGAACAAAAAATAAGAAGAAACCCTCACAGAAACATCACTCACTGACCGAGTGATGTGACAGTAATCAGCTGAGCTGGAAAATAAACACCTCGAGAAATTGACAGTTTCAGTGAAGCGACTCGATCAGCTGGGAGTAACGGGATTCTGGCCGCAGGCCCGCCTTCCTTCCTCCTCCTCCTCTTCTCTTCCTTCTCCTCCTCCTCTCTTCCTTCTCCTCTTCCTCATGTCCTTTATCATTCTTCTCTTTCCTTAGCTTCTCGTCGCACCTTCTGGAGGAATGGTAATAGGAAGACTACTTAAGCTTGGACGTTTCAGAAGCTCACTCGAGACATTGGTAGAGTCGCCGCCGCCGGTGGGTCGTCGAGGTCTAGGGCTGCCAGCCTTTGTAATCATTTCTGGCAAGAGTGCTAATGTTAGCAGTTTTTATGTGTGTCAGCTTCACCGTAGCGCGGTGCTCAGTCATGGGGCCCAGGCAGTGAGGTGCTCAGTCATGGGGCCCAGGCAGTGAGGTGCTCAGTCATGGGGCCCAGGCAGTGAGGTGCTCAGTCATGGGGCCCAGGCAGTGAGGTGCTCAGTCATGGGGCCCAGGCAGTGAGGTGCTCAGTCATGAGGCCCAGGCAGCGAGGCGCTCAGTCATGGGCCCAGGCAGTGAGGTGCTCAGTCATCAGGCCCAGGCAGCGAGGCGCTCAGTCATGGGCCCAGGCAGCGAGGCGCTCAGTCATGGGCCCAGGCAGCGAGGCGCTCAGTCATGGGCCCAGGCAGTGAGGCGCTCAGTCACGGGCCCAGGCAGTGAGGCGCTCAGTCATGGGCCCAGGCAGTGAGGCGCTCAGTCACGGGCCCAGGCAGTGAGGCGCTCAGTCATGGGGCCAGGCAGCGAGGCGCTCAGTCATGGGCCCAGGCAGTGAGGCGCTCAGTCATGGGGCCAGGCAGCGAGGCGCTCAGTCATGGGGCGAGGCGCTCAGTCATGGGGCGAGGCGCTCAGTCATGGGGCCAGGCAGTGAGGCGCTCAGTCATGGGGCCAGGCAGCGAGGCGCTCAGTCATGGAGCCTAGGCAGCAAGGTACATACATGCTCAGTCATGGGCCCAGGCAGCGAGGCGCTCAGTCATGGGCCCAAGCAGCGAGGTGCTCAGTCATGGGGCCAGGCAGCGAGGTGCTCAGTCATGGAGCCTAGGCAGCAAGGTACATACATGCTCAGTCATGGGCCCAGGCAGCGAGGCGCTCAGTCATGGGCCCAGGAAGATTTGATTGATTGTTGCCGCTGGAGACGGTTAGTTTATTGTGCACCCCATACCCATCCTGTGAGCGGTAGCGCAAAAAAAAAGCATTACAGAGGGCACTAAAGGTCATTATCAGACCGCAACGGAGATTATTACATTAACAATTAAATCTATCCTTCACACCTTATAATTACAATGTCAGCTAGTTACAGATAATATTCTATTTCAAGAGCTATATATTTACAGTAAGTAATTATACATACATGGTAGGTCTAATCGCTAATACATGATAGTTTGACCAATGGAGATATTACAGTCATAGGGGAGCTGCTGTTTATTATTAGTCTTCACAATACACTACTTGTTTCTTAATCTCATATGTCGCTTATCTACTGGGAGCGAAATGTGGATACAGTGCAAGAATTTCAGCTATTTTATCTTTAGTAATAAGATGGTTTGCCATTTCATACAACGTGAGTTTAGATTTATCTCTAAATAGCTAAATTTTACTACAGTCCAAGATATAATGTTGGAGTGTGTGTCCCAGTCTTTGTCCACACACTTTACACTTTACTTCATCTAGATCCCTATACAAGCCCAACTGCCAGAGATACTTGTAGCCAAGTCTTATACGAGCTGTGACAACATCTGTTAGTCTACTGACTTTGTTACTTGCCCCATACACATGTTTTACTTCACACATTTCATTGTGATGAACAATGGACCTGCTGATTCCAGTTTGCATTGTTCTACTTTCTTCAAATCTATCCAGGAGTTCTTGTCTAATGACACTTTTAAGGGATTTAACAACTCAAGATTCTGTTCAACACTGTCTTTATTTACTGCAGCCTTAGCAAGGGCGTCAACTTTGTCATGTTCCTGCAGGCCAATGTGAGAAGGAATCCACAACATTTTGATATTTACCCTCTTGCTAAGTATGATTATATATCAGGCTTCGGAGAGAAGCACGTTATTACTTGATTGCAAACTATTTATTGCTAACAGACAGGAAAGGGAGTCAGAAATAATTAAACTGTAATTTCGAGTGCTACCAGTATTGCTACCAACCCAGATTGCATTGTGGATATAAGAGTTACTAATTCTTACATTCCTTTACATTGTGCTGCCATCGGGCTGATGAGCAATAACAGCACTTTCTGCCCTCCCTGTAGCTGTATTGAGTGATCTGTCAGTGTAAATGGTCTGTGCGATGTTATTTTTACTTTGTATATTGTGAATGTGCTCTAGGGTGCTTAATATAACAGCAAGGAAGAGAGGCGCTGTCCTGGGCCCAGGAAAGGAGTGAATCACGCCACCGGAATTAAAGTGCTAGCATTTTCTCACAGCAACAAAGAGCTGACCGATATAATGATGAGCGTCCTGGCGGCAGTCACAGCTAAGAGCTGACTCTCACAAACGTTAGTGACAGCTATATGAGTTGACTGATACAATGATAACTGACCAAGCGGGAGTGACAACTAGGAGTCGACCGATGCACGCACACCGTCGAGGTGGTGATGAACTGCGTGACAGCTGGCGGCCAGTCAGGGGGGACCCTCCAGGTGTACTGTGGTGTGGGGTGGTGCTGCCTCTGGTGTGGGGGTGGTGTGGACTGGACGATGGTGTGGGGGTGCTCATCAGAAGGAGTGTGTGGGGGAATGAAAGACCACACGCCACCACCACCCCTGCCAACACCACCACCACACCTGCCAACACCACCACTACCACCACACCTGCCACCACCAACACCACCACCACCCCAGCAACACCACCACCACCACCAACATCCAGTGTCCCACCCCTCCGTCAACAAGAGCCACCCGTGGCTATACAAGCAGGACACCCACAGGGGGCGGGGGTGAGACATGGGGGGTAAAGCGTGTAGACACAGCAGACAAGCACCTCGCGAGGCAACACATTACAGAGCAGACACGTATAAGAAGAGGGGGGGACCCTCCAGCAACAGCAGACATGTTGCTTGCCCAAAAAAGAGGTTGAGATGAAGAAGATAGAGAAGGAGATGCTAGGACCTAGTAACGACTGTAATATTGTGTTCGAGTACATAGTACAGCTGAAGGAGGAGGCCAGACAACGGGACACCTTGAAGAATTGAAGGGATTACAGAGGTGATCACTGCAGCAGGGGTGATGGGGGCACTGTAGCAGGGGTGATGGCAGCACTGCAGCAGGGGTGATGGGGGCACTGTAGCAGGGGTGATGGGGGCACTGCAGCAGGGGTGATGGCAGCACTGCAGCAGGGGTGATGGCAACACTGCAGCAGGGGTGATGGCAACACTGCAGCAGGGGTGATGGCAGCACTGCAGCAGGGGTGATGGCAGCACTGCAGCAGGGGTGATGGCAACACTGCAGCAGGGGTGATGGCAACACTGCAGCAGGGGTGATGGCAGCACTGCAGCAGGGGTGATGGCAGCACTGCAGCAGGGGTGACGGCAGCACTGCAGCAGTGGTGATGGCAGCACTGCTTGAAATAGGTGCAAATCATCAAGCCTTCATATCTCTCACGTGTCGCTGCTCACACTCCTTGATGGTTAGGTTAGGTTAGGTTAGGTTAGGTTAGGTTAGGTTAGGTTAGGTTAGGTTAGGTTAGGGTTGACGGAGAAACGCGCTGTGATGTCTTCCAGCTCCTGTTTACCTTCTTAATTAATGCTTCTAAACAGTGCTTGAATTGTCTACTGATTGGCTCTGTTCCTTCATTATGGAATACAGATTTCCGTTGTCTTCAACCTGGAATCCGGATTGGCATGGAACATAAGGAAGGAAGTACAGAATAGAACCAGTGAGGAGTAGAGGTGCCATAGGTACAATCAGAGAACACTGTCTTAACATCAGGGGTCCACGGCTCTTCACTACTCTCCCAGCAAGCATTAGAAATATCGCCGGAACAACGGTCGATGTCTTCAAGAAGCATTTAAGTAAGTTCTTGCAAGTAGTGCCGGACCAACCAGGTTGTAGTAGTGGATATGTGGGCCTGCGGGCCGCTCCAAGCAACAACCTGTTGGACCAACTTATCACTCGACGAGCCTGGCCCCGGGCCGGGCTCGGGGAGTAGAACTCTAGAGACCCTCTCCAGGCATACTCCAGGTGTGCACCAACCGTGAACGTGAACCTCACCAGTCTACACCAACCAATATGTAAGCAGCGAACAGTTCTACTGTTCTACACAGTAGAACAGTAGTACAGAACAGTGGAACGTTTGAGCAGCGACAATCAGTCCAGAGGAGAATACTGAAAACTGGCACGTCAGTGAGGCACTAATCAATCGTCAGGTCAATTCGGGTCAAAGGAGCAGGAGACCACGAGGAGATCAGGTCTCTTGCGGCCCTGCTAATCCTCGGGGATTACTATGTCCTCATCTAAGGACGCAGAGCGATTTACTGTTGTATGTAAGATCAAGTTTAGAGTGAAGACAGACACATACAGAGCACGGACTGGACTCACCCAGTTGGGCTTGAGGGGGTTGAGCTCTGGCTCTTTGGTCCCGCCTGTATCACACTACACGTGAAACTGTGTATGGAGTCAGCCTCCACCACATCATTTCCTAATTCATTCCATCTGTTAACTACTCTGACACTATAACAAAATTCTTTCTTATATCTCTATGGCTCATTTGGACACTCAATTTCCACCTGTGTCCCCTCGTGCATATGCCCCTTGAGTTAAACAGTCTGTCTTTATCTACCCTATCAGTTCCTTTGAGAATCTTGTATGTGGTGATCATGTCCCCTCTAAGTCTTTTGTCTTCCATCGACTTGAGGCTTAATTCCTGTAGTCTCTCCTCGTAGCACATTCAACTCAGTTCGGGTACTAGTTTGGTGTCAAACCTTGGAACCTTTTCCAGTTTAGTTTTATGCTTGACGAGATATTGACTCCATGCTGGAGCTGCATACTCCAGGATTGGTCTGACATACGTGGTATACAAGGTTCTGAATGATTCCTTACACAATTTTCTAAAGGCCGTTCTTATGTTGGCCAACCTGGCATATGCCGCTGATGTTATCCTCTTGATATGGGCTTCAGGGGGACAAGTCTGGCGTGATATCAACCCCCCAGGTCTTTCTCTCTCTCTGATTCTTGAAGGATTTTATCTCCCAAATGATACCTTGTATCTGGCCTCCTGCTCCCTACCTCTATCTTCATTACATTACATTTGCTTGGGTTAAACTCTAACAACCATTTGTTGAACCATTCCTTCAGTTTGTTCAGGTTTTCTTGAAGCCTCAAGCAGTCCTCCTCTATCTTACTCATAATTTTAGCATCGTCAGCAAACATCGAAAGGAATGAGCCTACTCTCTCTGGGAGATCATTTACGTATATCAGAAACAAGATATGTCGGAGTACAGAGCCCCTGTGGGACTCCACTGATGACTTCACGCCAGTCTGAGGTCTCACCCCTTCACTGTAACTCTCTGCTTCCTATTGCTTAGGTACTCCCTTATCCACTGGAGCGCCCTACCAGCTACACCTGCCTGTTTCTCCAGCTTATGTACCAGCCTCTTATGGGGTACTGTGTCAATGGCTTTCCGACAGTCCGAGGAAATGCAGTCCGCCCAGCCTTCTCTTTCTTGCTTAATCTTTGTCACCTGATTGTAGAATTCCATTAAGCCAGTCAGGCAAGATTTCCTCTCCCTGAACCCATGTTGATGGGTTGTCACGAAGTCCCTTCTCTCCAGATGTGTTACTAGGTTTTTTCTCACAATCTTCTCCATCACCTTGCATGGTATACAAGTTAAGGACACTGGCCTGTAGTTCAGTGCCTCTTGTCTGTCACCCTTTTTGTATATTGGGATTACATTAGCAGTCTTCCATATTTCTGGTAGGTATCCCGTTTCCAGTGACCTACTATACACTATGGAGAGTGGTAGGCAAAGTGCCTCTGCACACTCTTTCAATACCCATGGTGAGATTTCGTCCGGACCAACAGCCTTTCTCACATCCAGATCCAACAGATGCCTCTTGACCTCATCTCTTGTAATTTCGAACACTTCCAAGGCCGTCTGGTTTACTGCCACCTCTCCTGGCGCAGTTACCTCTCCTTGTTCTATTGTGAAGACCTCCTGGAATCTCTTGTTGAGTTCTTCACACACGTTGATATTATCTGTGTACCTGTCCTCACCCGTTCTAAGTTTCATCACTTGTTATATCACTGTTGTTTTCCTCCTGACGTGACTGTGCAGTTGCTTTCGTTCGGTCCTGGCAAGCAGTGTGTGTGTGTGTGTGTGTGTGTGTGTGTGTGTGTGTGTGTGTGTGTGTGTGTGTGTGTGTGTGTGTGTGTGTGTGTGTGTGTATGTGTGTGTGTGTGTGTGTGTGTTTGTGTGTGTGTGTGTGTGTGTGTGTGTGTACTCACCTAGTTGTACTCACCTAGTTGTGTCTGCAGGATCGAGCATTGACTCTTGGATCCCGCCTTTCGAGCATCGGTTGTTTACAGCAATGACTCCTGTCCCATTTCCCTATCTTACCTGGTTTTAAAATTATGAATAGTATTTGCTTCCACAACCTGTTCCTGAAGTGCATTCCATTTCCCCACTACTCTCACGCTAAAAGAAAACTTCCTAACATCTCTGTGACTCATCTGAGTTTCAAGCTTCCATCCATGTCCCCTCATTCTGTTACTATTCCGTGTGAACATTTCGTCTATGTCCACTGTGTGTGAGTGTGTGTGTGTGTGTGTGTGTGTGTGTGTGTGTGTGTGTGTGTGTGTGTGTGTACTCACCTAATTGCACTCACCTATTTGTGCTTGCGGGGGTTGAGCTCTGGCTCTTTGGTCCCGCCTCTCAACCGTCAATCAACAGTTGTACAGGTTCCTGAGCCTATTGGGCTCTATCATATCTACACTTGAAACTGTGTATGGAGTCAGCCTCCACCACATCACTTCCTAATGCATTCCATTTGTCAACCACTCTGACACTAAAAAAGTTCTTTCTAATATCTCTGTGGCTCATTTGGGCACTCAGTTTCAACCTGTGTCCCCTAGTGCGTGTGCCCCTTGTGTTAAATAGCCTGTCTTTATCTACCCTATCAATTCCCTTGAGAATCTTGAATGTGGTGATCATATTCCCCCTAACTCTTCTGTCTTCCAGCGAAGCGATGTATAATTCCCGTAGTCTCTCCATTTGTGTGTGTGTGTGTGTGTGTGTGTGTGTGTGTGTGTGTGTGTGTGTGTGTGTGTGTGTGTGTGTGTGTGTGTGTGTGTACGTGTGTGTGTGTACTCACCTAGTTGTGCTTGCGGGGGCTGGGTTAAAACAGAGAGTAGTCAGGGTGGCTAGTTGTGAGAATGCAGAGAGCGAAAAAGAGGCGGAGCGTTGGTACTTGTGGTCTTCTTGTAATCATCCTCCCCCCCCCCTCCTCACAACCATCCCCCCCCTCACACCCACCCTCCATCTTCCCCCCCTTCCCCATTATCCCCCCCCTCCCCTTTCCACATCCCCCCTCCCCCCCTCATCGCACTCGTTCACTGGAGCTCATTCATGGGGCGGGTGTGTCGCCCAGCTCCAGGAAGTGGGAGGCAGAGCCCCAACAGGTGGGTGATGAGGGGTGGGGACGGGGTCGACTTTCTCCAGTGGGTGGGTGGGTTTATGGGCGTGCACAAGACAGCAGTGATGCCACGATCCCCCCCCATTGGGGAGGAGGAGGCGAGGGAGTGATGAGGGGGTTCAGCCGGGAGGTTCTGGGCGTTGTGTATGGAGGAATCTTTGGAGAGAGAGAGAGAGAGAGAGAGAGAGAGAGAGAGAGAGAGAGAGAGAGAGAGAGAGAGAGAGAGAGAGAGAGAGAGAGAGAGAGAGAGAGAGAGAGAGAGAGAGAGGTGTAGTGAAGTGTGTGAGGGCTTCTGTGGGGAATTCATCTAGTTGGGCATACCGGGTTGAGCTGCAGGTATTGGCCCCTGCCTCATAGCCGCAAATCAACTGGTATACAGATTCTCAAGCATTATTGAGCTCTGTCATATTTACATTTGAAGATATATGGCGCCTGCCTCGACCACTGATCACAGTTTATCCAGGAATGTTGATTTATATGTATACTAAATGGGGATACTCGGCGGAACCCGGGTCGCCCCCCCCCTTCCACAACCTTGAAACATATCAGTCCTAGAACATGCATAATATATATATATATATATATATATATATATATATATATATATATATATATATATATATATATATATATATATATATATATTCTTCTCATGTTTCTTCTCTCTTCCAGTTGACGTGAGGTTAGTTACGTCATTCGTCTTATTTCCTCGTTAGTCACACCTCTCATCTCTGGGACAAGTCTGGTGACACACATCTGAACTCTCACCAGCGCAAAATGTCTAAATTCTCGTATTGGACTATGTTACATGTACAGGTGTTGGTGAACATGGAATGTGGGCCTCAGTGGCAGGTGTTGGTGAACATGGCATGTGGGCCTAAGTGGCAGGTGTTGGTGAACATGGCATGTGGGCCTCAGGGGCAGGTGTTGGTGAACATGGCATGTGGGCCTCAGTGGCAGGTGTTGGTGAACATGGCATGTGGGCCTCAGGGGCAGGTGTTGGTGAACATGGCATGTGGGCCTCAGTGGCAGGTGTTGGTGAACATGGCATGTGGGCCTCAGGGGCAGGTGTTGGTGAACATGGCATGTGGGCCTCAGGGGCAGGTGTTGGTGAACATGGCATGTGGGCCTCAGTGGCAGGTGTTGGTGAACATGTAATGTGGGGCTCGGGGGTAACTTCTCTGTAGTAAGAATGCAGGTAGAAAGAAAAGTGTGTAAGAAAGGCGTGGTGAGGAATGATAATAGGAGAGAGAGAGAGAGAGAGAGAGAGAGAGAGAGAGAGAGAGAGAGAGAGAGAGAGAGAGAGAGAGAGAGAGAGAGAGAGAGAGAGAGAGAGAGAGAGACAGAGAGAGAGAGACCGCAATACGTACTGAAGAAGAAGAGGGCCCAGTAAAAGTGGGAGGAGGGGGTGGAGGTGTGGATGAAGCCTTCCACCGGCGTCAACCACGGGTCATGCAACTGCATGAGGGGAGGGGTGGGAAGTTGCAGGGGTGGGGAAGGAGGGAGGGGAGGTCAGGGGAAGCAGGGGCGGGGGATGAGGGGGAGGTAAGGGGGTGCATCAACATCAGCACGCTTCTGCTGGAGGGGGCAAGGGAGAGAGGTGGGGACGCGCACGACTTGGCGAGGTAGGGGTGTGGGGTGGGTCGGGGTAGGGGGTGTTGAGTGGGGCGGGGTAGGGGGGTGGAGTGGGGTGAGGTAGGGGTGTGGGGTGGGGTGGGGCTTGGAGGTAGAAACCCACTTAAGCAAGGCCGCTCACTGAGAGAAAACACGGATAGAGAAGGAGAGGGGACAGAAATAACGGAGGATAAAGAACGTGGATAAGAGGGGAAAAAACCCACACTAAAGGTTGACACGGGCAGAAACACCTGATATAAACTAACCAGACGGGGACCCACACAAGGGCACACCACACTCCGGAATTTTCCTTAACTCGCGTTTTCTGACTTATATTTCCGTTCTACTCACCTGTTGAGCTCTTCACTCACCCACTGAATTCTTTACTCACCCACTGAACTCTTTACTCACTCACTGAACCCTTCACTCACTCACTGAACTCTTTACTCACCCACTTAACTCTTTACTCACTCACTGAACCCTTCACTCACTCACTGAACTCTTTACTCACCCACTGAACTCTTTACTCACTCACTGAACCCTTCACTCACTCACTGAACCCTTCACTCACTCACTGAACTCTTTACTCACTCACTGAACCCTTCACTTACTCATTGAACCTCTTCACTCACCCACTGAGTCCATGACTCACCTACTGAACCCCGTTACTCACTCATTCAGCGTTTTCTGTCGCTGCCAAAATTCTGAGAAGGATTAAGACAGAGGAGGAGGAGGAGGGCAGCAAGAGCTACAGGATGACCTGGACAGACTGAAGGAATGCTCCATCAAATGGCTACTAGATGAAAATAGGTGTAGGGAGCAGGAGACCTGTCCCCCTGAAGCCCACATCAAAAGGATATCATCAGCAGCGTATCCTACGGTGGCTGACGTAAGAACAGTCTTCAGAAACGTGTGTAAGGAATCATTGTATACTACCTATGTCAGACCAATCCTGGAGTATGCAGCTTTAGCATGGAGTACATATGTAGTCAAACACAAAATCAAATTGGAGAAAATTCAGAGGAATGTCAGAACAGACAAGTTGAAAGGTATGAGCTACGGAGAAAGACTACTGAAAATAAACCTCCTAACACCGGAAGACAAAAGACTTAGGGAACACATGATTACCACCTACAAAATTGTCAGTGAAATTGATAGGATAGATAAAGACAAACTATTTAGAACGGGTGGTACACGAACTAAAGGACGCAGGTGGAAACTTAGTCCCTACATGAGCGAGGGCCATAAGGAAAAAATATAGTGTCAGAGTAGTTAACTAATGGAATGCTTTAGGAAGTGATGTGGTGGAGGCTGAATCCGTAAACAGTTTCGAACACATATCCAACATGTTAGGGAACCCACAAGAATGAGACCCAATGATGAACCAGCTAGAATTGACCTGATATTCACCTTGAATGAGTCAGAAATAAGAGAAGTCAAATGTGAGGTGTGTGGTCATCCATGGGAATGAGTGACCACAGTGTATTGACAATTGAGTATCTGGCGGAGGTACGGATAACCTATCCAAGGATGGGATTGGAAGGATAAAGACTAAATTACCGAAGAGGAAAATATCATGAGATAATGAACTTCCTAATGGGAATATCATGGGAAACAGAACTCAGAGAGAAGACTGTACAGGATATGATGAACTATGTCACCCAGAAGTGTCAGGAAGCTGCAGACAGGTTTATCCCAGTCCAAAAGGAGAAAAACGACAAGCAACAGAAGAATCCATAATTCAATCAGGAATGTAAGATAGCGAAGCAATTGAGTACAAGATCATGGAGAAACTACAAGGAATAACAGAACACCAGAGACCAGGCAGAGATACCAGAGGGCATGACATGAGTACCTCAGAGTGAGGAGAGAAGCAGAGAGACAGTATGAAAATGACATTGCGAACAAACACACAACTAAAGCAGCTCCACAGCCACATCAAGAGGAAAACAGCAGTGAAGGAACTAGTGGTGAAACTGAGAAAGGGGGAGAACAGATACACAGAGACGACAAGGAGGTGTGTGAAGAGCTCAACAAGAGATTCCAAGAGGTCTTCACAATAGAACAAGGAGAAGCCCCTGCATTAAATGAGGAGGCAAACCAAGCAACCTTGGAGGAATTTGACCTCACCAGGGATGAGGTCAAAAGGAATCTGTTGGAGCTGAATGTGACAAAGGCTGTTGGGTCTGACAGAATCTCACCATGGATACTAAGGGAAGGTGCAGAAGCACTAGGTGTGTCACTCTCTATGGTGTATAACAGGCCACTGGAAATAGGAGACCTACCAGAAAGCTGGAAGACAGCTAATGTAGTCCCAATATACAAAAAGGGTGATAGACAAGAGGCACTGAACTATAGGCCAGTTTCCCTAACGTCTATACCATGCAAGATGATGGAGAAGATCGTGAGGAAAAGGCTCGTAGAACATGTGGAGGGAAATAGTTTTGTGACGAAATTAGGCGAAGGGAGCAGGAGGCTGAACACAAGGTACCATCTGGGAGGTGAAATCCTGCAAGAGTCAAATGGAGAGAAAGATCTGTGGGTTGACATCATACCTAACCTGTCCCCAGAGGCCCACATCAAAAGGATATCAACAGCGGCATATGCTAGATTGGCCAACATAAGAATTGCCTTTAGAAACTTGTATAAGGAATCGTTCAGGACCTTGTATATCACCTATGTCAGACCAATTCTGGAATATGCAGCTCCATATTCATGGAGCTGCACTCCATTCACTACTCCATGAACTCCAGCCTGGAGTTCATACCTAGTTACACACAAGACAAAGTTAGACAAGATTCAGAGGTATGCCACCAGACTAGTCCCAGAACTGAGAGGTATGAGCTACGAGGAAAGGCTAAGGGAGCTGAACCTCACATCCCTGGAAAACAGATGAGTAAGAGGAGACATGATAACCACCTACAAAATTCTCAGGGGAATTGACAGGGTGGACAAAGACAAACTCTTTAGCGCGGGTGGAACACGAACAAGGGGACACAGGTGGAAACTTAGTACCCAGATGAGCCACAGAAACATTAGATACAATTTTTTCAGGGTCAGAGTAGTTAACAAATGGAATGCATTAAGGAGTGATGTGGTGGAGGCTGACTCCATACACAGTTTCAAATGTAGATTTGGTAGAGCCCAGTAGGCTCAGGAATCTGTACATCAGTTGATTGACTGTTAAGAGGCGGGACCAGAGAGCCAAAGCTCAACCCCCCGCAAACACAACTAGGTAAGTGCAACTGGATGAGTACAGTGTGGGGGATCGTAGTCCTAATAGCCCGGGTTTGATTCCCGGCGGAGGCGGAAACAAATGGGCAGAGTTTCTTTCCCCCTGATGCACCTGTTCATCAAGCTGAAAATACGTACCTAGGAGTTAGACAGCTGCTACGGTCTACGTCCTGGGGATGTGTGTGTTAGAGATAAATATATGGAGTATATATTTAACAGTGAAAAATAGATTGGTTAGAAAGGCGGGGTCTAGGAGCTAATAACTCGATTCTGCAGACACAAATAGTAAACAAAAAGAGTAAATACACACATACACACACACACACACACACACACACACACACACACACACACACACACACACACACACACACACACACACACACACACACACACATACACATACACACACATACACACACATACACACACACACACACACACACACACACATACACACACACACACACACACACACACACACACACACACACACACACACACACACACACACACACACACACACATACACACACACACACACACACACACACACACACACATACACACACACACATACACACACACACACACACACACACACACACACACACACACACACACACACACACACACACACACACACACACACATACACACACACACACACACACACACACACACACACACACACACACACACACACACACAGCCACCGATCACCCCGGGACAGCACGCTGGACGCGTGATCCTGTGGTCCGGGGTTCGATTCCCGGCGCCGGCGAGAAACAATGGGCAGATTTTCTTTCATCCTGAAGCCCCTGTTACCTAGCAGTAAATAGGTATCTGGGAGTTAGTCAGCTGTTACGGGCTGCTTCCTGGGTGTGTGTGTGTGTTTGTGTACTCACCTAGTTGTGTTTGCGGGGGTTGAGCTCTGGCTCTTTGGTCCCGCCTCTCAACCGTCAATCAACTGGTGTACAGATTCCCGAGCCTATTGAGCTCTATCATATCTATATTTGAAACTGTGTATGAAGTCAGCCTCCACCACAACACTACTTAATGCATTCCATTTGTTAACTACCCTGATACTGAAAAATTCTTTCTAATGTCTCTGTGGCTCATCTAGGTATTAAGTTTCCACCTGTGTCCCCTTGTTCGTGTTCCACCCGCGCTAAAGAGTTTGTCTTTATCCACCCTGTCAATTCCCCGGAGAATTTTGTAGGTGGTTATCAAATATTATGATAGATATCGTGAGGAGACATTCACATATGGGACTAATAGAACAAGAACCCGGCAATGTGATGTTATAGTGGCCAGAATACGCCTGGGATACAGACGTATCTGGCAGCTTTCTCAAAACCCAAATGTCGAGTACACAATGTGTCAACTTTGGGAAAGAAAAAACATGCACTCTCTTGAACATTATATTGTAGAATGTCCCATACTGACTGACTTTCGCCCTCCTGGGCTAAGGTATGCTGAACTGTGTAATTACTATATGAGTACTGGAACACTTGATGATATATTGGACTTGTATCCAAGATTGACCATGTAATATATCAATTATACAATGTATATATATGATGTAACTATATAACCTGAGCTTGTAAAAGCACCTTCATCACCTTCAGTGATTAAGTGCTTAATTGCACACTAGTTTCTTCATCAGCTACCTCGCCCT
Source organism: Procambarus clarkii (assembly GCF_040958095.1). Lineage (NCBI taxonomy): Eukaryota > Metazoa > Arthropoda > Malacostraca > Decapoda > Cambaridae > Procambarus > Procambarus clarkii. Next base: position 12,501,807 of record NC_091188.1, read on the forward strand.
GTCAGAGTAAATGTGACAAATGTATGTGAATGCATGTGTGTGTATATATGTATGTATATGTGTGTGTGTATGTATATGTATGGGTATAAAGTATATATGGAAGCTGATCAGAATTACATTTCACCTTTGTGAATGTACATTAATGACACTATGTAAAAGACACATCACTTTATGTAGGGCATACGTAAATCTGTGTATCTATGTATTTACGTATGTAGGTTAGCTTAGCATTTTAAAAGTACCGAATCACCGTCTGTGGTTGAGTGTTCAATAAACCCTTGAACTATATGTTTAACACTTCTCTAACCCTGTCCATGGAGGACAGAAGAAAATGTATATATGCTGGTTAGCATTGTAAATGTGTGGCCACGTCTGTGGTAGAAAATAATAATAGAAAAAAAATCCAGGCTGGAGCTGCATACTCCAGGATTGGTACCTACATAAGTGGTATACAGGGCCCTGAACGATTCCTTACACAAATTTTTAAAGGCAGTTCTTATATTGGCCAGTCTAGCATATGCCGCTGATGATATCCTTTTGATGTGGGACTCTGGGGACAGGTTCGGTGTGATATCGACCCCAAGATCTTTCTCTCTATTTGACTCTTGCAGGATTTCACCTCCCAGATGGTACCTTGTTTTCAGCCTTCTGCTTCCTTCACCTAATTTCATTACACTTTCTTGAGTTGAACTTTAGCAGCCATTTTCTAGACCATTCCTCAAGTTTGTCCAGGTCGTCCTGTAGTCTCTGTCTATCTTCATCTGTTTTGATTCTTCTCGTAATTTTTGCATCATCAGCAAACATTGAGAGGAGTGAGTCTATACCCTCTGGAAAGTCGTTTACATATACTAGAAACAGGATGGGTCCGTGTACAGAGCCCTGTGGAACCCCGCTGGTGATATCTCGCCACTTTGATGCCTTCCCCCTCACCGTTACTCGCTGTTTCCTATTGCTTTGATACTCCCATATCCACTGGAGCCCCTTACCTTTCACTCATGCCTGTTGCTCCAACTTTTGTAACAGCCTTTTGTAAGGTACTGTGTCAAAGGCTTTCTGACAGTCCAAGAAAATGCAGTCTGCCCACCCTTCTCTTTCCTGCCTAATTTGCGTTGCCTGGTCATAGAATTCTATTAACCCTGTGAGGCACGATTTACCATCTCTGAACCCATGTTGGTGGTGCGTTACAAAGCTGTTTCCCTCCAGGTGCTCTACGAGCGTTTTCCTCACAATCTTCTCCATCACCTTGCATGGTATACAAGTTGAGTCTATACCCTATGTGTGTGTGTTTGTGTGTGTGTGTGTGTGTGTGTGTGTGTGTGTGTGTGTGTGTGTGTGTGTGTGTTTGTGTGTGTGTTTGTGTGAAGAAAAAATAGTAGTTAGTAACAGTTGATTGACAGTTGAGAGGCGAGGCGAAAGAGCTGAGCTCAACCCCAGCAAGCACAATTAGGTGAATACAACTTGGTGAATACACACACACACACACACACACACACACACACGGGTTCTCAAGCGTTTAGTTGCCACACACACATATGTTCTGAGGGCCCTCCAAACTTGAGTGTTCGCGATTCCAAACACTTTAGTTTGGAGTTGCCACACCAACGGGCTCTCAAGACTGGAGTTGTCAGCCACCAGCGAGCCTTTGGGCCTCGTATTGCCATATACACGGACCCAGAGGTCTGGAGATTGCCACACATACACATACACGATATTCAGAGCTCCTCGCCACATATTTCATACAGCTGACCACACCGCAAGGTCTTTTTCCCAACAAATATTTCCATATTTCTACCGTTTTTAGTGCTGAACAACTTGCAAAATACTTCACTCTGCGCCTAGTCCGCTGCCTCGCCTTCCAGAGAGCCAAGAGAAACGCAATTGTGCACACAAAAAAGCGACATCGTGAAGTGCTGTGTCAAGTTATCTTCCATTTCTCTCTCCTCATTACGGGACGCTGGTTCGTAAATACAGCCTCACCTTCACTAGGCGCGCGGCCGCGGCCTCACTACCCCCTCACATGCATCATTGGCAGCCATTGTGAACCGTGGGAAGACTCCATTTCGCAAAATCAACACGGAAAAACTGTTTCAGCATCCCCTCCTGAACTTACCTCCGCCCCATCCTCCCCCCTTCTCCACCCGCTCTCTACTCTGCATATCCCCTTTTTTCATCGCTTTATCTTTCCAGCCCGCCCCTTCGTCATCTTTCACGAGAATGACGGAGTTTACATCTGCGTGCGAGAGTTGTAATTTCACTTTCACCTGTCCAAAGCATGGCCCTGCTCCGCCTTTTTCTGCACTCCTCCTCGCTCTGTCACTCCCCTTTTCCTCCTTATACGCCGCCTCCCCTCTCTCTCTCTCTCTCTCGCCCCTCGCCCCTCCGTCCGTCCCCCTCCCTCCCTCCCTCTCCCTCCCTCTCCCTCCCACGGCGTCAGAGTCGTGAAGGATTTCTAATATACTTCCGTTTGAATATCTAATTATGTTTGGTGGGTCGGTCGTGGTGGCTCTGAGGCAATCATCTCGTTCCCTCCGCCAGCCTCTCAGGCGAATATGCCATCATTTATTTCATTGTCTTAGAATGGGAGAGTTTCTGAATTCATCTCGTACTGCAAACTATTAATTTCGGCGCATATTTGGTCCAATCCAGATCCAGAAAAATGAATCGAGGTGTATGTATGTGTTAAGTTTCAGGCATTCATTAGTTGTTATTTGTTCCATTTATAATTCTGGAATTATTTCGTGGATAAGATAGACAATTCCAGGTATTGTTTCTAGTTCACTATAGTGCTCTGGTGAATAAGCCCAGGATTTCTGGAGACGTCAGTCTAGATTAGTCATTTCCATGATGGTTTAAGTGGATTACATTCCTCTCATACAACTGCAAAGCTTAATCTTCTATATCTGGTTGAAAATTACTTCCCAAAATCGCAAAAATTATCCTCCTGGCATAAGGTGTTCGAGTAGATAAAGAAGCCGACTTGAAGCCAGAATACAGGCAAAGTTCTCTGCTCGGTTGTCATCGCTCTGAACATCTTAGACAAGGAGAGGGAAGAAGATTAGTAATTTCTTATTGATCAGGCGGCCGCTGTAATATTTGAAGGCGTTGTGAAGTTTCTTTATAGTGATAACGATGGTTCTCTTTTTTTACGGTGTTCCTTATCTCTGTTCCCTGGAGACGGTGTTCCTTATCTCTGTTCCCTGGAGAGAGTGTTCCTTATCTCTGTTCCTTATCTCTGTTCCTTATCTCTGTTCCTTGGAGATGGTGTTCCTTATCTCTGTTCCCTGGAAACGGTGTTCCTTATCTCTGTTCCCTGGAGACCGTGTTCCTTATCTGTATTCCTTGGAGATGGTGTTCCTTATCTCTGTTCCCTGGAGACGGTGTTCCTTATCTCTGTTCCGTGGAGATGGTGTTCCTTATCTCTATTCCCTGGAGACAGTGTTACTTATCTCTGTTCCTTGGAGACGGTGTTCCTTATCTCTGTTCCCTGGAGACAGTGTTCCTTATCTCTGTTCCCTGGAGACAGTGTTCCTTATCTTTATTCCTTGGAGATGGTGTTCCTTATCTCTGTTCCCTGGAGACGGTGTTCCTTATCTCTGTTCCCTGGAGACAGTGTTCCTTATCTCTGTTCCTTGGAGACGGTGTTCCTTATCTCTGTTCCCTGGAGATAGTGTTCCTTATCTCTGTTCCTTGGAGACGGTGTTCCTTATCTCTGTTCCCTGGAGACGGCGTTCCTTATCTCTGTTCCCTGGAGACGGAAGTAACGGGTCAGGGATTTTTAATGTTGTTTACGACACAAAAGCTGCCTTTAGCTGCCCTTTTGCTTCTCTGTGAATGTTGTTTTATTTTCTGTACGTAATTTGCGAAAGACGTAAATTAAAGCGTGCTTGCACTGCCGCCTTTTGATACTAAAGAATTACAAACCTTCTGTTTAAGATAATGAACATGGCTTATGGATGTTAAAACCATAACAACCTAAGAATCAAGAAAACTGCTGAAGACTTATCTTTTGTTGTGTTAAAAAAAAAGTGTCGTTTGATTATTGACATTAAGAGACATTTTCCTTTTGATTGTTTACATGAAGATACACTGATTCAGTTCACCCAAAGTGTATTGGTTTTCCCACAAGTCCGCCTGCTGTCCACGGCCTCCGTGTTGGCGCGAGACTTGGAATAACGTCAGGAACTGGCAGCCATTCTGGGAGGCGAAGGTAAACATGGTCTTCAGCTTTCCTCCATCAAAGAAGGCTTGGTGCATCAAAGACTACCTCGCCCACTTCATTCGTGTCTTTGAAGCCCTGACAGAAGTAGATATAAGACTTCAAGAGAGGGGGAACTTCGCCACAATGGATACTGCCACACATTTCAAACTATTCCAAACTCAAAGTGAAGCATTAGATGGTAACGTAGTCATGCCACTCGCAAGAAATGCTGGCTGCTGTCTGGACGACTTGCTGGAGCTCGTCAAGAACATCATCAGCTGAGCAGGTTTGCAGAGAAGGAACTGGGAACATTATGGGGGAATACCAGTATAGTATATGGCTGGGTTGGCCGCATCGTTCTAGGGAGTCGTATTCACAGCTCCTCTGCGGAGGCAGCAGCTCTCCCAAGACTGCAGCTCGCCAAGACGCGTCTGCCCTCTTGGGGATCAAGACGCGTCTGCCCTCTTGGGGATCAAGACGTGTCTGCCCTCTTGGGGATCAAGACGTGTCTGCCCTCTTGGGGATCAAGACGCGTCTGCCCTCTTGGGGATCAAGACGCGTCTGCCCTCTTGGGGATCAAGACGCGTCTGCCCTCTTGGGGATCAAGACGTGTCTGCCCTCTTGGGGATCAAGACGTGTCTGCCCTCTTGGGGATCAAGACGCGTCTGCCCTCTTGGGGATCAAGACGCGTCTGCCCTCTTGGGGATCAAGACGCGTCTGCCCTCTTGGGGATCAAGACGCGTCTGCCCTCTTGGGGATCAAGACGCGATGCTGCTCGAAGAAAGACGACGAGCCTGGTACTTGATGTAGCCTTATCGGTGACAACGAAATTTAGAGGCACTGCAAGTAGAGGCCGTGCCAAGCCTCTAGTAATTTGTTATTTAAGTCCAGAGTTGTTAGAGCTATAAATGATCGGGCTACTTATCATACAGTAATTATTATTTGTGCCGTATTTTCTAAGAACATTGTAATCTGTTAAGTTCCAATATTCGCATATTTTTATTTAGGTGATGGAGGATATCTTGGTGTTATGTTGAGAGCACAGCTGGTTATAAGGTCAGTGAGGAGCAGAGGGAATAATTACCAGCCTTCAGTATCACAGCTACTTGTAGAGACGACGACGTTTCGGTCGGTCCTGGACCATTCTCAAGTCGTATCGACTTGAGAATGGTCCAGGACGGACCGAAACGTCGTCGTCTCTTCAATTTCTAGTGTGTGGTCTGGTCATCATACTTCAGCCACGTTATTGTGACTCATCGCCTGCAGCTACTTGTAAGGTCACCAGCCTCACTAAAACTAAGATATCAAAGAGAAAATTTCGGAACGTCATCTAGTCTTAATAAACATGACTGAGGTCTGAATTATTTATATAAAAAAAGTGCAGGTCTTTTTTTATCTGCCATTGTTTGTACCGAGCAGCTCCTGTTGCCCTGCTCCACACGCTCACTCTCTTTATTACTGTCTTGTTATTATTAGTAGTATTTATTTGTATTATTATTATTTCTGTCGTTACATATATAAGGCTCCGGCATTGTTGAAATAGTCCAAAACCTCAGAAAAAAAGATAAAAGGCATTCAGAGGGAAATCTAAGAGTTTCTCTCTGAAATCCTATAAATAGTTTCTGCTCATACTACCTCTATGCATCTCCACCATAACAGTATTTGTGTGTACGTCTGATACCATACTACTTGTGTAAAGGAGCAAATGTATATGTTTATCTCTCAGAATGTTTGGTAATATGTTTATTGTTTGTGATGTGTGTCTATGTATATATTAACACGATGTACTGAACGGGGTGAGAATAGCTTGAGCTACCTCATCCCTTTGTGTGTATTTTACCTCAATAAACTTATTTCAATTTCAATTTCAATTTCTATGCATCATTTTTTAATAGTTCCTTTGATTGGTAAATTTGGTTACAAATTATGAAGCTTCAACACACATACACCACTGCAATTACAAGTAAAAGAGAAGTGGATTATATCTTGAAGTAATCTTGAGATGATTTCGGGGCTTTTTAGTGTCCCCGCGGCCCGGTCCTCGACCAGGCCTCCACCCCCAGGAAGCAGCCCGTGACAGCTGACTAACACCCAGGTACCTATTTACTGCTAGGTAACAGGGGAATAGGGTGAAAGAAACTCTGCCCATTGTTTCTCGCCGGCGCCTGGGATAGAACCAATGACCACAGGATCACGAGTCCAGCGTGCTGTCCGCTCGGCCGACCGGCTCCTCCTATATAATGCATATTAAAACCCACTTGATACGTTATACAATTTAAAACCATCAGAGTGCTCATAGGCTGGTTGCGGGCCCAAAATTCAGCAAACATTCACCCCCTTTGTTTCAGGAAGCAACACTAACGTGCTGGAGCATTTTTGGAGCGTTGCAAAATTTGTTGGTCTATTGTATTTACCCAAATTAGTGTATCGCCCAGTTCTCTCAGCAACTTGGGCGCACATTTGCCAACCCCACGAGCCAAGAGTTGTCGAGCCAACAGGAACTGTAGCAATGTACCAGACCTCCCTATTACATGGCTTCCTGCATATCCCTGAAAGAAGCAGCGCCAACTCCTTCATTTTCATGGTTCTGAAGGTAGGTATAGCGGTCAGTGTGTTGGTGCGCGCGTGTACTCCCTCACCAAAGACCTCCCTCTTGAGGGAGGTCTTTGAGCCAGAGCTCAACCTCCGCAAGCACAACTAGGTAAGTACCAACCAACTTGCCAGCTCTTCTACGGGAGCGGGCGCGGTCCATCCGGCCACTTCGAGTCCAGAAGTGGACTCGAAGTGTTAATTTTCTCATTAACACACTACGGTAGTGTGATTGTCTTGTGTATTGACATTATTATTATTATTGTTATTATTATTATTGGTCATAGTTATTTTATATTTTCTTCTAACAATCGTCTTCATTGTCATTAATCTTGGCCATCATTATCATCCCTGTCATCATCATACCAATCTTCTTGTCCTTCTTGAAGTGCCCTGAACTTTAAGAGCAGCAATAGGCACACACACACACAAACACACACACACACACACACACACACACACACACACACACAAACACACACACACACACACACACACACACACACACACACACACACACACACACACACACAGCCCGGAAAATATGGCATTAAAGAAACGACTATTGTTCACTCTGTATGTTATTAGTAGCTGTTCTTCAATGTGTTATTAGCAGGTGTTATTCAGTATGCTATCAGAGACGACGCGAGTAACAATGAAGAACACGTTTTTATATACATTTATCGGGCGCATAATTACCCTCAGGGTGTTGAAGGTCTATTGTGTGTGTGTCTTGCTGGCGGCCTTAGTTTATGGCTGCTGTCTGCGGGCTGGCGGGGCTGTCTGCAGGCTGGTGGGGCTGTCTGTGGGCTGGCGGGGCTGTCTGCGGGCTGGCGGGGCTGTCTGCAGGCTGGCGGGGCTGTCTGCAGGCTGGCGGGGCTGTCTGCAGGCTGGTGGGGCTGTCTGCAGGCTGGTGGGGCTGTCTGCAGGCTGGTGGGGCTGTCTGTGGGCTGGCGTGGCTGTCTGTGGGCTGGTGGGGCTGTCTGCAGGCTGGTGGGGCTGTCTGCGGGCTGGTGGGGCTGTCTGCGGGCTGGTTGGGCTGTCTGCAGGCTGGTGGGGCTGTCTGCAGGCTGGTGGGGCTGTCTGCGGGCTGGTGGGGCAGTCTGCAGGCTGGTGGGGCTGTCTGCAGGCTGGCGGGGCTGTCTGCAGGCTGGTGGGGCTGTCTGCGGGCTGGTGGGGCTGTCTGCGGGCTGGTGGGGCTGTCTGCAGGCTGGCGGGGCTGTCTGCAGGCTGGTGGGGCTGTCTGCGGGCTGGTGGGGCTGTCTGCAGGCTGGTAGGGCTGTCTGAAGGCTGGTGGGGGCTGTCTGCGGGCTGGTGGGGCTGTCTGCAGGCTGTAGGGGCTGTCTGCAGGCTGGTGGGGCTGTCTGCAGGCTGGTGGGGCTGTCTGCAGGCTGGTGGGGCTTTCTGCAGGCTGGTGGGGCTGTCTGCAGGCTGGTGGGGCTGTCTGCGGGCTGGTGGGGCAGTCTGCAGGCAGGTGGGGCTGTCTGCGGGCTGGTGGGGCTGTCTGCAGGCTGGTGGGGCTGTCTGCAGGCTGGAGGGGCTGTCTGCAGGCTGGTGGGGCTGTCTGCGGGCTGGTGGGGCTGTCTGCGGGCTGGTGGGGCTGTCTGCAGGCTGGTGGGGCTGTCTGCAGGCTGGTGGGCTGTCTGTGGGCTGGTGGGGCTGTCTGCAGGCTGGTGGGCCTGTCTGAAGGCTAGTGGGGCTGTCTGCAGGCTGGTGGGTCTGTCTGCAGGCTGGTGGGGCTGTCTGCAGGCTGGTGGGGCTGTCTGCGGGCTGGTGGGGCTGTCTGCAGGCTGGCGGGGCTGTCTGCAGGCTGGTGGGGCTGTCTGCGGGCTGGTGGGGCTGTCTGCAGGCTGGTGGGGCTGTCTGAAGGCTGATGGGGGCTGTCTGCAGGCTGATGGGGCTGTCTGCAGGCTGGTGGGGCTGTCTGCAGGCTGGTGGGGCTGTCTGCAGGCTGGTGGAGCAGTCTGCAGGCTGGTGGGGCTGTCTGCAGGCTGGTGGGGCAGTCTGCAGGCTGGTGGGGCTGTCTGCAGGCTGGTGGGGCTGTCTGCATGCTGGTGGGGCAGTCAGCAGGCTGGTGGGGCTGTCTGCAGGCTGGTGGGGCTGTCTTCAGGCTGGTAATTACCTAAGTGTAATTACCTAAGTGTAGTTACAGGATGAGAGCTACGCTCGTGGTGTCCCGTCTTCCCAGCACTCTTTGTCATATAACGCTTTGAAACTACTGACGGTCTTGGCCTCCACCACCTTCTCCCCTAGCTTGTTCCAACCGTCTACCACTCTGTTTGCGAAAGTGAATTTTCTTATATTTCTTCGGCATCTGTGTTTAGCTAGTTTAAATCTATGACCTCTTGTTCTTAAAGTTCCAGGTCTCAGGAAATCTTCCCTATTGATTTTATCAATTCCTGTTACTATTTTGTATGTAGTGATCATATCACCTCTTTTTCTTCTGTCTTCTAGTTTTGGCATATTTAATGTCTCTAACCTCTCCTCGTAGCTCTTGCCCTTCAGCTCTGGGAGCCACTTAGTAGCATGTCTTTGCACCTTTTCTAGTTTTTTGATGTGCTTCTCAATTGCAGTCCATCTAGGTGGGGCTGTCTGCAGGCTGGTGGGGCTGTCTGCAGGCTGGTGGGGGCTGTCTGCAGGCTGGTGGGGGCTGTCTGCAGGCTGGTGGGGGCTGTCTGCTTGCCTCTACACTGTGGCTCAGAATACAATGTATCGTTGTCTGTCGCTGTCTTTGTCTGTCTGTCTCTCTCTTTCCCTCTCTGTATCCTTTCCCTTTCTGTCTCTTTCTCCCTCCCTCTCTCTCTCTCTCTCTAGACGAAATTAGATCAGACTTATATTTAAGACAGAATGTGTCAATATTGTGGGAAAAAGAGCATGAAAAAAAACTTTTTTTCATGATCAAAGACATGAAAAAATGCTTTCAATTTTCTGAAATTTAAAGTCATGTTCTTAGCCACCCAAAACCCGAAATATGAAACGAAATATTGGGAAACCAAAAATAAAGGAACGAAAACCCACCAGACTTGATAATATAATAGGATAAAGGGTTAGAATAATAACTGGTGAGACGAGAGAGAGAGAGAGAAAGAGAAAGAGGGAGAGGGAGAGGGAGAGAGAGAGAGAGAGGGAGAGGGAGAGGGGGAGAGGGAGAGGGAGAGGGAGAGGGAGAAAGAGGGGGAGAGAGAGGGGGAGAGAGAGAAAGAGAAAGAGAAATAGGGAGAGGGAGAGAGAGAGGGAGAGGGAGAGAGGGAGAGGGAGAGAGAGAGAGAGAGGGAGAGAGAGAGAGTAACTATAGTGAAGGGAACATACAGCTCGCCACCTTGACAACTCTGCATTGTTTGGCTCTGCTAATTGCATGAGAGACGAAGATAAATTGGCGAGTGGTCAGACGGCCGACTGTACTAGCACCATCATTGTGATATATTCCCTAGGCACAGTACTCTAGGCACAGTACCCTAGGCAGTACTCTAGGCACAGTACCCTAGGCAGTACTCTAGGCACAGAACCCTAGGCACAGTACCCTAGGCACAGTACCCTAGGTACAGTACCCTACGCACAACACTAGGCACAGTACCCTAGGCACAGTACCCTTTGCACAGTACACTAGGCACAGTACCCTAGGTACAGTACTCTAGGCACAATACCCTACGCACAACACTAGGCACAGTACCCTAGGCACAGTACCCTAGGCATAGTACCCTAGGCATAGTACCCTAGGCACAGAAACTTTTGCACAGTACCCTAGGCACTGTACACTAGGCAGAGTACCCTAGGCAGTACCCTAGGCACATTACCCTAGGCACAGTACCCTAGGCACAGTACCCTAGGCACTGTACCCTAGGCACGATCACGTCAGCCGCATACTCCTTCACTAGCAATTTGGAGAGGACAAGAAAATGTATAAATGTTGATTAGCATTGTAAATGTGTGGCCACATCTGTGGTAGAAAATAATACAAAATCACTAGCAATTCAATTCAATTTTTTTTCTTTATTATGAACCCCATACCTATCCTGTGTGCGGTGGTGGAAACGGTTACAGTGGCACATAATGGGTTCAGGAACTGAACCCATAAGTTCGTTTAGCTAAGCAAGTGACAATGTTTCAAAGCTAGTTACATAATTGTTAATGTTATATATACATGTACATATATACACAATCATTTACACAAATACATATACACATCGATAATCTTTTGTATCATAAGTGATTCAACAAGAGGTTCACAACAGTCACTATAAAGGTACATTACATCTATGGTGAGTCACACAGTTACTAGTCTTGCTGCACACCCACCCAGTGTGGTGCCTGACAACTGAGTGGACAGCGCTTCGGATTTGTAGTCCTGAGGTTCTGGGTTTGATCCTCGGTGGAGGCGGAAACAAATGGGCAGCGTTTCTTTCACCCTGATGTCCCTCTTACCTAGCAGTAAATAGGTACCTGGGAGATGGACAGTTGCTATGGGCTGCTTCCTGGGGATGTGTAACAAAAAGGAGGCCTGGTCGAGGACCGGGCCGCGAGGACGCTAAGCCCCGAAATCATCTTAAGATAACTCAAGATAACTCAACTGGGCGGCAGCTTACAGTCATGTGCTGCACACCCACCCAACTGGGCGGCAGCTTTACAGTCATGTGCTCCACACCCACCCAACTGGTCGGCAGCTTTACAGTCATGTGCTCCACACCCACCCAACTGGTCGGCAGCTTTACAGTTATGTGCATGCATTACCTAATGTAAGTAAATTTTGGATACTTCGTCAAGATTCCCGGCAGTACATCATTATGAATGAAGTACTTATACATCTCTTGAACTCCATTGATAGTGTTATCTCTGAATACCGCGATTTTTTCACATTCCATTATATAACGACGCAAAGTATGCGAATAGTTCTGCTGACAGAGTTTACATTTAGTCAAATCTACATCAGCAGATGTTACAAACTCCCAGAGGTACTTGTAGCCGAGCCTAAGCCTAGCAGTGGTAACATCTAGAAGTCTGCTAACCTTATTGGATGACCCATAGACGTGCGGTTCTTCCTGCATAATAGAATGATGATAGACGGAGGAACTGGTGTGAATATCACTTTGCCTTAAATCTACGAGATTTTGTTGATGATCCCGGAATATTGCTGCCCCCAGGCTGCTCAATGGCAGTCCAAGATTGTAATCAATTCCCCTCTTTATGAGCAAAAGTCTTGGCTAACTCATCAGTTCTATCATACATTCGGAAATCAATATGGGAAGGAATTCACAGGCGACAAACTGAATTCATCATTGATTATTTCATTATATCTGTGTCTAGCTTCAGAGACAAGCACAAAGGTCAGAATATCATTCAGGAACCTAAATAAATAGGCATTTACATCGCTGTACACCGCCTGCATGAGACCAGTTTCAAAGCATGCCGCCCCATCATGGAGCCAGAAATTCAGAAATCAGGTTCAGAAACTGCAAAAGGTTCAGAAATTTACAACGAAGCTTCTGTCAGATTTGCGAGGGAATGAGGTATGAAGAGAGACTGAAAGAACGAAACCTGACGACACTAGAGAAGAATAGGGAGAGTAGAGGCATGATAAAATACTTAGAGGGATTGAAAGAGTAGAAATAGATGAAATATTCACCAGGAATACCAACAGAACATGAAGTCGTGGGTGGAAGCCCGAGACTCAGACGAATCAGAAAAATGATGACAGAAACATTCCCTTTACTGTAAGAGTAGTGGAAAATGGAACGAACCGAAAGGAACGATTGCATTCACAAGTAGACAATAGGGAAATAGGTCAGGAATCACTGCATTAGAAAACATGCGGCTAGAAAGGCGAGGTCCAGGAGCTTATGCTCGATCCAACAGGCACAAATTGGTGAATACAAATAAATGTGATACAGAACCCTACGCATAGTAGCCCAAGTAGAGTACCCTAGGCACAGTGCTCTAGTAACAGTACCCAATGAGCAGTAACCTAGGTATATATACACTAAGGACAGTACCGTGGGTACAGTGCCCTAGGCACAGTACCCTACGTACCATACCCCAAGCACAGTACCCTGGACACTGTACCTTAGACACAGTAACCTAGGTAGAGCACACAAGGCACAGTACCCTAGGCATAATACACTAGATACAGTACCTTATGCACGGTACCCTAGAAATAGAACCCTAGACACTGCCCTAATACCCTAGGCACAGTATGCTGGGCACTGTACTCTGCGTCGAGAGTACAGCACTCTACCCTAGGTACAGTGTGTACATTCCAGTATATAATGACTTTCCCAATGTGCCTTGGGAACTTTCCCAAGGGAAAGTTTCTAATGTACAATACCCTAGACATATATATCAATATATGCACAGTACCCTAGATACAGTACTCTATGCACAGTACCTTACATATATTACGCTAGGTTTCAGTACCTAAGTACAGTACCCCTAGATACAGTACACAATACATAGAACCTGGTCACAGTAAACAAGGCACAGTTTACTAGACATGGTACTGTTCCTAGGGTGCTAGCTGTCCCTTGAGTACCTAGGCACTGTACCCTACGTATAACTCGTACGCATAGTACCCTAAGTACAATACGATACAGTTCCCTGAACGCAGGGAACCAGGTTCACCTGGGCACAGTTCCCTGAAAGCAGTGCCCAGGTGAAAGTACCTTATGCTCAGTACCTAGGCTCAGTGCCCGAGGCACAGTATTCTAAGTTCAATTTCTTAGGCATAATACCCTATAGGCACCTTTCCTTACCGCAATACTATGTACGGCTGGTACGGCAACTTAGGACCAGTAACCGGGTTCTTTGTGTTATGACCTCTTTTGTAGTATCCGACTCCAAGTCGGTAGTATGCTTTCAAGAACTGTAGTAGTGCAATGAATAAATAAAGGGGAGGGATAAACAATACACGATTCCCTTCACCACTATATATGTTAAATTAAGCTATATTTACACTCATGTACAATAGTTTCACGCAGGACGCAAATACTTCAGCAGTGTTCATCAGCTCCAGTGTTCTCACACACACAGTACCCTGTCTACTTGTACTGGACAACACTGGTGAGTTCACCTTTTACATGGGCCAGTCCACTGGGCCAGTCCACCCACACAGTATCACGATGCGCCTACACCCCCTCCTTCGCTCTCCAGCTACTCACTGGCAGAGGGCTTCAGCAACACGCTGACAGGGGGGTCCCAAACAAACTCATACAAGGGGTAGCTAACTCCTGGCAGAAGCCTCTAGCAGCTTGCTAGCAGCACTTCATGCTAGGCACATCACTGTAACCCTTAATAGCCAATCCCGGGGTACGCCAATCCTCAACAATACTGCATATACTAGCAGCTAACACTGTTTTGATCAACAGCGGCTACTTAGTCTTCTTGCAGGATTAAGCTAAGGGTTTGTGGACTGCCCAAGGTAAATTGCCCTCCATAGTACAACTGCCTCCACATGTTGCCTCTGTGGACATAAAAACGTCATTACTTAGATGGACAGGACACTGGGGAAACCATGAGGTAACACTCATTCACCGGGGAGTTGACATTGTGACTTGTAGCCACAACCTAGATGGCGCTGATCGTGACACGCCACCCACCAGAGGTCATCCACGTCGACCTCTCTTTCTGATTAAGGCAGGAAACCAGAGCCATTCATCGCTGCTGCGCCACCACCAACAGATGGCGCTGTCTACATAGCGTCCAATACCAGGGGAGTTGGAGTGCAGACCCATAGATGGCACTGAAATTGCCACTCTACACTCCGACGATGGTGTCGATACCATAACAACAGCACCCTAGGCAAAGTACCCTAGGCACAGAACTCAAAATACAGTAGCCTTTTCACAGTACCATAGGCACAGGACCCTACATACAGTGCCCTTGGGAGAGTACCATAAGCACAACACCCTATGGAGAGAGCACTATGCATAGGGCAGGATATATACCTGTCATGGTGCTACCGACTATGTGCACTGTAATCGCTCAGTCAGGTTAAGGGCCACCAACTGGATAAGTGACCTCTCGAACAATTCTTTGATCTTGGCTATAGGGAAGACCTCCACCAGCCAATCAATGGCTTTTCTATATCCGTAATTACATATTCACATCTAAATTTCTAAGATTTTTTAGATGGTTTTACAACAACAAATACCAAAACAGCGTCATTTCAGATGCAAGACGAATTCCCGACAAACGATAATATTTTTGAAAATTTAGGAAAGTAATTGTGAAATTCCCATAAAGAAAACTTGTAGTTATGTAAACACTATAGAGCATGTTGGCTTTCATTGTCAGACCCGTCAATATGACGCAGTCATGTAAGAAATGGCTGGATCTTTTCATCAATTGTAACTTTGTATTTAGACAACGAAAACCTGGCTCTTCACACGTGGTGACCAGGGGTCAGATTCACGAAAGCACTTACGAACGTGTACATCTTTCCTCAATCTTTGACGGCTTTGGTTACATTTATTAAACAGTTTGCAACCATGAAAACTTCCCATTCAACTGTTGTTATTGTTACAACAGCCTCCTGGTGCTTCGGAGCTCATTAACTGTTTAATAATTGGAAACAAAGCCGCCAAACATTGAGAAAAGATGTACAGGTTCGTAAGTGCTTTCGTGAATCTGGCCCCAGGTGTAGAGGACGCTGCTCCCCCAGGGAGGTCCTCACGTCCTCCCTGGGGTATTTGAGGCCACTGACTGACTCGTACTAAGTGATGTTTGTACAATTCACCAAGACGAATATTTCTCCTAATATTCTCCATTGTGGTTACCATGTCTTAGTATGCTCCATCACTGGTAGGATGTTCTAGTATGCTCCTTAGAGGCTAGTATGTCTTAGTATGCTCGCTCGTGGCTAGCACGTCTTAGTATTCTCCTTCGAGGCTAGTATGTCTTTAACATACTAACATGTCTTTAACATACTAGCAACGATGGAGCATACTAAGTATTCTCCTTCGTGGCTAGCATGTTTCGGAATGCTATTAAGCTGATTAAGCCACCCAAGAGGTGGCACGGGCATGAATAGCCCGTAATTTGCATATTCTTGTGCTTCAAGATATACAGCCGGTGAAGGTGAAGAGCCACACTTATGGCCCAATAGGCTCATTGTAACTTACAATAAGCATAGAGTAACTTACCACAGGCCCATTGTAACTTACCACAGGCCTACTGTAACTCCTATGTTTCCATGAGGGCTGGGGCAGTCAACCCGTTCTCGCACTTTCTTATAGTCAATATTGACTTATTAAATAAGTGCATATGTGACATACTAATTTATTGTGAATATTTTAGTTTACCTTGAAAAGCTTCATAGAAAATACGGACCTTACCTAACCTTCTTAGTATGTTAAGATAAGCATCTTATTGCTTCGTAATTACAATTATTACTTAACCTATTGTAGGTATAGGTTAAGTAATAATTGTAATTACAAATTGTAATTACAATTAACTGTAATAAGATGCTTATCTTAACATACTAAGAAGGTTAGGTAAGGCCGGTGTTTTCTATGAAGCTTTTCAAGATAAACTAAAATAATCACAATAAATTAGTATGTCACATATGCACGTATTTAATAAGTCAATATTGACTATACGAAAGTGCGAGAACGGGTTGCAACAGTATATTGAATGTTTCGTCGTGTTCTCGAATTACACTCTGCCATCTGTGTACTAGATCTGCTATATAATATACATACACATATAATATAATATATAGAGAAAGAACCTTCCAAAATGTATATACAGAACCTGCCCTCCCCCCTTCCCCCAAATATATATATATATATATATATATATATATATATATATATATATATATATATATATATATATATATATATATATATATATATAAAAGAGAGGAGTTACATACAGGGTACAAAAATGATTATCATAAGTTGTCGAGTTCCTCCAGCTCCTCAGATGGCGGGCAGGAACCCTGAATGCAGTGTGCATTTCCCCACTGTATCGCCACCCTGAGGCCTAATAAAAGGAAGCTGAAAACTCTAGGGTTTCTTGCTGTTTCAATTAGCATAGAACTCAGTTCCTTCAAAAAACTGGTGGCACTCTGACCCCAGACGCCGAGTGTTTCAGAAGCAATGAGGACAAATTGTAGTGGTGATCCAGTTCTCTTTACTTACGGGACTTGGCTGGTGTTTAGTAGTTGATTGTATTATGATACTGAGTGGAACTGCGGTCTGGTGCTAAGTTGTTTATCTGTCATCATGTCGCTCCATACATGATGTCGTGTGAGTCTGTCTTTGTCTAGGCACTCATCACTTGACCTTATGTGTCTTGTAGGCTCATGTGGGTCTGTGTGAGGCCTCACAAGGCAGTCATGAGCGAGTCTGGACGATGTTGTAGGAGGACTTGGTCAATGCCTGAGTGTCGAACAACGCCGATGGGTGTGTCGGTGACAGCGAAGGGTGTGTCGAGGACGTCGGTGGGTGGAGGCAAGACGCAGGTCGCGTGTCGGCGGGCTTCGTGGCCTGCCCAGCCTGCTCCAGGGGCTCCCCGACAAACTCCCGGCCGCCTCCATTCCCACGCCCGTCGTACCTTCAGGTCGATCATGGCCAGATAAAACACCGACGCGCCCCGTTCCGACTACCGACCAAATTTCGTGTAGCGCGCATTTGCAGGGAGGGCGTCCAGCAGGCGCTACAGGCCCACCCTGCCATAAGTGCGCGCCCCGAAAGGCCCAGCCAAGAATTTGCCGCCCTAGTGAAGGGTAGTGGCATAGCTGTGTGTTGCGTCAAGGCCTAAGGGAGTACAGCGCCGCCGTAGTCACGTTGCGCTCCGGGGGTCTGGCCCAGGCTGTCATTACTATCTCAATATCGTCTGCAATTCACCGTCTCTCTCGATCCGCAGATGTGACCGTGGCTAGCGTGGAGCACGACAACACTCACACACACGCATATACACACACACACACACACACACACACACACAATTAGGTGAGTACAATTAGGTGAGTACACACACACACACACACACACACACACACACACACACACACACACACACACACACACACACACACACACACACACAAGAGAGAGAGAGAGAGAGGTAGATGATGGAATAAAATAGAATCATTTCGAGTTAGCACGCTATATACTGTAGGTTGAAAGTTACGCCCGCACGATGGCTGCAATGTGGGCGGGAGCGGGCGGTGCCCCGCGGGATCCCAACCACACACCTCTCCACCCACTCCTAACCCACCCACACCCCTACCTCTCCACCCACACCCCTACCTCTCCACCCACACCCCCCACCTCTCCACCCACACCCCCCCCCACCTCTCCACCCACTCCTATCCCACCCACGCCCCACCTCTCCTTTCTCCCCTCTGATCGTCCGTCACAGGAACACTCGCCTCCAGAGTTCCTCGCAGGAGAGGCAATAATTCGCACAGTCTTGTTTCGGAAACTTGTTCCAGAGTTAAGGAGCCAGACGGAGGGCCAACACAGCTTAGTCCAGTACCTGGGAGGCACTGTTCCAGCCCTGAGCTGTTGCCATGTTGTTCCAAGCCGCCATTTTGTTGCCTCGCTTGCACGTGCAACATCCCGCCGGGGAAGCACGGTCATTTGCAATTGGTCGTGAACTGCTGGAAGGCTGGAATTGGCGGGTCAGCGTCAATTACCACAGCATTCCCCTCCTGAACTCTCCAGTCGATCTCTATGCACTTTCAGATGATTGTGGGGTGTTGGATTGATCAAATTGGAGTCAAATAACATTCTAATATCCTTCTACCGAACCACTCAGCCGGCCTTTGTGCATGTCGAGATGATTATATTGTTCATGTCGAGTTCTTATATTGATCAAATTGATGTAAGTTTCCATGACTACTGTCCGCTGCTGAACCACACAGCCCACCCAGTACACTCCCTGCTGATTGTGTCGGAGTGTCACAATCAGTGGAGGAGATTCGCGCTGATTGGACTCCTCCGAACTGTCGGAGGAGTCCAATCAGCGCGAAGGGCTCCTCCGCCACACTACAGTACTTGGGTGATCTCTATGCGTTTAGAGCAGCGTGAGCAGCGTGTAGGAGTCACGCCCACACCTGCCCTCCCTCGCCCGCCCTAGGGGGAAGGTCAGTGCGTGTTGGAGGGGATCGTGACCCGCTAGAGGGGACCCAGTTCATGTCAGGTGTCGTTTCGAGTTGTCTATCAACTCCCTGAAGCCTCAGATATCCAGAGCACCGCTCCTGTGCCAGGTAAGCCTACTACGGGCTCACCATAGCCCGTGCTACTTGGAACTTGTTCCGGGTAGTTGGATCTATAACAAAAACAACTCAGATATCCTCACTTAGGGCTGAGCAAGGTAGCGGACGTCAGGGCTTCAATTATCATGCTGAACGCTAATTATATGAAGAGCGCGCTAAAGCAGTACGACTATATAGTCTATAGTGTCTGGAAGAGCTATGCTGACACGATAACAAGTAAACCCTACGTAAGGAAATACCAAGTTAGAGAAAAAACTTTATTTGGAAAAGTTTACATCTTTAAGGACTTTATTAAATGCACGAGGCTAGTAAATAAAGGCTAATAAAGGAATTAAACGGAAGGAAAGAGAGAGTGATAAAAGGGGCTCAGTTAAGCCACTTTAAAATTAGTATATATATATATATATATATATATATATATATATATATATATATATATATATATATATATATATATATATATTTATGTAGGTAATGAGATAGCAGTCCTAAATTGTCCTTGATTACAGTCACTGATGTTGCCGTGTTTGTTGGCTGCGGTTTCTCTATTCTATACACTAAACTGTACGGATGTTATTTGATGTATAGATGATATTTGATAAACATCGCCGACCTGATGAAGCGTCGACGATGTTCAGGGCAGATGTTGTTCTTGTTGATTTAGGGGCGACGATAATTGAGGGATCGGATGCCCCCCGGCGTACCCGTGAAGGGTTAATCGCAAGCCTAATGCCGAAATGAGTGTCGCTCATCAGCGGAAACTAATGTGCCTCGCGGCCAATGAGCACACTGGTGGGCAGGTGACTGGGGAGTCCCCAGGAGTCCCTCAGGGTGACAAGCACCGGCCCCGCCCCACACAGACAACACTGGGGAGCCCCAGGAGTCCCTCAGGGTGACAAGCACCGGCCCCGCCCCACACAGACAACACTGGGGAGCCCCAGGAGTCCCTCAGGGTGACAAGCACCGGCCCCGCCCCACACAGACAACACTGGGGAGCCCCAGGAGTCCCTCAGGGTGACAAGCACCGGCCCCGCCCCACACAGACAACACTGGGGAGTCCCAGGAGTCCCTCAGGGTGACAAGCACCGGCCCCGCCCCACACAGACAACACTGGGGAGTCCCAGGAGTCCCTCAGGGTGACAAGCACCGGCCCCGCCCCACACAGACAACACTGGGGAGTCCCAGGAGTCCCTCAGGGTGACAAGCACCGGCCCCGCCCCACACAGAACACTGGGGAGCCCCAGGAGTCCCTCAGGGTGACAAGCACCGGCCCCGCCCCACACAGAACACTGGGGAGCCCCAGGAGTCCCTCAGGGTGACAAGCACCGGCCCCGCCCCACACAGACAACACTGGGGAGCCCCCAGGAGTCCCTCAGGGTGACAAGCACCGGCCCCGCCCCACACAGAAGACTGGGGAGCCCCCAGGAGTCCCTCAGGGTGACAAGCACCAGCCCCGCCCCACACAGAACACTGGGGAGCCCCCAGGAGTCCCTCAGGGTGACAAGCACCGGCCCCGCCCCACACAGAACACTGGGGAGCCCCAGGAGTCCCTCAGGGTGACAAGCACCGGCCCCGCCCCACACAGACAACACTGGGGAGCCCCAGGAGTCCCTCAGGGTGACAAGCACCGGCCCCGCCCCACACAGAACACTGGGGAGCCCCAGGAGTCCCTCAGGGTGACAAGCACCGGCCCCGCCCCACACAGACAACACTGGGGAGCCCCAGGAGTCCCTCAGGGTGACAAGCACCGGCCCCGCCCCACACAGACAACACTGGGGAGCCCCAGGAGTCCCTCAGGGTGACAAGCACCGGCCCCGCCCCACACAGACAACACTGGGGAGCCCCAGGAGTCCCTCAGGGTGACAAGCACCGGCCCCGCCCCACACAGACAACACTGGGGAGCCCCAGGAGTCCCTCAGGGTGACAAGCACCGGCCCCGCCCCACACAGACAACACTGGGGAGCCCCAGGAGTCCCTCAGGGTGACAAGCACCGGCCCCGCCCCACACAGACAACACTGGGGAGCCCCAGGAGTCCCTCAGGGTGACAAGCACCGGCCCCGCCCCACACAGACAACACTGGGGAGTCCCAGGAGTCCCTCAGGGTGACAAGCACCGGCCCCGCCCCACACAGAACACTGGGGAGCCCCCAGGAGTCCCTCAGGGTGACAAGCACCAGCCCCGCCCCACACAGAACACTGGGGAGCCACAGGAGTCCCTCAGGGTGACAAGCACCAGCCCCGCCCCACACAGAACACTGGGGAGCCCCCAGGAGTCCCTCAGGGTGACAAGCACCGGCCCCGCCCCACACAGAACACTGGGGAGCCCCAGGAGTCCCTCAGGGTGACAAGCACCAGCCCCGCCCCACACAGAACACTGGGGAGCCCCAGGAGTCCCTCAGGGTGACAAGCACCGGCCCCGCCCCACACAGAACACTGGGGAGCCCCAGGAGTCCCTCAGGGTGACAAGCACCGGCCCCGCCCCACACAGAACACTGGGGAGCCCCCAGGAGTCCCTCAGGGTGACAAGCACCAGCCCCGCCCCACACAGAACACTGGTGGCCCCAGGAGTCCCTCAGGGTGACAAGCACCAGCCCCGCCCCACACAGAACACTGGGGAGCCCCAGGAGTCCCTCAGGGTGACAAGCACCGGCCCCGCCCCACACAGAACACTGGGGAGCCCCAGGAGTCCCTCAGGGTGACAAGCACCGGCCCCGCCCCACACAGAACACTGGGGAGCCCCCAGGAGTCCCTCAGGGTGACAAGCACCGGCCCCGCCCCACACAGAACACTGGGGAGCCCCAGGAGTCCCTCAGGGTGACAAGCACCGGCCCCGCCCCACACAGAACACTGGGGAGCCCCCAGGAGTCCCTCAGGGTGACAAGCACCGGCCCCGCCCCACACAGACAACACTGGGGAGCCCCAGGAGTCCCTCAGGGTGACAAGCACCAGCCCCGCCCCACACAGAACACTGGGGAGCCCCAGGAGTCCCTCAGGGTGACAAGCACCGGCCCCGCCCCACACAGACAACACTGGGGAGTCCCCAGGAGTCCCTCAGGGTGACAAGCACCGGCCCCGCCCCACACAGAACACTGGGGAGCCCCAGGAGTCCCTCAGGGTGACAAGCACCGGCCCCGCCCCACACAGACAACACTGGGGAGCCCCAGGAGTCCCTCAGGGTGACAAGCACCGGCCCCGCCCCACACAGACAACACTGGGGAGCCCCAGGAGTCCCTCAGGGTGACAAGCACCGGCCCCGCCCCACACAGACAACACTGGGGAGCCCCATGAGTCCCTCAGGGTGACAAGCACCGGCCCCGCCCCACACAGACAACACTGGGGAGCCCCAGGAGTCCCTCAGGGTGACAAGCACCGGCCCCGCCCCACACAGACAACACTGGGGAGTCCCAGGAGTCCCTCAGGGTGACAAGCACCGGCCCCGCCCCACACAGAACACTGGGGAGCCCCCAGGAGTCCCTCAGGGTGACAAGCACCAGCCCCGCCCCACACAGAACACTGGGGAGCCACAGGAGTCCCTCAGGGTGACAAGCACCAGCCCCGCCCCACACAGAACACTGGGGAGCCCCCAGGAGTCCCTCAGGGTGACAAGCACCAGCCCCGCCCCACACAGAACACTGGGGAGCCCCAGGAGTCCCTCAGGGTGACAAGCACCAGCCCCGCCCCACACAGAACACTGGGGAGCCCCAGGAGTCCCTCAGGGTGACAAGCACCGGCCCCGCCCCACACAGAACACTGGGGAGCCCCAGGAGTCCCTCAGGGTGACAAGCACCGGCCCCGCCCCACACAGAACACTGGGGAGCCCCCAGGAGTCCCTCAGGGTGACAAGCACCAGCCCCGCCCCACACAGAACACTGGGGAGCGCCAGGAGTCCCTCAGGGTGACAAGCACCAGCCCCGCCCCACACAGAACACTGGGGAGCCCCAGGAGTCCCTCAGGGTGACAAGCACCGGCCCCGCCCCACACAGAACACTGGGGAGCCCCAGGAGTCCCTCAGGGTGACAAGCACCGGCCCCGCCCCACACAGAACACTGGGGAGCCCCCAGGAGTCCCTCAGGGTGACAAGCACCGGCCCCGCCCCACACAGAACACTGGGGAGCCCCAGGAGTCCCTCAGGGTGACAAGCACCGGCCCCGCCCCACACAGAACACTGGGGAGCCCCCAGGAGTCCCTCAGGGTGACAAGCACCGGCCCCGCCCCACACAGAACACTGGGGAGCAAAACCCAAAACTCGGCACCCAACTAAAACGCAGAAAGTCATCCAATGCCTCCGCGGCAGAGCAGCAGCCAGCTGCCCACCACGGCTGAGGGCACACCAGGAGCCCACCAAGACCCACCACGGCCGAGGGCACACCAGGAGCCCACCAAGACCCACCACGGCTGAGGGCACACCAGGAGCCCACCAAGACCCACCACGGCTGAGGGCACACCAGGAGCCCACCAAGACCCACCACGGCTGAGGGCACACCAGGAGCCCACCAAGACCCACTACGGCTGAGGGCACACCAGGAACCCACCACGTCTGAGGACACACCAGGAGCCCACCACGGCTGAGGACACACCAGCTGCCCACCACGGCTGAGGACCCACCAGGAACCCACCACGGCTGAGGACACACTCAGGAACCCACCACGGCTGAGGGCACACCAGGAGCCCACCACGGCTGAGGACACACCAGGAGCCCACCACCTCTGAGGACACACCAGCTGCCCACTACGGCTGAGGACCCACCAGGAACCCACCACGGCTGAGGACACACTCAGGAACCCACCACGGCTGAGGACACACTCAGGAACCCACCACGGCTGAGGACACACCAGGAGCCCACCACGACTGAGGACACACCAGCTGCCCACCACGACTGAGGACACACCAGCTGCCCACCACGACTGAGGACACACCAGGAACCCACCACGACTGAGGACACACCAGGAACCCACCACGACTGAGGACACACCAGCTGCCCACCACGACTGAGGACACACCAGGAACCCACCACGACTGAGGACCCACCAGGAACACACCACGACTGAGTACACACCAGGAACCCACCACGACTGAGGACACACCAGCTGCCCACCACGACTGAGGACACACCAGCTGTCCACCACGACTGAGGACACACCAGCTGCCCACCACGACTGAGGACACACCAGCTGTCCACCACGACTGAGGACACACCAGGAACCCACCACGACTGAGGACACACCAGGAACCCACCACGACTGAGGACACACCAGCTGCCCACCACGACTGAGGACACACCAGGAACCCACCACGACTGAGGACACACAAGGAGCCCACCACGACTGAGGACACACCAGGAGCCCACCACAACTGAGGACACACTCAGGAACGCCAAACGACAGTATCGAAATCCAAAATCGCGAAACAGAACGTGATCCACTCGTGGTGAAGATTGAACCAGGTGGTTCACCGGGCGTGGGAGGTTGTAGCGTGAGGCGCCACTGGGGCCAGATTCACGAAACCACTTACGCAAGCTTTAACGAACCTGTACATCATTTGTCAATCTTTGACAGCTTTGTTTCCAAGTATTAAACAGTTAATGAGCTCCGAAGCACCAGGAGGCTGTTTATAACAATAACAACAGTTGAATGGGAAGTTTTCATGCTTGTAAACTGTTTAATAAATGTAACCAAAGCCGTCAAAGATTGAGGAAAGATGTACGCGTTCGTAAGTGCTTGCGTAAGTGCTTTCGTGAATCTGGCCACTGGCCTACACTTCTGGCGAGTAATGTCAACTGCCATATGGTAAAAACACCCGTCTA
Source organism: Procambarus clarkii (assembly GCF_040958095.1). NCBI lineage: Eukaryota > Metazoa > Arthropoda > Malacostraca > Decapoda > Cambaridae > Procambarus > Procambarus clarkii. The sequence continues at coordinate 12,526,614 of NC_091188.1, forward strand.
TAGTGTAAACTTGTGTAAACCTGTCCCATTTAATGTAAGCCGTAGACATCTAGTGTAAATTTCCTCTACATTGTGTAAAACACCATTCCTTCCCCCCCCCCCCCTCCCATTTCAAATCCTTATCCTGACCCCTTCCAAGTGCTATATAATCGTAATGGCTTGGCGCTTTTCCCTGATATCTCTCCCTCCCTTCCTTATATGTAGCGTAAACTGCCAAATAGTGCAAACTTCCACAAAGTGTTAACTTTCATATAATGGAAATTAATGCATTATAAACTCCGACAGTATAGTGAAAACGTCTATCATATATTGCAAACTTCTGTCATATTGTTATATATATATATATATATATATATATATATATACATATATATATATATATATATATATATATATATATATATATATATATATATATATATATATATATATATATATATATATATATATATATATATATATATATATATATATATATATTAAATATGACCGCAAAAGTAAGATTAATAATTCTAACACGAATTTTCTCAATATTTCTTATGTTTCTTTTCACTGTCGATGGTAATTGAAAAATCAGTTCTCCAAAATTAATTTTTATTTCTAGTCTGACGCGACACTTGAACGCGTTTCGTAATAACTTATTACATTTTCAAAGCCTTTAGTTTACACACACACAACTATAACCTGCAAACACTAAACAGAGTTCTACTATGCTATCATTTAAACAGGTTTCATCTTATATACCCGCATTTGGGTGAGGTGATATGTTACAACAGTTTTGGATGAGGTGAACAAAACTTTCAACACGAGATAAAGCAAACTTTCAACACAAGACAGAACACGAAACAATGGGTATAAATTGGGTAAATTAAAGGGAAGAATGGAAGTAACTGCAAAGGGTCTATTGGCCCATATTTCTTGATGCTTCTATATTGGAGCGGAGTCTTGAAGTGGGTAGAATATAGTTGTGCATTTAATTGGCTGTTGATTGCTGGTGTTGACTTCTTGATGTGTAGTGCCTCGCAGATGTCAAGCCGCCTGTTATCGCTGTATCTATCGATGATTTCTGTGTTGTTTGCTAGGATTTCTCTGGTGATGGTTTGGTTGTGGGAAGAGATTATATGTTCCTTAATGGAGCCCTGTTGCTTATGCATCGTTAAACGCCTGGAAAGAGATGTTGTTGTCTTGCCTATATACTGAGTTTTTTGAGGCTTACAGTCCCCAAGTGGACATTTGAAGGCATAGACGACGTTGGTCTCTTTTAAAGCGTTCTGCTTTGTGTCTGGAGAGTTTCTCATGAGTAGGTTGGCCGTTTTTTTGGTTTTATAGTAAATCGTCAATTATATCTTCTGATGTTTTTCTGTAGGGATAACGTTCCTATCAACAATATCTTTCAGGACCCTTTCCTCCGTTTTATGAGCTGTGGAAAAGAAGTTCCTGTAAAATAGTCTAATAGGGGGAATTATTAATTCCCCCTATTAGACCTATAAGATTAATAATTCGTGTTAGAATTATTAATCTTACTTTTTCGGTTATATATATATGGTCAGGGCTGTGAGGCCCTGACCATGACGGCCGACCTGAACGGGTCAAAACTGAAGATCTCTTCTCACACTGGTCGCCACCTGGCTAAGAATTTGGATAAATGACAGAGGACAGACAGTCTTGGCGAGAGTTGCGCTCTTAAGATGGGAGTGACCTTGTCCTTCATACAGTAGGTTTTGCAACCTGTGCTTGCTAGGTTCAACACCGTCTTCGTGGTCTTAGATGAGTTAATTTCCATCCCCCAAGATGCCAATTTCGTCATTATAACCTCTAGGGACAAAAAAATCATTTGCTCTCTTGTATATGAAAAGATTACAGTGCTGTCAGCAACATAGGCTAGAGCTTCAAGAATGAGGAGTTGTAGATCTTTGAGTTAGACATTCCACAACCAAGAGTCAAGTACACAAGCCTGTGGTATGATGGCCCTGAGTAACCTTCAAATTATGTTCTCTCTCTCTCTCTCTCTCTCTCTCTCTCTCTCTCTCTCTCTCTCTCTCTCTCTCTCTCTCTCTCTCTCTCTCTCTCTCTCTCTCTCTCTTTCTTTCTCTCTCTCTCTCTCTCTCTCTCTCTCTCTCTCTCTCTCTCTCTCTCTCTCTCTCTCTCTCTCTCTCTCCATAAGTGGAGGAGTTTGGTGGAGTCTGGGAGGGTCTGTTGTGGTGATCTGGAAGTCGTTGTCTAGTTGGAGTCTGAGGTAATTTGTGCAGGTTTCCTGGAAACATTTCTGGAGTTGGTGGACGTGGGCGTCTGTAATGATGTGTGTTGGAAGTCTGGAAGCTCCGGCGCGGCTAAGGGTTCAGAATCGTTTACTTTGGAGGTGTAAAACATGTGTGGTGTGATGGTGGTGATGGTGATCCGGGTTTCCATTCCCTTGTGGAGAATGCATACCTCATGCACTCCTCCCATTCACCACAAAACGTTTTCTGACGTTTATATTTGGTAGCAGAAAGGTGACACTGAAGCTGTTTATATAGTCGTCTTTTTAACGCATATAATATGTTGATTTCAGTCAATTAAATAGTAGAAGTTTTTAGCAAACGTACAAATGTCGTATTTGTACGTTTCTAATTTAGATAAGAAACGAATACCTAATGTGTGTGTGTGTGTGGAAAGTACTGATTGGTAAGCAGTACTTTTCTTTTTTACTATTCAGTGTGTTTGCGTGTGTGTGTGTGTGTACTCACCTAATTGTACTCACCTAATTGTGCTTGCGGGGGTTGAGCTCTGGCTCTTTGGTCCCACCTCTCAACCGTCAATCAACTGGTGTACAGATTCCTGAGCCTACTGGGCTCTATCATATCTACATTTGAAACTGTGTATGGAGTCAGCCTCCACCACATCACTTCCAAATGCATTCCATTTACTAACTTGTGTATATGTGTGTGTGTGTGTGTATGCGTGTATGTATGTGTTTGATGTGTGTTTTTGTGTGTTTGGTGTGTTTGTGTATGTGTGTTTAGTATGTGTGTGTGTGTGTGTTTAGTATGTGTGTGTGTGTGTGTGTTTAGTATGTGTGTGTGTGTGTTTAGCATGTGTGTGTGTGTGTTTAGTATGTGTGTGTGTGTGTGTTTAGTATGTGTGTGTGTGTGTGTGTTTAGTATGTGTGTGTGTGTGTGTGTTTAGTATGTGTGTGTGTGTGTGTGTTTAGTATGTGTGTGTGTGTGTGTGTTTAGTATGTGTGTGTGTGTGTTTAGCATGTGTGTGTTTGAGTTGGTGTTTGTGATGGTGTTTGTTTGTGTGTGTTTGTGTTTGGCGTATTTGTGGGTTTGGTATGTATCTTGTATCTTGAGGTTATATTGAGATGATTTAGGGGCTTATCATCCCCGGGGCCCGGTCCTTGACCAGGCCTCCTTTTTGTTACAAACCCCCAGGAAGCAGCCCATAGCAGGTGCTAGCTCCCGGGTACCTATTTACTGCTAGGTGAACAGGAGCAACAGAGCGAAAGAAACTCTGCCCATTTGTTTCGCCGCAGCCGGAAATCGAACTCGGAACCTCAGGACTACGAATCCCGAGCGCTGTTCACTCAGCCATCAGGGCCCCCAGATGTGTGTGTGCGTGTTTGTCTGTGTTTGTGTGTGTGTGTGTGTGTGTGTGTGTGTGTGTGTGTGTGTGTGTGTGTGTGTGTGTGTGTGTGTGTGTGTGTGTGTGTGTGTGTGTGTGTATGTGTGTGGGTGTGTGTGTGTGTGTGTGTGTGTGTGTGTGTGTGTGTGTGTGTGTGTGTGTGTGTGTGTGTGTGTGTGTGTGTGTGTGTATGTGTGTGGGTGTGTGTGTGGGTGTGTGTGTGTGTGTGTGTTTGTGTGTGTGTGTGTGTGTTTGTGTGTGTGTGTGTGTGTGTGTGTGTGTGTGTGTGTGTGTGTGTGTGTGTGTGTGTGAGTGTGTGTGTGAGTGTGTGAGTGTGTTGTGTCTGTGTGTAAACTGAGTAACAGAACGAGAGGTGATTGATTTGATTGTTGCTGCCGGCGGCGGCTAGTTTATTGTGCACCCTATACTCATCCTGTGAGCGGTAGCGCAAAAAGCATTACAGAGGGCACAAAAGGTCTTTATTAGACCTCATCTTAGATTATTACATAACCAATTTCATCTATCCTTCACACCTTATAGTTACAATGTCAGCTAGTTACAGAGAAAGGGCTATTTCATGAGCTATATATTTACAGTAAGTCATTATACATTAATGGTAGGTCTTAACACTAATACATAATAGTTTGACCAATGGAGATAGTCATAGGGTAGCTTCTGTTTATTATTAGTCCTCACAATACACTACTTGTTTCTTCATCTCATATGTCGTTTATCTACTGGAAGCGAAATGTGGATACAGTGCAAGAATTTCAGGTAATTTATCCATGGTAATAAGATAGGTTGCCATATCATACAGAGTGACCTTAGATTTATCTCTAAATGGCTCAATTTTACTACAATCCAAGATATAGTGTTCGAGTGTGTGTCCCTGTCTTTGTCCACACACTTTACACTTTACTTCATCTAGATCCCTATACAAGCCGAAATGTCATACATACTTGTAGCCAAGTCTTATACGAGCTGTCAACATCTGTTGTTCTACTGACTTTGTTACTTGCCCCATACACATGTTTTACTTCACACATTTCATTGTGATGAACAATGAACCTGCTAGTTCCAGTTTGCACAGTTCTACTTTCTTCAAATCTATCCAGGAGTTCTTGTCTAATGACACTTTTAAGGGACCTATTTGATAACTCAAGATTAAACGAGGGGTGAGCTCTTATTCATCCAAGACTAAGATCCTCTCACCAAGCCCTTTGACTCATGACTGACTTACTCATCCAAGACTCACGTTCTCACCCTTCTGCCTCAGGGCACTAAAGCAAATATGTGACAAAAAATAACTCATCCAATTTGGTGCCTTCTTTTGATCATTGTAATTCTTCTGTTACTTCTCTGTAAGCAAATATATTTCACACACATCTATAACATACATTTATCCTCTTGACATCCTTCCTCATTAATCCAAGTGTTAAGTTATCCTTCTTAGTCCGTCCTCATACGTGATCACATCCATGTATACTGACCTCAGTGTTCTCATCCATGTATACTGACCTCAGTGTTCTCATCCATGTATACTGACCTCAGTGTTGTCATCCATGTATACTGACCTGAGTGTTCTCATTCATGTATACTGATCTTAGTATTCTCATTCATGTATACTGACCTGAGTGTTCTCATCCATGTATACTGACCTGAGTGTTTTCATCCATGTATACTGACCTGAGTGTTGTCATCCATGTATACTGACCTGAGTGTTCTCATTCATGTATACTGATCTTAGTATTCTCATTCATGTATACTGACCTGAGTGTTCTCATCCATGTATACTGACCGTTCTCATCAATGTATACTAACCGTTCTCATCCATGTATACTGACCGTTCTCATCCATGTATACTGACCGTTCTCATCCATGTATACTGATGTCGTGAGGTGGTTGTTTTGTCATATTTCAAACCTAATCATAACGACGCCAAAACTGTGGTAGTGAGAGGGAAGGTGGTGAAGGGTAGGGAAGGTGGTGAAGGGTAGGGAAGGTGGTGAAGGGTAGGGAAGGTGGTGAATGGTAGGGAAGGTGGTGAAGGGTAGGGAAGGTGGTGAAGGGTAGGGAAGGTGGTGAAGGGTAGGGAAGGTGGTGAAGGGTAGGGAAGGTGGTGAATGGTAGGGATAGTGGTGAAGGGTAGGGAAGGTGGTGAAGGGTAGGGAAGGTGGTGAAGGGTAGGGAAGGTGGTGAAGGGTAGGGAAGGTGGTGAATGGTAGGGATAGTGGTGAAGGGTAGGGAAGGTGGTGAAGGGTAGGGAAGGTGGTGAAGGGTAGGGAAGGTGGTGAATGGTAGGGATAGTGGTGAAGGGTAGGGAAGGTGGTGAATGGTAGGGATAGTGGTGAAGGGTAGGGAAGGTGGTGAAGGGTAGGGAAGGTGGTGAATGGTAGGGAAGGTGGTGAATGGTAGGGATGGTGGTGAAGGGTAGGGAAGGTGGTGAAGGGTAGGGAAGGTGGTGAATGGTAGGGAAGGTGGTGAATGGTAGGGATGGTGGTGAAGGGTAGGGAAGGTGGTGAAGGGTAGGGAAGGTGGTGAATGGTAGGGATGGTGGTGAAGGGTAGGGAAGGTGGTGAAGGATAGGTAGAGGTAGTGAAGGGTGGGGAAGGTGGTGAAGGGTAGGGAAGGTGGTGAAGGGTAGGGAAGGTGGTGAAAGGTAAGGAAGATGGTGAAGGGTAGGGAAGGTGGTGAAGGGTAGGTAGAGGTAGTGAAGGGTGGGGAAGGTGAAGGGTAGATAATGTGATGAAGGAGAGGTTGGATAGTGAAGAAGAGAGGGGAGAGGAAAGGTGAACAAGGAGAGGGAAGGTAGTGATGATGATGATGGATGCAGATGGGGGTACCTAGTAGTTCCCGGAGAGTGAAGATGGTTACAGTGATGAAGACAGTGTGTAGTGAAGATGGCTACAGTGATGAAGATAGGGTGTAGTGAAGATGGTTCCAGTGGTGAAGATAGTGTGTAGTGAAGATGGTTCCAGTGGTGAAGATAGTGTGTAGTGAAGATGGTTCCAGTGATGAAGATAGTGTGTAGTGAAGATGGTTACAGTGATGAAGATAGTGTGTAGTGAAGATGGTTACAGTGATGAAGATAGTGTGTAGTGAAGATGGTTACAGTGATGAAGATAGTATGTAGTGAAGATGGTTACAGTGATGAAGATAGTGTGTAGTGAAGATGGTTACAGTGATGAAGATAGTATGTAGTGAAGATGGTTACAGTGATGAAAATAGTATGTAGTGAAGATGGTTACAGTGATGAAGATAGTGTGTAGTGAAGATGGTTACAGTGATGAAGATAGTATGTAATGAAGATGGTTACAGTGATGAAGATAGTGTGTAGTGAAGATGGTTACAGTGATGAAGATAGTGTGTAGTGAAGATGGTTACAGTGATGAAGATAGTGTGTAGTGATGATGTGGTCTGCGGCTCCCGAGCAACGCCGGGTAACCCGTCAAGTGTATCTATAACGGAGATCACAGAAATTTACAAAGAAAAATGATCTACTTCGCAGATAAAATTTACGTAGATAAACTTATAAAGCGTTATTCCTGAGAAATATACAAAACATTCCTTCCATACAGAGAGAAAATTATAACGCTAGTTCAACAATTTCGCAAAAATAACACTTTGGCATTGTTCATCCACTCTTATCCACTCCACTCAACTCCACTCAAATCCTATAAATGACTTCATTAACTTAACATGAATCAAGAAAATAGTTCCAAGCAGATATTCACTACCATTTTGTAACTACTGCAGCAGACGTGGTACAGAATATTACCAGATCTCCATCTGGGAATGTTACCTGTTATGTGCCAGATAATGTGATACACGGTGGTACGGGGCCGCTCCCCACACCACAGTGTCACCCATACTGTAGTTCAGTGTCAACACGCCATCACCACTATACCAGTAGACGATAAGGCTGAAATCATTGGTGAAATCCTGGGGATGAGGGGGGGATTTGCAGCAAACGTTCTGATTAACCCCAGCGGATTATCCAGAACGCAGGTTCGATCCCCCCCTTCCCCGGATTGCTCCAGTGATTTTAGCATTGATTTTCGACGCCAGTGTAGTTTCCTGGTGAGAATCATAGGATGATCTCCCATCGTTCCTGTACCCCAGGTTGGGCACTATTCCTTCCACCCGTCCCATCCCAAACCCTAATCCTGACTCCCTACCAAGTGCTACATAGTCCGGAAAGCTTGGCACTTTCCCTTCCCTTCGAGAGAATCTCTGGCGCCAGGAAAGGGAAGGGAGCTATCAAGAGAAACGCCAAACCACTACGACTATATAGCATTTGGGACGGAGGGATGAATGGTGCCCAACCACTTGGATACTGTATACATAACTGTCTGAGTGCCCTGTAGGGCATGTTAATACCCAGAACTAAGAGGCATGAGTTATGAGGAAAGGTTGTGTGAACTGCACCTCGCGTCGATGGAAGACAGAAGAGCTCGGAGAGACATGATCACCATAGACAAAATTCTTAGAGGAATTGACAGGGTAGACAAGGATGGATTATTTAACATGGGTGGTACACGCACAAAGGGACACAGGTGGAAGCTGAGCACCCAAATGAGCCACAAAGACATTAGAAAGAACTTTTCAGTGTCAGACTATTTAGTAAATGGAATTCACTAGGATGTGATGTGGTGGAGGCTGACTCCATACACGGTTTCAAATGTGAGTACAACTAGGTGAGTACACTTTTACATACGCCTTCCTAACAATAATCCTAAATACATAAAATCCACACCCTGTAACCCCTCACTATAACACTCCCCGCTAACCTAACTATATTACTGCATGTAGGATATTACCCGAGCTGCATCCGCTCACACCACGTCAACACAACAAGAGCGACATCATGGGGTGTTGTTCATGTAAACGCGAGAAGTCTTCTCTTGCCAAACGTTAGCTTAAATTACATGGCGATAAGCAATGGATAAAGAAGCATAAGAAAGTTCTTAAGGTTCGGGAGCTTGGAAGAGGCGCCTTTGGGAAGACTGAACTTTGGAACCTTCCCGGTCTCGACACCCCGGTTGTCCTTAAGATTATGCGTAACCCAGTAACCGGGACCAGAGACATGCTGAAAGAGGTGGCATTCCTGGAGCTGCTGGACGGTGCTGGGGGAGCACCCTATGTGCTGTGCACCTATCCTGAGGAGGCGTGTTTCTTCATGACCTACGCCGGCGCCGATAATCTGGACAGCTTGCTCAAGAAACATAGAAGAGGGGTCGTCCACATGGACGATCAGTTTTTCCTGCTGATAATTAAGGAAATGATCGTTAAACTGATGGAAATACACGAAAAGAAAGTGGTGCACGTGGACCTAAAATCCAATAATATTATTATAGATCGCAGCGACCCAATGGCGCCCAAGGTTTCTATTATAGACTTCGGAGTCTCTACTTTCGTTGGACAAGACTCCCCCTTTGGAACCATTTACTCAAACGAGGTTGATAAAGAGTTGAAAGAGACTCCGTGGTACGCATATGAGACGATGATGGGTTGGCCCCTCACCTGTAGCGCGGATGTCGTCGGCTTGTCTCTAATGATCCAGGAGATCGTTCGAGTCATGGTGCGCAAGCCTCGCAAACTTGAGACACTTGCAAAACGGGGAATGAACCGCAACAGAACAAGGAGGCCAACAACAGAAGAGCTGTTGAACTCTACCCTCGATGCTATCTCAAGTTATTGAGAGCCCCCCCCCCCCTGAGCAGGTTGCACACTACTCTCGATAATAACCCAAGTTATTGCAAGCCCCCTATTGTTGAGTGAGTTGCCTGGACAGTGGCATGCATATAGCTATACACCCTTATAGGAAAAACAACAAAACGAAAAAAAAATGTACAAAATAAAAAAAAAGTGTGTGTGTGTGTGTGTGTACTCACCTATTTGCACTCACCTATTAGTGTCTGCAGGATCGAGCATTGACTCTTGGATCCCGCCTTTCGAGCCATCGGTTGTTTACAGCAATGACTACGGTTCTATTTCCCTATCATACCTAATTTTAAAATTATGAATAGAATTTGCTTCCACGACTTGTTCCTTATGTGCATTCCATTTTTCCACTACTCTCACGCTAAAAGAAAACTTCCTAACATCTCTGTGACTCATCTGAGTTTCCAGCTTCCACCCATGTCCTCTCGTTCTGTTACTATTCCGTGTGAACATTTCGTCTATGTCCACTCTGTCAATCCTCCGGAGTATTTTATACGTTCTTGACATGTTCCCCCTCTCCCTTCTTCTTTCTAGTGTCGTAAGGCACATTTCCTTCAGGCGTTCCTCATACCCCATCCCTCGTAACTCTGGGACGAGTCATGTTGCAAACCTCTGAACCTTTTCCAGTTTCTTTATATGCTTCTTCAAATGGGGACTCCATGATGAGGCGTCATACTCTAAGACTGGCCTCACGTAGGCAGTGTAAAGTGCCCTAAATGCCTCCTTACTTAGGTTTCTGAATGATGTTCTAACTTTTGCCAGTGTAGAATACGCTGCTGTCGTTATCCTATTTATATGTGCTTCAGGAGATAGATTAGGTGTTACGTCCACACCCAGGTCTCTTTCTCGCGTCGTCACAGGTAAGCAGTTCCCCCTTCATTGTGTACTGTCCCTTTGGTCTCCTATCACCTAGTCCCATTTCCATAACTTTACATTTGCTCGTGTTGAACTCCAGTAGCCATTTCTCTGACCATCTCTGCAACCTGTTCAGATCCTCTTGGAGGATTCTGCAATCCTCATCCGTCACAACTCTTCTCATCAACTTTGCTTCATCCGCGAACATCGACATGTAGAACTCTACGCCTGTAAACATGTCGTTAACATATATTAGAAATAGAATTGGTCCCAACACCGATCCTTGAGGTACTCCACTCGTTACTGTTCGCCAGTCCGATTTCTCGCCCCTTACCGTAACTCTTTGACTCCTTCCTGCTAGGTAGTTCCTTATCCATGCTAGGGCCTTTCCTCCCACCCCCGCCTGCCTCTCGAGTTTGAATAGCAGTCCCATGTGTGGTACTGTATCAAAAGCTTTATGACAGTCTAGAAATATGCAGTCTGCCCAACCATCTTTGTCCTGTCTTATCCTCGTTATTTTATCATAGAATTCCAGAAGGTTTGTTAGGCACGATTTCCCTTTCCAGAACCCATGTTGATGTTTGTTCACAAACCTAACGTTCTCCAGGTGTGCAACCAGTCGTAACCTAATTATTCTTTCAAGTATTTTACAGAGGATGCTTGTCAGTGATACAGGTCTATGGTTAAGTGCCCCCTCCCTATCGCCTTTCTTGAAAATCAGTACGACATTTGCCTTCTTCCAGCAACTGGGCAATTTTTCCGACATAAGTGACTCATTAAAGATTATTGCCAGAGGCACGCTGAGGGGCCACGCTGCCTCTATTGGTATCCACGGTGATACTTTGTCTGGTCCAACCACTTTATTTGCATCCAGTGTTGTCAACTGTTTCATTACCACCCCTGCTGTCACCTCTATATCTGATAGTCTTTCATCTAGGGTAATCTCTTCTAACAATGGGAGCAGCTCAGGCTCGGTTGTGAACACTCCATGGAAACTAGTATTCAGTGTCTCGCAGATTTCCTTGTCACTTTCAGTATATGCCCCCCTCTGTCTTCCTTAGTCTTGTCACTTGGTCGTTCACCGACATTTTTCTTCTTATATGGCTGTATAGTATTTTAGGTTACTTTTTCGCTTTGATCGCAATATCGTTCTCATAGTCCCTTTCCGATGTTCGTCTTATGTTAATGTAATCGTTCCTAGCTCTGTTGGATCTGATCCTGTTGTCCTCTGTCCTTTGTCTTCTGTACTTCCTCCACTCCCTCCTGCTGGCCATTTCTGCTTCCTGACACTGTCTATTAAACCATAGGTTATTATATTCCCTCTTATTTTTTCCCTTTACTGTTGATATAATTCTCTCTTCGGCCTCCTGGCATTTCCGTATGACTAGGTCCATCATATCTTGGACTGTTTTTCATCTAATTTCTTCCTTCCACTGCTCTTCTCCCAGATAGTCCCTTATCCTCCTGTAGTCCCCTTTCCTGTAGTCACCTCTCCTTTCCCAGACCTCTTGTCCCATGGTCACAAGTTTGAATTTCCATCATGTAGTCAAAGACTAGGACACAATGGTCACTGGCCCCTAGAGGTATTTCATGCTCCAAATTCTCGATGTCTTCAACGTTCTTGGTAAAAATAAGGTCTAATAGGCTCGGTGCATCTCCTCCTCTTTCCCTTGTGTCTTCCATCATGTGTTGTGTTAGAAAATTCCTGTTTATAACATCTACTAACTTTGCTCCCCACCTTTCGTCCCCTCGATGGGGATTCCTTGATTCTCAATTTATCTCTCCATGATTTAGGTCCCCTATGACTAGCAGCTTCGTTCTCATTCTGTGAGCTAATGTTGCTGCCTTCTGCAGTTCATCTATGCTTGCCTTGTTGTTGTCATCATACTCCTGCCTGGGTCTTCTACTGTTTGGTGGGGGATTATAGATTACCAAGATCACAATCTTCCTCCCATCTACTGTCAAAGTTCCATGTATGAAGCTTGTGCTCTCATTGGTAACCCGATTTCCCAGGTCTTCAAACTTTATTTCCGCTTTATTAGGAGTGCCACTCCCTCTCCCTGTCTCTGTGTCCACTCTTTTCTTATCATCTGGTAGCCCTCTGGAAAGATTGCTTCCGAGATCATGCCATATCTTTGTGTGTGTGTGTGTGTGTGTGTGTGTGTGTGTGTGTGTGTGTGTGTGTGTGTGTGTGTGTGTGTGTGTGTGTGTGTACTCACCTAGTTGTGTTTGCGGGGGTTGAGCTCTGGCTCTTTGGTCCCGCCTCTCAACCGTCAATCAACAGGTGTACATATTCCTGAGCCTATTGGGCTCTATAATATCAACATTTCAAACTGTGTATGGAGTCAGCCTCCACCACATCACTTCCTAATGCATTCCATCTGTTAACTACTCTGACACTGAAAAAGTTCTTTCTAACGTCCCTGTGGCTCATTTGGGTACTCAGTTTCCACCTGTGTCCCCTTGTTCGCGTACCGCCAGTGTTGAATAGTTTATCCTTGTCTACCCTGTCAATTCCCTCTGAGGATTTTGTAGGTAGTGATCATGTCTCCCCTCACTCTTCTGTCTTCCAGTGTCGTAAGGTGCATTTCCCGCAGCCTTTCCTCGTAGCTCATGCCTCTTAGTTCTGGGACTAGTCTAGTGGCATACCTCTGAACTTTTTCCAGCTTCGTCTTGTGCTTGACAAGATACGGGCACCATGCTGGGGCCGCATACTCCAGGATTGGTCTTACGTATGTGGTGTACAAGATTCTGAATGATTCCTTACACAGGTTCCTGAAGGCTGTTCTGATGTTAGCCAGCCACACATATGCCGTAGACGTTATTCTTTTTATGTGGGTTTCAGGAGACAGGTTTGGTGTGATATCAACTCCTAGATCTTTCTCTCTGTCCGTTTCATTAAGTACTTCATCTCCTATTCTGTATCCTGTGTCTGGCCTCCTGTTTCCACCGCCTAGTTTCATTACTTTGCATTTACTCGGGATAAACTTTAACAGCCATTTGTTGGACCATTCACTCAGTCTGTCTAGGTCATCTTGTAGCCTCTTACTATCATCCTCTGTTTCAATCCTCCTCATAATTTTTGCATCATCAGCAAACATTGAGAGAAACGAGTCTATACCCTCTGGGAGATCATTTACATATATCAGAAACAGTATAGGTCCAAGAACTGACCCCTGCGGGACTCCACTTGTGACGTCACGCCAATCTGAGACCTCACCCCTTACAGTGACTTGTTGTCTTCTGTTGCTTAGGTACTCCTTTATCCAATGGAGTACCTTCCATTTCACTCCAGTCTATATCTCCAGCTTTTTCACTAACCTCTTGTGTGCTACTGTATCAAAGACTTTCTGGCAACCCAAAAATATGCTGTCTGCCCACCCCTCTCTTTCTTGCCTGATTTTTGTTGCCTGGTCGTAGAATTCAAGTAACCCTGTGAGGCAGGACTTGCCATCTCTGAAGCCATGTTGATGCTGTGTTACAAACTTCTTTCGCTCCAGGTGCTCCACTAGCTTTCTTCGCATAATCTTCTCCGTCAGCTTGCATGGTATGCAGGTTAGGGACACTGGCCTGTAGTTCAGTGCCTCCTGTCTATCCCCTTTCTTCTATACCGGAACTACATTAGCTGCTTTCCAAATTTCTGACAGTTCCTCTGTTGCCAGAGATTTGTTATACACCATGGAGAGTGGTAGGCACAGTTATTCTGCTCCTTCCTTTCGTATCCAAAGAGAGATTCCATCTGGGCCTATAGCCTTTGTCACATCCAACTCTAGTAAACACTTCCTTACTTCCCCGCTGGTAATCTCAAACTCTTCTAGTGGTTCCTGGTTAACTATTCCCTCTCTTGTCTCTGGAATTTCTCCTTGCTCTAAGGTGAAGACTTTCTGGAATTTATTATTCAGTTCCTAACATACTTTCTTGTCGTTTGTAGTGAATCCTTCTGCCCCTATCCTTATTTTCATAACCTGTTCCTTTATTGTTGTTTTTCTCCTGATGTGGCTGTGCAGCAATTTAGGTTGAGTCTTTGCCTTGCTTGCGATGTCATTTTCGTATTGTCTTTCTGCCTCCCTTCTCATCCTGACATATTCATTCCTGGCTCTCTGGTATCTTTCTTTGCTCTCAAGTGTCCTGTTATTCCTATAGTTTCTCCACCCCCTTTTACTTTGCTGTTTAGCTAGCCCACATCTCTGATTAAACCATGGCTTTTCCATCTTCATTTCATTGTTTTCCTTTTGGACTGGGACAAACTTGTTTGCTGCTTCCTTGCACTTCTGCGTGATGAAGTCCATCATGTTTTGGGCCGTCTTTCCCCTGAGCTCTGTTTCCCATGTTATATCTGTTAGGAATTTTCTTAACTCCTCATAGTTTCCCTTTCGAAATGCCAGCCTTTTGTTTTTAGTTCCCCTCCTCGAGTTCAATAACCCTTCTTCAACCAGATACTCAAACGCAAGTACACTGCGGTCGCTCGTTCCTACTGGGGCCTCATAGCCGATTTCCCTTATGTCGGAGTCGTTCAGAGTGAAGACTAGGTCGAGTCTGTGTGTAATTACCTAAGTGTAGTTACAGGATGAGAGCTACGCTCGTGGTGTCCCGTCTTCCCAGCACTCTTTGTCATATAACGCTTTGAAACTACTGACGGTCTTGGCCTCCACCACCTTCTCACCTAACTTGTTCCAACCGTCTACCACTCTGTTTGCGAAAGTGAATTTTCTTATATTTCTTCGGCATCTGTGTTTAGCTAGTTTAAATCTATGACCTTTTGTTCTTAAAGTTCCAGGTCTCAAGAAATCTTCCCTATCGATTTTATCAATTCCTGTTACTATTTTGTATGTAGTGATCATATCACCTCTTTTTCTTCTGTCTTCTAGTTTTGGCATATTTAATGCCTCTAACCTCTCCTCATAGCTCTTGCCCTTCAGTTCTGGGAGCCACTTAGTAGCATGTCTTTGCACCTTTTCCAGTTTGTTGATGTGCTTCTTAAGATATGGGCACCACACAACCGCTGCATATTCTAGCTTTGACCTAACAAAAGTCGTGAACAATTTCTTTAGTATATCGCCATCCATGTATTTAAAAGCAATTCTGAAGTTAGAAAGCGTGGCATAGGCTCCTCGCACAATATTCTTTATGTGGTCCTCAGGTGATAGTTTTCTATCTAGAACCACCCCTAGATCTCTTTCTTTATCAGAATTCTTTAAAGATTTTTCACATAATATATAGGTTGTGTGGGGTCTATGTTCTCCTATTCCACATTCCATAACATGGCATTTATTAACATTAAATTCCATTTGCCAAGTGGTGCTCCATATACTTATTTTGTCCAGGTCATCTTGAAGGGCATGACAATCATCTAAGTTTCTTATCCTTCCTATTATCTTAGCATCATCAGCAAACATGTTCATATAATTCTGTATACCAACTGGTAGATCATTTATGTAGACAATAAACATCACTGGTGCAAGAACTGAACCCTGTGGTACTCCACTTGTGACATTTCTCCAGTCCGATACATTGCCTCTGATCACTGCCCTCATTTTTCTATCAGTCAGAAAAATTTTCATCCATGTTAGAAGCTTACCTGTGACCCCTCCAATATTCCAGATAGATCCAGTCAACCCAACCATCTCTTTCCTGTAATATCTCTGTTGCTCGATCATAGAAACTGAGTAAATTCGATACACAGGATCTTCCAGATCGAAAACCATACTGTCTGTCTGATATTATATCATTTCTCTCCAGGTGTTCTACCCATTAATTTTAATTATTTTTTCTAATATTTTGACTATTACACTTGTCAATGAAACAGGTCTATAATTAAGGGGGTTTTCCCCTGCTTCCACTTTTGTAGATTGGAGCTATGTTAGCCTTTTTCCACACATCAGCTACAACTCCTGTAAACAGGGATGCCTGAAAATCAGTTGAAGTGGAATGCTGAGCTCAGGTGCACATTCTCTCAGAACCCATGGTGAAACTCCATCTGGACCAACTGCTTTGTTCTTATTTAGCTCCTTGAGCATTTTTTCCACTTCGTCTCTAGACACCTCAATGTGCTCTATGTTGTTCTCTGGAATTCTTATTGTGTCTGGTTCCCTGAAGATTTCATTTTGTACAAACACACTTTGGAACTTTTCGTTTAATGTTTCACACAATTCCTGTTCATTTTCCGCGAATCTATTTCCCATTTTTAACCTCTGAATATTATCATTTACCTGCAATTTGTTGTTTATGAATTTATAGAATAGACCTGGTTCTGTTTTACATTTGTCTGCAATCCCATTTTCAAAATTTCTTTCTGCCTCTCTCCTCACTGCCGTGTAGTTGTTTCTCGCATCTTTGTATCGCTGGTATGTTTGGGGCTTTGGCCTCTTCCTGTATTGATTCCATTTTTGTGTCTTTTGGTCTCTGGCCCTCTCGAAATTTCTCTTGAACCAATCATGTTTCCTAGTTCTGCATCTCCGTTTTGATATACAGAGTGTGTGTGTGTGTGTGTGTGTGTGTGTGTGTGTGTGTGTGTGTGTGTGTGTGTGTGAGTGTGTGTGTGTGTGTGTGTGTGTGTGTGTGTGTGTGTGTGTGTGTGTGTGTGTGTGTGTGTGTGTGTGTGTGTGTGTGAGTGTGTGTGTGTGTGTCCTCTAGCGTGTGGACAGTGTGTTGGCCTGACAGGTGTCCAGAGACCTGTCCAAAGTCTACCTTTGGCCATAGTGTTTACCTCTCGTAAGAGCTCCAGGACTCGTCTCTGGTGCTCTCTAATACTTAGCGACCCTCACGAAATACTGTATCCTTGTAACCATCAACACTACACTACACTACACACGACCATTACCACTGTAACAATCATTCCTACACATTATCTTCCCCCTCGCTGGAACCATCTTTAGTTCCCACAACCATCTCAATGACCACTTTTATTTACAATATACACACTTTTCACTACACAAAGGTGGTGCCTTTGAGCAGTGCCAGTGCCAAGAGCAAGAATGCCAAGAGCAAGATCTCCCTTGTTCAGTCACCCGCTTCTCCTCTATTATCTATTTTTATTTATCTGTTTATCTATTTTTAGATGATTTTAAACAAAGTGTGTTTCTGTCCATCTATATATTTTGACAGGAAATAAGATAATAAACCATATGAAAGCATCTTAGATGAATATGAATGTTTCCAAGTGACTTATTTTCCACTTCAGTCTACTAAACAAGGCATGTGTAGTGTGCCCCGCGTCGTTATACCAGACACCAGACAGTAATCTCCTCACTGTTTGACGGTAATATCGTTCACCCTCACACAACATTCTCATAACTGGGTTCCTCACTATAGCATTGTTATAGTGAGAGTTATTGTTTATGTGGCTTCTCACTATAACAATGTTATAGTGAGAACACAATCTGTTCTCACTATAACAGATTGTTCTCATTATAACACATTTTCTCACTATAACAATGTTATAGTGAGAACACAATCTGTTCTCACTATAACAGATTGTTCTCATTATAACACATTTTCTCACTATAACAATGTTATAGTGAGAACACAATCTGTTCTCACTATAACAGATTGTTCTCATTATAACACATTTTCTCACTATAACAATGTTATAGTGAGAGTTAATACCTGATTATTTTGGTCACGTGTTTATCTTTTAATACCCTCGAGTCTCCTCCATGTTACACTGAGAATTAAGTGGAGACGAGTTAGTCTTTACTTCTCTTGTTTGTGTGGCTGCTCGTGTTTGTGTGACTGCTCGTGTTTGTGTGACTGCTCTTGTTTGTGTGGCTGCTCGTGTTTGTGTGGCTGCTCGTGTTTGTGTGACTGCTCTTGTTTGTGTGGCTGCTCGTGTTTGTGTGACTGCTCTTGTTTGTGTGGCTGCTCTTGTTTGTGTGACTGCTCTTGTTTGTGTGGCTGCTCTTGTTTGTGTGGCTGCTCTTGTTTGTGTGACTGCTCTTGTTTGTGTGGCTGCTCGTGTTTGTGTGGCT
>NC_091188.1:12547262-12627262 GCF_040958095.1 Procambarus clarkii
TTGAGAGAAATATTATATATATATATATATATATATATATATATATATATATATATATATATATATATATATATATATATATATATATATATATATATATATATATATATATATATATATATTAGTTCTGTGAGGGCTCTCCGCCTCCAATGAGCGCGACCGCCGACCAGAACACTCCACAGACTTTAACGATCTCAAACATTATTTTTGACCCGCATTGATAGTCCGGAATAACATGTTTCATGGACTATTCCAGGAGAGTCAGCACCAACCCCGCCCATCCCTCTCCCTCTCGCCCCTCCTCTCCTTCACGCAAGCTTAAGCATCTCAGCTCTTCCCTAAGCAGAATTAAGCTATTATTTCATCACGGACAGACAGCCCTGCTGGCTACTACTAATTATAATTACATTTTGCGTTGTGGTAATACTCCCTTGTTGGTTATTATACTAATAATCCCTTCTGCGTCACCGGCCATCACTTCTACATTCATGTTTCCCGCTCTCCGTCCCTCCCTTCATCTCTCCTTCCCTGTTTCTCTCTTTCTCTTCCCTGCCTCTCTCTCTACCTCCCTCCGTGCCTCCCTACCTCCCTCCCTGCCTCCCTACCGCCCTCCCTGCCTCCCTACCTCCCTCCCTGCCTCCCTACCTCCCTCCCTGCCTCCCTACCTCCCTCCCTGCCTCCCTACCTCCCTCCCTGCCTCCCTACCTCCCTCCCTACCTCCCTACCTCCCTCCCTGCCTCCCTACCTCCCTCCCTGCCTCCCTACCCTCTCGTTCAACATCAATAACGTCTCATGTTAAAGACGAAGTCATTAACACATGCTTGACTGATTCACCTTTTGTTTCCTTATTGGCTCTCTATTTTTTTAGTATATATAATAGTCTCCACGTTGAAATTATCTGCGAAATGTCTTCACACAGCTGTAGTTTATCGCTCCCACGAATCTCTGGTCAGATTAAAAAAAACTAACAAGAACAGTGGAATGTGTTCATCTCAGTACGAGAACCAGCTTACTAGGACTCCAAAGGAGATGGAGTATTAATGAAATTCGTCTTTAGTGTTGGCTTTTGTAGTGTTGATGTATACTTTGTACCGCGATACAGGTTGATGTATACTTTGTACCGCGATACAGGTTGATGTATACTTTGTACCGCGATACAGGTTGATGTATACTTTGTACCGCGATACAGGTTGATGTATACTTTGTACCGCGATACAGGTTGATGTATACTTTGTACCGCGATACAGGTTGATGTTGAGGCTGTATCGGTGCAAGCGGGTACACTCGGGTCAATGATATTGCTGCCAATTAGCTTGAATACGATTTAGTCATGCTTTTCCGTTTTCT
Source organism: Procambarus clarkii (assembly GCF_040958095.1). Lineage (NCBI taxonomy): Eukaryota > Metazoa > Arthropoda > Malacostraca > Decapoda > Cambaridae > Procambarus > Procambarus clarkii. The sequence continues at coordinate 12,548,610 of NC_091188.1, forward strand.
TCCTGTTTGCGTGCTTCGTTATTGTTTCTGTAAATGGGGTGAGAATAGCTTGAGCTACCTCATCCCTTTGTGTGTATTTTACCTCAATAAACTTATTTCAATTTCAATTTCAATTGTTTCTGTGTATTGTTACGCCCTTTATTTGATTTTGTAGTGAAGAGACATGGGAGTGACATGGGCATACGATGTAAAAACTGGAAACATTTATCAGTTCAGAGGAAGACTGCGGAATTGCTGCGAACTTCCATGAACTTCAAGTCTAGATTGAAGAAGGAAGATGCAGTTCACTGTACATAAGCCTAAATGTTGAAGATTGGAAAACGGAAACGATTTTATTGGTAAATCGATCTGTGAAAATATTCCGGGAGACGTTTTCAGTAGAGACCCAAAACCAGAAATGCAGCTTATCAAACCCTAGCATGACGGTTATGACAATGTACTTTATGTCTAGGAGGATTGTACTCTCTGGGGCACTAGTACCTGAGCAGCCGTTACCTGGGAGTACCAGGTGCTCCCTGGTACTCCCAGGTCCTCCTCTGAGAACTTACAACCATTTAAGGACCTGACATTCTCTGTCCTTGCATGATGTTGCCACTTGCAGATTCTTCGTGCTGGACAAACATCAACATATTACTGATTAGTAGCAAATATTGGTACTGTTGTTTATGCACAAATAGACTGAAGAACAATGTCCAGCTGATTTTAAGAAGGGTGTTCACTTTCTGTGTCACACGTCAATGGCGGAGACCTGGTTCTCAGTCACAAGCCTCGTCAGGAAGTGTCCACTCACGGCGGTGACCTAACCATATCAAGACCCTCAGAGCGGAACCATCTGCTCCACCAACCGGACTTGACAAATAATGACTAGTCACACCATGTAAACGTTCGGATAGGCATGTAGCCGTTCGGATAGGCATGTAGCCGTTCGGATAGGCATGTAGCCGTTCGGATAGGAATAGTCAACAGAGAGGGGTAATTATACTGCAACTCTTATATAATAATTCACCAGTAGTAATAAGGGTAAAATAAACTAAGCCATATATGAGTGAGAGGTAAGACTAATATTTTCACATGCTAAAAATACTGCATTTAACGCTTGGAGCACGTTGACCAGACGACACACTAGAAGGTGAAGGGACGACGACGTTTCGATCCGTCCTGGACCATTTTCTCAAGTCACACAATCGACTTGAGAATGGTCCAGGACGGACCGAAACGTCGTCGTCCCTTCACCTTCTAGTGTGTGGTCTGGACAACTTACTTTAGACACGTTATTGTAACTCATCGCCTGCTTGGAGCACGTAATTCTTCAATCCCTGGAATAAGCAGGTCAAGTAGGTATTTGTATATTATCTGTTCTACGAGTTTTGTATATTTTTTTCTAATAAAATAAATGAAACGCGGTTATATATACTTCTCTTTACATAATTTCTTATTGAATTATGATTTTGTCTCCCCCGGCGTCCATCATTAGACGTCACTGTGAGTATGCTCCACAGGGACTCTAATTAAGGGATGTCGAAGTTTCAGGAGAATGCTCAATTATCCTGATTACTGGGAACTGTGACCCGGGGTTCGTTGAATCATTGTTCCCACTCTGTACACCACAAGGTCTGTACTCACATGAATTAATGAGACTAGTTAATTTTGCTTCTTTAAGAATAATTTTACGCTTAATCGGATCTACTTTACTAAAAGATTTAATGTTCTTTACTGTATCTATTAAATATATAATTACTCCTACATTTAAGCGACTCTCTTTGATATTTGAGCAGTTATATATCAAATTACGCCAAATAGAAGGAATAAGTATAGATTCTATCGAAACACTAAAAGGCATTAAATATTTTAGTAAGGTAGATCCGATTAACCGTAAAATTATTCTCAAGGAAGCAAAATTAACTAATCTCATTAATTCATGTAAGCACAAACCTTGTGGTGTACAGAGTGGGAACAATGATTCAGCGAACCCCGGGTCACAGTTCCCAGTGATCAAGATAATTGAGCATTCTCCTGAAACTTCGACTTCCTTCTAAGATCACTGAGATGTCGAACTTCAAGAGTCCCTGTGGAACCTAATCACAGCGACAGCTAATGATGGACACCAGGTGAGACGGTCTGCCAGACATATAAACTCGGGCTCTTAAAATCTTGCTCATTGTGGGCTATTCATGCCCGTGCCACCTCTCGGGTGGCTTAATCTTCATTCAGCATATCTTGCTCAGAACATTGTATACAGCACCTAGAGAAAGGGTGTAATTTACATCCGAAAATTTGGTTTTTAATACATACACATATTGGGAATTTCCTTCACCTTCAAGCAAGCACTACGGCATTAGTAAGTTTTTCCAATATATTGCATTTTATTTTATATTATATATATATATATATATATATATATATATATATATATATATATATATATATATATATATATATATATATATATATATATATATATATATATATATATACGATCAAACCTGAATGGTCCCAGGACTATATGCAACTGAAAACTCACACCCCAGAAGTGACTCGAACCCATACTGCCAGGAGCACTCTGCTGGCGTACAGGATCCCTTAACCGCTAGACCAACACGACCAGGCAAAGAGGATGATAGCCGAGGCTATTTCCATCCCCCCACCCCCCGCCGGCACTCGGTTGGTAATCTTGGGCATTGTATTTTATCAAATCAACTCATTCTTTGGGGCACAAGTGAGGACCATTCAGGCTTGTTCGCATTTGGGTTCCTCACGTGTGAGGAACACAAATGTTGTTGTTTTAGATTTAGCTACACGGAACTTTTAGTCCCGTGTAGAATTTAGTTCCGCGCTACACGGAATTAAACGTTCCGTGTAGCACGGGCTGTAAAGGGTCACAAGACGACGTCTATAGATCAATTACGTGTCGACAGATCCCAGGTGATATAATAATAGTCCTTTTTTGTAATAATTATATCAGGCATCACTGGCGGGAGTGTGACCACCGTGGCTGGGAGGGTGAGGGCCGGACCACCACCACCACACCCCAGACACACACACACCCTCAAACTCACCAACATTATAACATCGCCTGTAATGTCTATTTCCAGCGCTGAGGTGGCTCCTCCGCTGAGCCTGTGGGGATCATATATACAACTGTATCTCTCTTACCAGGAAAAACAATAAAAAAAGAGTGGCCACAATATACCTGACACAACAGGTGAGCAGCACAGGGAGCCAGTCTTAATCAAACAGCTAGTTAGAGTGTGTGGTCACACACACACACACACACACACACACACACACACACACACACACATCACTGTACTCACACAGGTGAGCAGTGAGCCATGGACAGCAGGAGCAAGGTCGCAGAAGCCTTCATGGTGTTCACGAGGCCACAAGTGTAGACTCGTTGCTGTATTAAGAGAACGACTCCACCGGGTGTCAGGCAGCGTTCACTCAACACTCACTGCCGTCACCGATGACTCCTGGTGTTACCTTGACGCCGGACAACGTGACGCGACTGTGACCTTTCGGGTCTCTTATAGTAACGCGAGGCTATAATGCGCTCTTCCCGTATACGGGGACGCCGGAGCACATCCGGAACTTGGTCCGTCGCGGCCCCCTAAATGAACACTAACACCAAAACCCGCCGTGACAGTCGGGACCTATGCAGGCGATGAGTCACAATAACGTGGCTGAAGAATGTTGACCAGACCACACACTAGAAGGTGAAGGGACGACGACGTTTCGGTCCGTCCTGGACCATTCTCAATCGACTTGAGAATGGTCCAGGACGGACCGAAACGTCGTCGTCCCTTCACCTTCTAGTGTGTGGTCTGGTCAACAGTCAGGACCTTGTTACCCCGAGAGAGCTGGCTTGTGCCTGTCGCAAGTCTTGTCGTTGACAAATGCTGCTTGTGAGTGAGTCTCCAGTACTGAGGACGAGACCCGCTCTCGCAAATAATACACCGTATTTTGACGCTATAATCCCCAACGGACGAACTATAAAGTACTATGAAAAGTAGCGGCTCACAAATAACCATGTTTTGGCAACCCTTTTTCAAGCTAGGCTTGTTAAAACTACGGCCGTCCCTCCCAAGACGTATTCATAAATGTTTTCGTATTGTGTATTAAACATAGGTTTGTTCTCATATAAATTAATATTATTATATATTAAATTTCCACATATAATTAAGGGTAGGCTGGGTTAGGTGTATAGTTTCTTTTGGCGATTTGTGTTTGTAGTGCGTTAGTGAAGCATTTTGAAGGGTTAAGCGTTGTGGTTCGAGTACAGGACGCCAGCGAAGCATTGTTCGAGAAATGATTTTTTTTTATTTAAATTTTGCCCCGAGGGGCGAGTTTATTGGGCAGTGCCCATCTTGTGAGTGGACATACCGCCATAGCAGCATGTACAACACTCCCCAATAGGAAGAAAACCCGCTGGGTTGTTGTTGTTGTTTCAGATTTAGCTACTCAGGACGAAGTGTCCATGTAGCACGGGCTATGGTGAGCCCGTAACCACTGGGTTGTTCATCCTGTCACTTGTACCCAGACACCAGCCCGTCCTCCAAACAAAGATTCAAAAGTGATTCCATGCACCCGCCAAACCCCCTGTTTATGAATGAAAAGCGGTTTACACACGACTCACAACTGATGACGTTCGAACACTTCCGGAACAAGTGTTTCACTGACGAATTTTGTTCGAATCACAACGCTATAAATGCTTCACCCATGTACTACAAATACAAATAATCGCCAACAGAACCTAAACACCTAACCTAACCTATCCTATGCCTATATATACACAATATGCTAATATATTATAATATTAATTTATACTTGATAAATTTCCCGTTTTGAATGAACAGCATGTTAAAATTTATGAATGCGTCTGTGGGGTCGACCGCTGGATGTAATGGACTTGAGTCGAGGACGGGTTGACAAATACATATATATGCAGAATAACCACATGTGAAAAATAGAGAATGCTTAACGCGCTTTCGGCTAATTCGCCTTCATCAGAGCAAAGTAGAATGAAGATAAGAAAACATTGCTGATCAGACCTTTATATCCGCCTGGGCAGATCACCTGACCACCAAGAATAAGTGAAGGAAAGAAATTATAAGAAAGAAGGTAACTGCAGAAGGCCTATTGGCCCATACGAGGCAGCTCCTATTAATATCTCCAAGTGCCATACGTGTTAAATGGATTCTATATTGTTTTGACGTACTATATTGAGGCTTAAATAGGGATCCAACTTGTACATACCCGGGCCCACATTATATATATATATATATATATATATATATATATATATATATATATATATATATATAATGTGGGCATTATATATATATAATGCCCACATTATATATATATATATACATATATATATATATATATATATATATATATATATATATATATATATATATATATATATACAACTTTAGAACACTTTCCCACCAGGAGACTCGAACCCTAGCCAGCACAGAAGCCTTCCAGCAACTGGCATAACAGGTACGCCTTAACCCGCTCCACCACCCGCTCAGACCCTTAAAAGAGATGGTAATTTCGGAGTATTTAAATACACCAAAGATCACCACCTCCCAAGAGCACTAGAGCAAGTGAGGGGTCATTTAGACGTTAATTTCATCAAGTCCCTGTTAATATGGGAAGACACAGTGTCTATGCTTAAGGCACAACTCTCCTAAACACGAGAGTTAAGTATACAACTTTAGAACACTTTCCCACCAGGAGACTCGAACCCTAGCCAGCACAGAAACCTTCCAGCAACTGGCATAACAGGTACGCCTTAGGCGTACCTGTTATGCCAGTTGCTGGAAGGCTTCTGTGCTGGCTAGGGTTCGAGTCTCCTGGTGGGAAAAGTGTTCTAAAGTTGTATACTTAACTCTCGTGTTTAGGAGAGTTGTGCCTTATATATATATATATATATATATATATATATATATATATATATATATATATATATATATATATATATATATATATATATATATATATATATATATATATATATATATATATATATATATATATATATATATATATATAACTGAAAACTCACACCCCAGAAGTGACTCGAACCCATACTCCCAGATGCCACGCAACTGGTATGTACAAGACGCCTTAATCCACTTGACCATCACGACCGGACATAATGAGGTGATATCATTATCAGACATAATGAGGTTATCACCTCATTATGTCCGGTCGTGATGGTCAAGTGGATTAAGGCGTCTTGTACATACCAGTTGCGTGGCATCTGGGAGTATGGGTTCGAGTCACTTCTGGGGTGTGAGTTTTCAGTTGCATATTGTCCTGGGGACCATTCAGGCTTGTTCGCATATATATATATATATATATATATATATATATATATATATATATATATATATATATATATAAATAATAATAATTATGCTTTTGCTATTGTTAATTAAAGAGAATACTTAAATTTCTTTTACTAGCAATTTCGCCCACATCTGTAATTAATTGTCTGCCGACATTCATTTATTCCAAAATCTAGATAAACAAAATAAAAATAGAAACAAAAACTTGTTATTTACACCGGCTCTTGAACGAAACAATCTGAAACAGCTTCGACCTTTTTTTTTATTACAATGCGAGTCTGCCCATTTAATTCTTGAAATCCATTGAGCACCTATCATTATCTTTACAATGTATTGGATCCCAACTTTTATGTCTCGTACCCTTAAACCTTATTTTTTGGTTTGCTTTTGTTTTTGTTGTTGCTTGATGAGGCTAATTAGTCTTGGAATACTGTTAGTCTTTCTTGAGCCGTGAGCCGCTCCCCCTCCCCGTCCCCCACCCCCTCCATCATTATCCCGGGGGGGGGCTCCTGGTGGGTGGGACGGGGGAGGGAGGGAGAGAGAGAGAGAGAGAGAGAGAGAGAGAGAGAGAGAGAGAGAGAGAGAGAGAGAGAGAGAGAGAGAGAGAGAGAGAGAGAGAGAGAGAGAGAGAGACAGAGAGAGAGAGAGAGAGAGAGAGAGAGAGAGAGAGAGAGAGAGAGAGAGAGAGAGAGAGAGAGAGAGAGAGAGAGAGAGAAAGAGAGAGAGAGAGAGAGAGAGAGAGAGAGAGAGAGAGAGAGAGAGAGAGAGAGAGAGAGAGAGAGAGAGAGAGACCCTCCCAGGTGTCTCGATCTTCGCTCCTTTCTCCCACGTACATTCCCTCCCCCCCCCCCATCTCCCCCCCCCTATACTCCCAGTCTCTTAGCACGAACACCCTCCCCATCACCCCTTCTCACGCATCTGAAGCCTCTCTCCCCATCACTATGATCAGTTTCACAACGCATTCTCTTCCTCACTGTAAACAAACTTCACACCCGCCCCGTCTCCACCCACATGCTGAACATCTACCGGGACCAGAGTGATTGATTGATGAAGATTAAGTCACCCAAAAGGTAGCACGGGCATGAATAGCCCGTAAGTGGTGGCCATTTTAAGCCATTACCAGTATCAAGAGCTGATACTGAAGATCTGTGGAGGTGCAACTACACCCAGTGGGACGGGAGATGTCTCCCGTGAAGGAACCAGAGTGATGTTGTTGTTGTTGTTATAGATTCAGCTACTAGGAACAAGTTCCAAGTAGCACGGGCTATGGTGAGCCCGTAACTTACCTGGCACAGGACCGGGGCAAGTAGAACGGGCTATGGTGAGCCCGTTGTGGACTTACCTGGCACAGGAGCGGTGCGTGATGTGACCAGAGATTGATTGATTGATGAAGATTAAGCCACCCAAAAGGTGGCACGGGCATGAATAGCCCGTAAGTGGTGGCCATTTTAAGCCATTACCAGTATCAAGAGCTGATACTGAAGATCTGTGGAGGTGCGAATGCACCCTGCATGACGGGAGATGTCTCCCTTGTGAATGTGTTAAGATGAAGATGAAGCCACCCAAAAGGTGGCACGGGCATGAATAGCCCATAAGTGGTGGCCCTTTTGAGCCATCACCAGTATCAATAGATGATACTGGAGATCTGTGGAGGTGCAACTGCACCCTGCGTGACGGGAGATGTCTCCCGTGTGGAGAAGGGGACCAGAGTGAACTCTCAAGTGTATATATACGGTCAGAAGCGGGCAATACCTCTCTGGGTATATATATATATATATATATATATATATATATATATATTGGGATCTTGGTGTCTAAAGTACTTTCGGGCTATTCATGCCCGTGCCACCTCTTGGGTGGCTTAATCTTTATGAATCAATCTAAAGTACCACAAACACTTCTGGAAATAAATTCCAGTATCGTATTTGCGTTATTCTGTCTTATAATTTTGGGGGGTTTAAGTTTCTTACTGATCATCAGGATTCGCAGAACTTTTAACGTATTCAAATATCGCATTTTCAACAATGTTTTTGCAACCAAATACAATACAGTACAATACCAAAGACTACAGCATAATATCAAAGAATACAGCACAATACCAAAGACTATAGTACACTACAGTAGCCTAAGCTACAGCACAGTACCTTAGGCTACAGTACAGTATCTTAGGCTACAACATAATACCTTTGGCTACAACACAGTACCTTAGACTACAACACAGTACCTTTGGCTACAACACAGTACCTTAGACTACAACACAGTACCTTTGGCTACAACACAGTACCTTGGGCTACAACACAGTACCTTGGGCTACAACACAGTACCTTGGGCTACAACACAGTACCTTGGGCTACAACACAGTACCTTAGACTACAACACAGTACCTTAGACTACAATACAGTACCTTAGACTACAACACAGTACCTTAGACTACAACACAGTACCTTAGACTACAACACAGAACCTTAGACTACAACACAGTACCTTAGACTACAACACAGTACCTTAGACTACAACACAGTACCTTAGACTACAGCACAGTACCTTAGACTACAACACAGTACCTTAGACTACAACACAACACCATAGACTACAACACAGTACCTTAGACTACAACACAGAACCTTAGACTACAACACAGTACCTTAGACTACAATACAGTACCTTAGACTACAACACAGTACCATAGACTACAACACAGTACCAAAGACTACAACACAGTACCATAGACTACAACACAACACCAAAGACTACAACACAGTACCTTAGACTACAACACAGTACCTTAGACTACAACACAACACCAAAGACTACAACACAACACCAAAGACTACAACACAACACCAAAGACTACAACACAACACCAAAGACTACAACACAACACCAAAGACTACAACACAACACCAAAGACTACAACACAGTACCAAAGACTACAACACAGTACCTTAGACTACAACACAGTACCTTAGACTACAACACAGTACCTTAGACTACAACACAACACCAAAGACTACAACACAGTACCATAGACTACAACACAGTACCAAAGACTACAACACAACACCATAGACTACAACACAACACCATAGACTACAACACAGTACCAAAGACTACAACACAGTACCTTAGACTACAACACAGTACCTTAGACTACAACACAACACCAAAGACTACAACACAGTACCATAGACTACAACACAGTACCAAAGACTACAACACAACACCATAGACTACAACACAACACCATAAACTACAACACAACACCATAGACTACAACACAACACCATAGACTACAACACAACACCATAGACTACAACACAGTACCATAGACTACAACACAGTACCAAAGACTACAACACAGTACCATAGACTACAACACAGTACCAAAGACTACAACACAACACCATAGACTACAACACAGCACCAAAGACTACAACACAGTACCAAAGACTACAACACAACACCATAGACTACAACACAGTACCATAGACTACAACACAGTACCAAAGACTACAACACAGTACCAAAGACTACAACACAGTACCAAAGACTACAACACAGTACCAAAGACTACAACACAGTACCAAAGACTACAACACAACACCATAGACTACAACACAGTACCATAGACTACAACACAGTACCAAAGACTACAACACAACACCATAGACTACAACACAGTACCAAAGACTACAACACAGTACCATAGACTACAACACAGTACCATAGACTACAACACAACACCATAGACTACAACACAACACCAAAGACTACAACACAACACCATAGACTACAACACAACACCATAGACTACAACACAACACCATAGACTTCAACACAACACCATAGACTACAACACAACACCATAGACTACAACACATTACCAGAGACTACAACACAACACCATAGACTACAACACAACACCATAGACTACAACACAGCACCATAGACTACAACACAACACCATAGACTACAACACAACACCATAGACTACAACACAACACCATAGACTACAACACGGTACCAGAGACTACAACACAACACCATAGACTACAACACATTACCAGAGACTACAACACGGTACCAGAGACTACAACACAACACCATAGACTACAACACAACACCATAGACTACAACACAACACCATAGACTACAACACAACACCATAGACTACAACACAACACCAAAGACTACAACACAACACCATAGACTACAACACAACACCATAGACTACAACACAACACCATAGACTACAACACAACACCATAGACTACAACACAGCACCAAAGACTACAACACAGCACCATAGACTACAACACAGCACCATAGACTACAACACAGCACCAAAGACTACAACACAGCACCAAAGACTACAACACAACACCATAGACTACAACACAGCACCATAGACTACAACACAGCACCAAGGTCTGGAGCCGAGCACTAAGGAGGTGACACCAAGGCGCCACTTACTGTGGGCCCCGGGACGCGTCTACGATAATAACAGGTCTCCTGGTTGGGCCCAAAAGCTGTCATTTGCTTCAGTGTTTATTGAGGAGTATGAGTGAAAGGTGGTGGGAAGGGGGCAGGGAGGTGGCACGGAGGTGGCGGGGAGGGGGCACGGAGGTGGCGGGGAGGGGGCACGGAGGTGGCGGGGAGGGGGCACGGAGGTGGCGGGGAGGGGGCGAGGAAGTGGCGGGGAGGGGGCGGGGATGGGGGCAGGGAGAGGGCAGGGACCAGGCGTGGGGGGGGGGCTTGTTAGTGGCGGGGAGGTGGAGGGAATGTGGCTGGGAGGTGACGGGGAGGGGGTAGGGTGGGTGGGAGCAGGCGGGGGGGGGGGGGCTGGTAAGTATCGGGGAGGTGGCGGGGCCGTGGCGGGGAGCAGGCGGGGAGGTGATGCTCCTCGAGTTAGGGAAACAGAAAGAGAGAGAGAGAGAGAGAGAGAGAGAGAGAGAGAGAGAGAGAGAGAGAGAGAGAGAGAGAGAGAGAGAGAGAGAGAGAGAGAGAGAGAGAGAGAGAGAGAGAGAGAGAGAGAGAGAGGGAGAGTGCCTGCCCCTCATCATTCATCAGAGTGTTGGACAAAGTGGAGAGACGGGCAAGAAGGTTCATCTCTAGTCTTGACCAAGTCTGGTGGGAACGGTCTGAACATCAGAGCCTGCAACACCGTCGTGATGTTGGTGGTCTTACTGTTATGTACAAGGCCAACATCCTCAAAGTTCCACACCTGGCCCAACTCCGTGGACTACCAGTAGTTGCCACCCGTAATACTACGCTCTCAACCTTCAACAGTCTCATGCTGAAACTGCTTCTCTCAAGAACATCACTCCAGCGATCATTCATTCCAAGGCTGACTCGCTCCTGGAACCTGTTCACTCAACAGGTTGATACACGGGAGATCAGGTCAACTGATCACATGAAGGCTCTGGCACACAGCTGGCTACGGGCTCACCTTGTTCCTTATATGATTGTTACTTAGAGTTAAATAAACCTTACTCCTAATGATGCATATATTAAGCTCATGAAAAAATGAGTATCTAGGAGCAGACTTCAGATGAGCTGAGGTAGGATAACAGCTCTTGTTTGCAGTTTCATTAGGCTTCTTAAGTGACAGTTTAATGAACCCTATTCTCAGTTGAGAGAGAAAGAGAGAGAGAGAGAGAGAGAGAGAGAGAGAGAGAGAGAGAGAGAGAGAGAGAGAGAGAGAGAGAGAGAGAGAGAGAGAGAGAGAGAGAGAGAGAGAGAGAGAGATGGTTTACAGTTCCAGGTGCGTTAGTCATTGTCTCTTCGGACTAACGGTTAACCACCTATGGAAGGCCATTAGGTCAATACATCTGTTTATCTTCTGATAATTTTTGTATTTCATCAACACAAAAATATGTCACAGTGTGTGATGACTTGGCGGGTCGTCAGCGTATGTGAGTGGGTAGTTAGCGGGTCGTCAGTGTATGTGAGTGGGTAGTTAGTGGGTCGTCAGTGTATGTGAGTGGGTAGTTAGTGGGTCGTCAGTGTATGTGAGTGGGTAGTTAGCGGGTCGTCAGTGTATGTGAGTGGGTAGTTAGTGGGTCGTCAGTGTATGTGAGTGGGTAGTTAGTGGGTCGTCAGTGTATGTGAGTGGGTAGTTAGCGGGTCGTCAGTGTATGTGAGTGGGTAGTTAGTGGGTCGTCAGTGTATGTGAGTGGGTAGTTAGTGGGTCGTCAGTGTATGTGAGTGGGTAGTTAGTGGGTCGTCAGTGTATGTGAGTGGGTAGTTAGCGGGTCGTCAGTGTATGTGAGTGGGTAGTTAGCGGGTCGTCAGTGTATGTGAGAATGTTCAGCATTCAGCAGGTGTTTTCTTTTATCTCTCCTTTACCCGTTTCTTTACATAAATATAAATTTTGTATATATTTTTGGTCACGTTAGAGAGAAAAGTCTGGAGGAACCTCACTTGGAAGATAAGCAACACAGAACAAATCCACAAGGGCCGTGACGAGGATTCGAACCTGCGCCCGGGAGCATCCCAGACACTGCCTTAATCGACTGAGCTACGATTCATTTGATGCATCACGTTAGTGTGATCTCTGTGTGTGATAAGCAACACAGTCTACAGGTGACTGTGGGTGAACGTCCACACTCCATAAGGTTGGACGCTCGCTGGGTTGGCTAGACCAGAGACCGGACATAATTAACTGTTTCCCCAACATACATATTCCTGACATATGTATACCTACATATGTATCACATCCCACCAGTTTGTCCGGTTAACGAAGATCATCAATCTACTCAAGTTCTGGGTATTTCATTCTTTGTTAAGCATATTGGAAGCAGTCGACACTAGAAAAAACAACAGAAATGCGACATTTGTGTAACTGACTTTAGTAAATTATGTGATGCTTTAGCTGACGATTAGGGCATGAATATTTATGAGGCAGTAGTTGATGAGTATAAAACAGTTTAGGTACAAATGGAAATCGCTACAAGTGGAGTGCTTCAGGAGCTTTAGTGTGTCCAAGTCTTGAGTCTTAGGAACTCTCTTTGGTCCAAGACTGTCCTTGGTCCTCTATAGTATGTCAAAGAACGTAGACCCTCGACATCATGAGGGAACGCGAGCACTTTGATTACTTAAATAGGACGGGAACAAAAATAAAATATAAAATATAAAAGTAGGAGAACGATTTAGACTCTAAAAATGGACTGAAGATGAGGAGATTACTTTAAAGCTGACATGTTCGGTTTTGAGCCGAGCGAACCATAATTGTCAGACATGAGCAGGACAATATTGTAAGGGCCAAAACTGACTGCGATCAAGACATTCGAGTTATGATTAGTAGAGATCGTAAGCACAAAATAAATAAATATATTAATTATCGAAATAAGAACACATTAATATATTAATTATCGAAATAAGAACACATTAATATATTAATTATCGAAATAAGAACACATGCACCTGGATTCATAGCTAAAGGTGTTACTAATATAAATGTATATACACTGAGAGATATATCACATTCTCGGCGTATATACACGGAGATAACTTTAGTCCTGGACTATTTACAGGACTATAACAGACGCTGCAGTTAGTCAGTAAGGTACTGTGGTGGTCTTTATAACCCTCCAGAGGATGATAGACTTTAACCAACTAAAAACAATGTTAATCTTCACCTTCATCTTGACCTTGTTAACTCCATTAATATATTAAACAACCCGCCGCCTATTAATACTGTGTCGACCACAGTACATATAGTGACGTAATGGACAATTAAATAGTAGAATTTTGTATTGTTAACTTTAGTACAAAAATTAGGCTAAAAGTAAGCTTATATATTCCTAGTCTTAGGATGGTTATCTTATCTTGAGATTATCTTGAGATGATTTCGGGTCTTAGCGTCCCCGCGGCCCAGTCCTCGACTAGGCCTCGTTTTCCTTACACTCAGGAAGCAGCCTGTAGCAGCTGTCTAACTCCTAGGTACCTATTTATTACTAGGTGAACAGAGCATCAAGGTAAATGAAACTCTGGCCATTTGTCTCCGCCTCCACCGGGGATCGAACCCGAAACCCCAGGATTACGAATCCCGAGCGCTGTCCACTCAGCTGTCAGGCCCTCCTCCCCCCCTAGTTAGGTTAGGTTTCATAAGCAACATAAATGGAAAACCTTTTCCGATTTGTCTAACTTCATCAGCACCAAATTTTACTTTCTAATTGTCCATTACGTCAATATATATGTAGGACGGTCACCATGGTTACTGTAAGTATTGTCTAAACACAAGAATGGGATAACATTATTCAGTCTAGTTTCGGCCACCCGAATGGACATAAACATCCTTAAACGTATGCAAAGAAGGATCAAGTTAATAAAGTTCTCTGTATATACAACTAACAGACTTTCCTCAAAATGTTTTACACGTGATTCCCAATTGATTATGCTCAAAATTTCTCGAACAGTGTGTCTAATCACTTCAGTGTTCGAACTGTACCTATAAATACTTCACCCTCGTACTGTAAATAATAGCAGCTTGTCTTCATAAACAAGGGCCAAAGGCTCGTTAATCCTGCCGCCAAGCTCTCTGTTTACGACTAAATACTCTGTCCACACACTGCTGCAAAAAAAAAAAAAAAAAAAAAAAAAAAAAAAAAAAAAAAAAACTGCTGCTCGCAGGTGACGACCTACCAACTTCTCACGAACGCTGCCTCGTTACCACCTCTGTTAGAATCGAACTTTTGTAAATGCTTCACCAATGTATTACAAATATAAATAATCGCCAACGAGGCCTAAACGCCCAACATAACTTTATCTGGGTCTAATTATATGTCAAATTCTATAATATAAAATCAAAATTTATGTGAGAAAATTCCGACTTTTAAAATATTAAATATTATATTAAAGTGGATGAGTGCTTCTTTAAGGGGGGGGGGGCGCAGCTTGAACGAGCCCAGCCTGAGGCCAGGGGGTGTGCTGCAGCTTGGACGAGCCCAGCGTAAGGACAGGGAGTGGGCAGCAGCTTGGACGAGCCCAGCCTGAGGCCAGAGGGTGTGCTGCAGCTTGGACGAGCCCAGCCTGAGGACATTGGATGGGCCGCAGCTTGAACGAGTCCAGCCTGAGGACATAGGGTGGGCCGCAGCTTGAACGAGCCCAGCCTGAGGACATGTGGCAGCACCGCACTTCTCTAAATTCATCTTCCACATACTGCAAATACAAATAATTACAAACAGAACCTAAACGCCTAACTAAACCTAATCTAGGCTTAACTATAAACAAAATTCCAATATATATAATAATGCTCATTTCAAATTGAGAAAATATAAATTTTCAATATAAAATAAACTAAAACCCGAATTTAGTATACCCTACAACCATCCAACCACCCTACACCCTACAACCATCCAACCACCCCACACCCTACAACCATCCAACCACCCCACACCCTACAACCATCCAACCACCCCACACCCTACAACCATCCAACCACCCAACACCCTACAACCATCCAACCACCCCACACCCTACAACCAACCAACCACCCCACACCCTACAACCATCCAACCACCCCACACCCTACAACCATCCAACCACCCCACACCCTACAACCATCCAACCACCCCACACCCTACAACCATCCAACCACCCCACACCCTACAACCATCCAACCACCCCACACCCTACAACCATCCAACCACCCCACACCCTACAACCAACCAACCACCCCACACCCTACAACCATCCAACCACCCCACACCCTACAACCATCCAACCACCCCACACCCTACAACCATCCAACCACCCCACACCCTACAACCATCCAACCACCCCACACCCTACAACCATCCAACCACCCCACACCCTACAACCATCCAACCACCCCACACCCTACAACCATCCAACCACCCCACACCCTACAACCATCCAACCACCCCACACCCTACAACCATCCAACCACCCCACACCCTACAACCATCCCACCACCCCACACCCTACAACCATCCAACCACCCCACACCCTACAACCATCCCACCACCCCACACCCTACAACCATCCAACCACCCCACACCCTACAACCATCCCACCACCCCACACCCTACAACCATCCAACCACCCCACACCCTACAACCATCCAACCACCCCACACCCTACAACCATCCAACCACCCCACACCCTACAACCATCCAACCACCCCACACCCTACAACCATCCAACCACCCCACACCCTACAACCATCCAACCACCCCACACCCTACAACCATCCAACCACCCCACACCCTACAACCATCCAACCACCCCACACCCTACAACCATCCAACCACCCCACACCCTACAACCATCCAACCACCCCACACCCTACAACCATCCAACCACCCCACACCCTACAACCATCCAACCACCCCACACCCTACAACCATCCAACCACCCCACACCCTACAACCATCCAACCACCCCACACCCTACAACCATCCAACCACCCCACACCCTACAACCATCCAACCACCCCACACCCTACAACCATCCAACCACCCCACACCCTACAACCATCCAACCACCCCACACCCTACAACCATCCAACCACCCCACACCCTACAACCATCCAACCACCCCACACCCTACAACCATCGAACCACCCCACACCCTACAACAATCCAACCACCCAACACCCTACAACCATCCAACCACCCCACACCCTACAACCATCCAACCACCCCACACCCTACAACCATCCAACCACCCCACACCCTACAACCATCGAACCACCCCACACCCTACAACAATCCAACCACCCAACACCCTACAACCATCCAACCACCCCACACCCTACAACCATCCAACCACCCAACACCCTACAACCATCCAACCACCCAACACCCTACAACCATCGAACCCCCCAACACCCTACAACCATCCAACCACCCACACCCTACAACCATCCAACCACCCCACACCCTACAACCATCCAACCACCCCACACCCTACAACCATCCAACCATCTCACACCCTACAACCAACCAACCACCCCACACCTTACAACCATCCAACCACCCCACACCCTACAACCATCCAACCACCCCACACCCTACAACCATCCAACCACCCCACACCTTACAACCATCCAACCACCCCACACCTTACAACCATCCAACCACCCCACACCTTACAACCATCCAACCACCCCACACCTTACAACCATCCAACCACCCCACACCTTACAACCATCCAACCACCCCACACCCTACAACCATCCAACCACCCCACACCCTACAACCATCCAACCACCCCACACCCTACAACCAACCAACCACCCCACACCCTACAACCATCCTACCACCCCACACCCTACAACCAACCAACCACCCCACACCCTACAACCATCCAACCACCCCACACCCTACAACCATCCAACCACCCCACACCCTACAACCAACCAACCACCCCACACCCTACAACCATCGAACCCCCCAACACCCTACAACCATCCAACCACCCCACACCCTACAACCATCCAACCACCCACACCCTACAACCATCCAACCACCCCACACCCTACAACCATCCAACCACCCCACACCCTACAACCATCCAACCACCCACACCCTACAACCATCCAACCACCCCACACCCTACAACCAACCAACCACCCCACACCCTACAACCATCCAACCACCCCACACCCTACAACCATCCAACCACCCCACACCCTACAACCATCCAACCACCCCACACCCTACAACCATCCAACCACCCCACACCCAACAACCATCCAACCACCCCACACCCTACAACCATCCAACCACCCCACACCCTACAACCATCCAACCACCCAACACCCTACAACCATCGAACCCCCCAACACCCTACAACCATCCAACCACCCCACACCCTACAACCATCCAACCACCCACACCCTACAACCATCCAACCACCCCACACCCTACAACCATCCAACCACCCCACACCCTACAACCAACCAACCACCCCACACCCTACAACCATCCAACCACCCCACACCCTACAACCATCCAACCACCCACACCCTACAACCATCCAACCACCCCACACCCTACAACCATCCAACCACCCCACACCCTACAACCATCCAACCACCCCACACCCTACAACCAACCAACCACCCCACACCCTACAACCATCCAACCACCCCACACCCTACAACCATCCAACCACCCAACACCCTACAACCATCGAACCCCCCAACACCCTACAACCAACCAACCACCCCACACCCTACAACCATCCAACCACCCAACACCCTACAACCATCGAACCCCCCAACACCCTTCAACCATCCAACCACCCCACACCCTACAACCATCCAACCACCCACACCCTACAACCATCCAACCACCCCACACCCTACAACCATCCAACCACCCCACACCCTACAACCAACCAACCACCCCACACCCTACAACCATCCAACCACCCCACACCCTACAACCATCCAACCACCCACACCCTACAACCATCCAACCACCCCACACCCTACAACCATCCAACCACCCCACACCCTACAACCATCCAACCACCCCACACCCTACAACCAACCAACCACCCCACACCCTACAACCATCCAACCACCCCACACCCTACAACCATCCAACCACCCAACACCCTACAACCATCGAACCCCCCAACACCCTACAACCAACCAACCACCCCACACCCTACAACCATCCAACCACCCAACACCCTACAACCATCGAACCCCCCAACACCCTACAACCATCCAACCACCCCACACCCTACAACCATCCAACCACCCACACCCTACAACCATCCAACCACCCCACACCCTACAACCATCCAACCACACCACACCCTACAACCATCCAACCACCCCACACCCTACAACCAACCAACCACCCCACACCCTACAACCATCCAACCACCCCACACCCTACAACCATCCAACCACCCCACACCCTACAACCATCCAACCACCCCACACCCTACAACCATCCAACCACCCCACACCCTACAACCATCCAACCACCCCACACCCTACAACCATCCAACCACCCTACACCCTACAACCTACCAACCACCCCACACCCTACAACCATCCAACCACCCCACACCCTACAACCATCCAACCACCCCACACCCTACAACCAACCAACCACCCCACACCCTACAACCATCCAACCACCCCACACCCGACAACCATCGAACCACCCCACACCCTACAACCATCCAACCACCCCACACCCTACAACCATCCAACCACCCCACACCCTACAACCATCGAACCCCCCAACACCCTACAACCATCCAACCACCCCACACCCTACAACCATCCAACCACCCCACACCCTACAACCATCCCACCACCCCACACCCTACAACCATCCAACCACCCAACACCCTACAACCATCGAACCCCCCAACACCCTACAACCATCCAACCACCCCACACCCTACAACCATCGAACTCCCCAACACCCTACAACCATCCAACCACCACACACCCTACAACCATCCAACCACCCAACACCCTACAACCATCCAACCACCCAACACCCTACAACCATCCAACCACCCCACACCCTACAACCATCCAACCACCCACACCCTACAACCATCCAACCACCCCACACCCTACAACCATCCAACCACCTCACACCCTACAACCATCCAACCACCCCACACCCTACAACCATCCAACCACCCCACACCCTACAACCATCCAACCACCTCACACCCTACAACCATCCAACCACCCCACACCCTACAACCATCCAACCACCCCACACCCTAAAACCATCGAACCCCCCAACACCCTACAACCATCCAACCACCCCAACACCCTACAACCATCCAACCACCTCACACCCTACAACCATCCAACCACCTCACACCCTATAACCATACAACCACCCAACACCCTACAACCATCCAACCACCCAACACCCTACAACCATCCAACCATCCCATACCCTACAACCATCCAACCACCTCACACCCTACAACCATCCAACCACCCCACACCCTACAACCATCCAACCACCCCACACCCTAAAACCATCGAACCCCCCAACACCCTACAACCATCCAACCACCCCAACACCCTACAACCATCCAACCACCTCACACCCTACAACCATCCAACCACCTCACACCCTACAACCATACAACCACCCAACACCCTACAACCATCCAACCACCCAACACCCTACAACCATCCAACCATCCCATACCCTACAACCATCCAACCACTCCACACCCTACAACCATCCAACCACCCAAAACCCTACAACCATCCAACTACCCCACACCCTACAACCATTCAACCACCCCACACCCTAAACCCCCCCCCCACACCCTACAACCATCCAACCACCTCACACCCTACAACCATTCAACCACCCCACACCCTAACCCCCACACCCTACATCCATCCAACCACCCCACACCCTACAACAACCATCCAACCACCTCACACCCTACAACCATCCAACCACCCAACAACCTACAACCATCCAACCATCCCACACCCTACAACCATCCAACCACCTCACACCCTACAACCATCCATCCACCCAATACCCTACAACCATCCAACTACCCCACACCCTACAACCATTCAACCACCCCACACCCTAACCCCCCCCCCACACCCTACAACCATCCAACCACCTCACACCCTACAACCATTCAACCACCCCACACCCTAATCCCCCCACCCTACAACCATTCAACCACCCCACACCCTAACCCCCCCACCCTACAACTATTCAACCAACCAACACCCTACAACCATTCAACCACCCCACACCCTAACCCCCCCCCACACCCTGCAACTATTCAACCAACCAACACCCTACAACCATTCAACCACCCCACACCCTACAACCATCCAACCATCCAACCATCCAACACCCTACAACCATCCAACCATCCCCCACCCTACAACCCCCCCCCCACACCCTACAACCATCCAACCACCCAACACCCTACAACCATCCAACCACCCAACACCCTACAACCATCCAACCACCGAACACCCTACAACAATCCAACCACCTCACACCCTACAACCATCCAACCACCCAACACCCGACAACCATCCAACTACCTCACACCCTACAACCATCCAACCACCTCACACCCTACTACCATCCAACCATCCCACACCCTAAAACCATCCAACCCTCCAACACCCTACAACCATCCAACCATCCCACACCCTACAACCATCCAACCCTCCAACACCCTACAACCATCCAACCATCCCACACCCTACAACAACCATCCAACCACCTCACACCCTACAACCATCCAACCACCCAACAACCTACAACCATCCAACCATCCCACACCCTACAACCATCCAACCACCTCACACCCTACAACCATCCAACCACCCAATACCCTACAACCATCCAACTACCCCACACCCTACAACCATTCAACCACCCCACACCCTAACCCCCCCCCCACACCCTAACCCCCCCCCACACCCTACAACCATCCAACCACCTCACACCCTACAACCATTCAACCACCCCACACCCTAATCTCCCCACCCTACAACCATTCAACCACCCCACACCCTAACCCCCCCACCCTACAACTATTCAACCAACCAACACCCTACAACCATTCAACCACCCCACACCCTAACCCCCCCCACACCCTGCAACTATTCAACCAACCAACACCCTACAACCATTCAACCACCCCACACCCTACAACCATCCAACCATCCAACCATCCAACACCCTACAACCATCCAACCATCCCACACCCTAACCCCCCCCACACCCTACAACCATCCAACCACCCAACACCCTACAACCATCCAACCACCCAACACCCTACAACCATCCAACCACCGAACACCCTACAACAATCCAACCACCTCACACCCTACAACCATCCAACCACCCAACACCCGACAACCATCCAACTACCTCACACCCTACAACCATCCAACCACCTCACACCCTACTACCATCCAACCATCCCACACCCTACAACCATCCAACCCTCCAACACCCTACAACCATCCAACCATCCCACACCCTACAACCATCCAACCCTCCAACACCCTACAACCATCAAACCATCTCACACCCTACAACCATCCAACCACCTCACACCCTACAACCATCCAACCACACCACACCCTACAACCATCCAACCCTCCAACACCCTACAACCAACCAACTACCCCACACCCTACAACCATCCAACCATCTCACACCCTACAACCATCCAACCACCCCACACCCTACAACCATCCAACCATCTCACACCCTACAACCATCCAACCACCCCACACCCTACAACCATCCAACCATCTCACACCCTATAACCATCCAACCACCCCACACCCTACAACCATCCAACCATCTCACACCCTACAACCATCCAACCATCTCACACCCTACAACCATCCAACCACCTCACACCCTACAACCATCCAACCACCCCACACCCTATAACCATCCAACAACCCCACACCCTATAACCATCCAACCACCCCACACCCTACAACCATCCAACCATCTCACACCCTACAACCATCCAACCACCCCACACCCTACAACCATCCAACCATCTCACACCCTACAACCATCCAACCACCCCACACCCTACAACCATCCAACCATCTCACACCCTACAACCATCCAACCACCCAACACCCTACAACCATCCAACCACCCCACACCCTACAACCATCCAACCACCCCACACCCTACAACCATCCAACCACCCCACACCCTACAACCATCCAACCACCTCACACCCTACTACCATCCATCCACCCCACACCCTACAACCATCCAACCATCTCACACCCTACAACCATCCAACCACCCCACACCCTACAACCATCCAACCATCTCACACCCTACAACCATCCAACCACCCAACACCCTACAACCATCCAACCACCCCACACCCTACAACCATCCAACCACCCCACACCTTACAACCATCCAACCACCCCACACCTTACAACCATCCAACCACCCCACACCTTACAACCATCCAACCACCCCACACCTTACAACCATCCAACCACCCCACACCTTACAACCATCCAACCACCCCACACCCTACAACCATCCAACCACCCCACACCCTACAACCATCCAACCACCCCACACCCTACAACCAACCAACCACCCCACACCCTACAACCATCCTACCACCCCACACCCTACAACCAACCAACCACCCCACACCCTACAACCATCCAACCACCCCACACCCTACAACCATCCAACCACCCCACACCCTACAACCAACCAACCACCCCACACCCTACAACCATCGAACCCCCCAACACCCTACAACCATCCAACCACCCCACACCCTACAACCATCCAACCACCCACACCCTACAACCATCCAACCACCCCACACCCTACAACCATCCAACCACCCCACACCCTACAACCATCCAACCACCCACACCCTACAACCATCCAACCACCCCACACCCTACAACCAACCAACCACCCCACACCCTACAACCATCCAACCACCCCACACCCTACAACCATCCAACCACCCCACACCCTACAACCATCCAACCACCCCACACCCTACAACCATCCAACCACCCCACACCCAACAACCATCCAACCACCCCACACCCTACAACCATCCAACCACCCCACACCCTACAACCATCCAACCACCCAACACCCTACAACCATCGAACCCCCCAACACCCTACAACCATCCAACCACCCCACACCCTACAACCATCCAACCACCCACACCCTACAACCATCCAACCACCCCACACCCTACAACCATCCAACCACCCCACACCCTACAACCAACCAACCACCCCACACCCTACAACCATCCAACCACCCCACACCCTACAACCATCCAACCACCCACACCCTACAACCATCCAACCACCCCACACCCTACAACCATCCAACCACCCCACACCCTACAACCATCCAACCACCCCACACCCTACAACCAACCAACCACCCCACACCCTACAACCATCCAACCACCCCACACCCTACAACCATCCAACCACCCAACACCCTACAACCATCGAACCCCCCAACACCCTACAACCAACCAACCACCCCACACCCTACAACCATCCAACCACCCAACACCCTACAACCATCGAACCCCCCAACACCCTACAACCATCCAACCACCCCACACCCTACAACCATCCAACCACCCACACCCTACAACCATCCAACCACCCCACACCCTACAACCATCCAACCACCCCACACCCTACAACCAACCAACCACCCCACACCCTACAACCATCCAACCACCCCACACCCTACAACCATCCAACCACCCACACCCTACAACCATCCAACCACCCCACACCCTACAACCATCCAACCACCCCACACCCTACAACCATCCAACCACCCCACACCCTACAACCAACCAACCACCCCACACCCTACAATCATCCAACCACCCCACACCCTACAACCATCCAACCACCCAACACCCTACCACCATCGAACCCCCCAACACCCTACAACCAACCAACCACCCCACACCCTACAACCATCCAACCACCCAACACCCTACAACCATCGAACCCCCCAACACCCTACAACCATCCAACCACCCC
The DNA here is from genome assembly GCF_040958095.1 of Procambarus clarkii. Lineage (NCBI taxonomy): Eukaryota > Metazoa > Arthropoda > Malacostraca > Decapoda > Cambaridae > Procambarus > Procambarus clarkii. The sequence continues at coordinate 12,573,540 of NC_091188.1, forward strand.
ACACCCTACAACCATCCAACCACCCACACCCTACAACCATCCAACCACCCCACACCCTACAACCATCCAACCACACCACACCCTACAACCATCCAACCACCCCACACCCTACAACCAACCAACCACCCCACACCCTACAACCATCCAACCACCCCACACCCTACAACCATCCAACCACCCCACACCCTACAACCATCCAACCACCCCACACCCTACAACCATCCAACCACCCCACACCCTACAACCATCCAACCACCCCACACCCTACAACCATCCAACCACCCTACACCCTACAACCTACTAACCACCCCACACCCTACAACCATCCAACCACCCCACACCCTACAACCATCCAACCACCCCACACCCTACAACCAACCAACCACCCCACACCCTACAACCATCCAACCACCCCACACCCGACAACCATCGAACCACCCCACACCCTACAACCATCCAACCACCCCACACCCTACAACCATCCAACCACCCCACACCCTACAACCATCGAACCCCCCAACACCCTACAACCATCCAACCACCCCACACCCTACAACCATCCAACCACCCCACACCCTACAACCATCCCACCACCCCACACCCTACAACCATCCAACCACCCAACACCCTACAACCATCGAACCCCCCAACACCCTACAACCATCCAACCACCCCACACCCTACAACCATCGAACTCCCCAACACCCTACAACCATCCAACCACCACACACCCTACAACCATCCAACCACCCAACACCCTACAACCATCCAACCACCCAACACCCTACAACCATCCAACCACCCCACACCCTACAACCATCCAACCACCCACACCCTACAACCATCCAACCACCCCACACCCTACAACCATCCAACCACCTCACACCCTACAACCATCCAACCACCCCACACCCTACAACCATCCAACCACCCCACACCCTACAACCATCCAACCACCTCACACCCTACAACCATCCAACCACCCCACACCCTACAACCATCCAACCACCCCACACCCTAAAACCATCGAACCCCCCAACACCCTACAACCATCCAACCACCCCAACACCCTACAACCATCCAACCACCTCACACCCTACAACCATCCAACCACCTCACACCCTACAACCATACAACCACCCAACACCCTACAACCATCCAACCACCCAACACCCTACAACCATCCAACCATCCCATACCCTACAACCATCCAACCACCTCACACCCTACAACCATCCAACCACCCCACACCCTACAACCATCCAACCACCCCACACCCTAAAACCATCGAACCCCCCAACACCCTACAACCATCCAACCACCCCAACACCCTACAACCATCCAACCACCTCACACCCTACAACCATCCAACCACCTCACACCCTACAACCATACAACCACCCAACACCCTACAACCATCCAACCACCCAACACCCTACAACCATCCAACCATCCCATACCCTACAACCATCCAACCACTCCACACCCTACAACCATCCAACCACCCAACACCCTACAACCATCCAACTACCCCACACCCTACAACCATTCAACCACCCCACACCCTAAACCCCCCCCCCCACACCCTACAACCATCCAACCACCTCACACCCTACAACCATTCAACCACCCCACACCCTAACCCCCACACCCTACATCCATCCAACCACCCCACACCCTACAACAACCATCCAACCACCTCACACCCTACAACCATCCAACCACCCAACAACCTACAACCATCCAACCATCCCACACCCTACAACCATCCAACCACCTCACACCCTACAACCATCCAACCACCCAATACCCTACAACCATCCAACTACCCCACACCCTACAACCATTCAACCACCCCACACCCTAACCCCCCCCCCCACACCCTACAACCATCCAACCACCTCACACCCTACAACCATTCAACCACCCCACACCCTAATCCCCCCACCCTACAACCATTCAACCACCCCACACCCTAACCCCCCCACCCTACAACTATTCAACCAACCAACACCCTACAACCATTCAACCACCCCACACCCTAACCCCCCCCCCCCACACCCTGCAACTATTCAACCAACCAACACCCTACAACCATTCAACCACCCCACACCCTACAACCATCCAACCATCCAACCATCCAACACCCTACAACCATCCAACCATCCCACACCCTAACCCCCCCCCCACACCCTACAACCATCCAACCACCCAACACCCTACAACCATCCAACCACCCAACACCCTACAACCATCCAACCACCGAACACCCTACAACAATCCAACCACCTCACACCCTACAACCATCCAACCACCCAACACCCGACAACCATCCAACTACCTCACACCCTACAACCATCCAACCACCTCACACCCTACTACCATCCAACCATCCCACACCCTAAAACCATCCAACCCTCCAACACCCTACAACCATCCAACCATCCCACACCCTACAACCATCCAACCCTCCAACACCCTACAACCATCCAACCATCCCACACCCTACAACAACCATCCAACCACCTCACACCCTACAACCATCCAACCACCCAACAACCTACAACCATCCAACCATCCCACACCCTACAACCATCCAACCACCTCACACCCTACAACCATCCAACCACCCAATACCCTACAACCATCCAACTACCCCACACCCTACAACCATTCAACCACCCCACACCCTAACCCCCCCCCACACCCTACAACCATCCAACCACCTCACACCCTACAACCATTCAACCACCCCACACCCTAATCCCCCCACCCTACAACCATTCAACCACCCCACACCCTAACCCCCCCACCCTACAACTATTCAACCAACCAACACCCTACAACCATTCAACCACCCCACACCCTAACCCCCCCACACCCTGCAACTATTCAACCAACCAACACCCTACAACCATTCAACCACCCCACACCCTACAACCATCCAACCATCCAACCATCCAACACCCTACAACCATCCAACCATCCCACACCCTAACCCCCCCCACACCCTACAACCATCCAACCACCCAACACCCTACAACCATCCAACCACCCAACACCCTACAACCATCCAACCACCGAACACCCTACAACAATCCAACCACCTCACACCCTACAACCATCCAACCACCCAACACCCGACAACCATCCAACTACCTCACACCCTACAACCATCCAACCACCTCACACCCTACTACCATCCAACCATCCCACACCCTACAACCATCCAACCCTCCAACACCCTACAACCATCCAACCATCCCACACCCTACAACCATCCAACCCTCCAACACCCTACAACCATCAAACCATCTCACACCCTACAACCATCCAACCACCTCACACCCTACAACCATCCAACCACACCACACCCTACAACCATCCAACCCTCCAACACCCTACAACCAACCAACTACCCCACACCCTACAACCATCCAACCATCTCACACCCTACAACCATCCAACCACCCCACACCCTACAACCATCCAACCATCTCACACCCTACAACCATCCAACCACCCCACACCCTACAACCATCCAACCATCTCACACCCTATAACCATCCAACCACCCCACACCCTACAACCATCCAACCATCTCACACCCTACAACCATCCAACCATCTCACACCCTACAACCATCCAACCACCTCACACCCTACAACCATCCAACCACCCCACACCCTATAACCATCCAACAACCCCACACCCTATAACCATCCAACCACCCCACACCCTACAACCATCCAACCATCTCACACCCTACAACCATCCAACCACCCCACACCCTACAACCATCCAACCATCTCACACCCTACAACCATCCAACCACCCCACACCCTACAACCATCCAACCATCTCACACCCTACAACCATCCAACCACCCAACACCCTACAACCATCCAACCACCCCACACCCTACAACCATCCAACCACCCCACACCCTACAACCATCCAACCACCCCACACCCTACAACCATCCAACCACCTCACACCCTACTACCATCCATCCACCCCACACCCTACAACCATCCAACCATCTCACACCGTACAACCATCCAACCACTCCACACCCTACAACCATCCAACCACCTCACACCCTACAACCATCCATCCACCCCACACCATACAACCATCCAACCACCCCTCAACCATCTAACCATCCCACAATCATACAACCTCCCCTACCCTACAACCACTCCACACCCGACAACCATCCAACCACTCCACACCCTACAACCATCCACCCACCCCACACCTATAAAAACCACCACCACGCCCCTCCAAGCCGCACATCCAAGCCGTCGCCCCCTGCCCCCAAGAAGCCATAAAGCCAGCTGATTACAAAGCCTTGCACCAGATTCCTCCAGCGTGCAGCGTGCGCCATGTTTTATAAAGTCAGTGTCATGAAGCAGCATCATAAATCCGACCAAGCGCATCATTACTGCTTACGGGCCGCCATTGCTCGTGGTTCCCGCCCTCTTGCTTGCCCCCCTTCTCTCTCTCTCTCTCTCTCTCTCTCTCTCTCTCTCTCTCTCTCTCTCTCTCTCTCTCTCTCTCTCTCTCTCTCTCTCTCTCTCTCTCTTTCGCCTCCAGCCCACAGTTGGCTAAATACCAGGTTGGTGAGATACAAAAAATTTCTTGTTTGTTCACTTGTTCACAAAAGCGCGGTGATCTCAGGCAGTCGCTGGAGAATGACTGGTAGTGGTGGTTCCAGGAGTCGCTGGAGTTTGATTGGTAGTGGTGGTTCCAGAAGTCGCTGGAGTCTGATTGGTAGTGTGGTTCCAGGAGTCGCTGGGTTCTGATTGGTAGTGGTGGTTCCAGAAGTCGCTGGAGTTTGATTGGTAGTGGTGGTTCCAGGAGTCGCTGGAGTCTGATTGGTTGTGACGGTTCCAGGAGTCGCTGGAGTCTGATTGGTAGTGGTGGTTCCAGGAGTCACTGGAGTCTGATTGGTAGTGGTGGTTCCAGGAGTCGCTGGAGTCTGATTGGTAGTGTGGTTCCAGGAGTCGCTGGAGTCTGATTGGTAGTGGTGGTTCCAGGAGTCGCTGGAGTTTGATTGGTAGTGGTGGTTCCAGGAGTCGCTGGAGTCTGATTGGTTGTGACGGTTCCAGGAGTCGCTGGAGTCTGATTGGTAGTGTGGTTCCAGGAGTCGCTGGAGTTTGATTGGTAGTGGTGGTTCCAGGAGTCGCTGGAGTCTGATTGGTTGTGACGGTTCCAGGAGTCGCTGGAGTCTGATTGGTAGTGGTGGTTCCAGGAGTCGCTGGAGTCTGATTGGTTGTGGTGGTTCCAGGAGTCGCTGGAGTCTGAGTGGTTGTGGGGGTTCCAGGAGTCGCTGGAGTCTGATTGGTTGTGACGGTTCCAGGAGTCGCTGGAGTCTGATTGGTAGTGGTGGTTCCAGGAGTCGCTGGAGTCTGATTGGTTGTGGTGGTTCCAGGAGTCGCTGGAGTCTGAGTGGTTGTGGGGGTTCCAGGAGTCGCTGGAGTCTGATTGGTAGCGGTGGTTCCAGGAGTCGCTTAGGACTGGTGGAGAGGTTGTCCCTGGAAACGCTGAAAACTGAATGGTTGCGGTCGTCCGAAGAGTCTCTGAAGACTGTTATCAACAGCTGAAGACTGACTGGTAGCAACTGTACCATTAGTTGCTGAAGGTTGACCGGTTGTTGTGGTCCCAGGATCGCTGAAGACTGACTGGTAACTGCTCCAGAAGTCGTTGAAGACTGACTGGTAACTGCTCCAGAAGTCGTTGAAGACTGACTGATAGTGTTCTCCAGGAGTCACTGTAGGCTGACTGATATCATGCTTCAGGAGTCGTCGAAGGCTGATTGATGTTGTGCTTCAGGAGTCGTCGAAGGCTGACTGATATCATGCTTCAGGAGTCGTCGAAGGCTGACTGATATCGTGCTTCAGGAGTCGTCGAAGGCTGACTGATATCGTGCTTCAGGAGTCGTTGAAGGCTGACTGGTTGTGGTGTCCCAGGAGTCGTTGAAGACTAACTGGCGGGTGACGAAGTCGAGCTGTGTGAATCTGGTAATTTCATCCCCGGACAATTCCCCCCAGATAAGACAAACTGCCAGTCTTTGATGATCATCTGTCGTGGTAGTTAGCTCACTGGACGCACCGATGATTATCTCAGGTGAGCTATTAGCAAAATTATAGACGTTATGGGTCCTTCCAGGGGATAACTTACTTCAATAGCCTAGCTGCAGGGTCCTCAACCCGTGGGTATATGAGGCTGGGCAGAGGCGCCTGGCCCCTGAGAGGGCAAGTGCATGTCCACTCAATAGATAATTCCTGCTGATATCATCACAAGTGGAGAGCGTAAAGACCGCCAATGGCAAAGTTGAACGGTGATTGGCCAGTGGATCGTGACTGGTCCCGCCCAGTCAGCCAATAGTGGCAGGGCTTCATGCTCCCACGCACTCCGCCGCACCACCTTATTCACTGTTATCAACAGTTTTCAGCTATGCGGTCAATATTTTCATGAGTTGTATCCTCTGCGTCCAGCCGTATTGTCTGCCGGCGGCTGGCTGACTTTGTCCCCTCCCCCCACCCCCCAAAAAAAGAAAAAGAAATATACAGTACACAAAAGAGGTTGGTTTATTTTGACATCCAGGAAGAAATCTCATTGACCTTTCCCATGTATTGCTTGACTACAGAGCCGGTCGTGCCTTCTGTATTCTTGGAAAAAAGTAGAACAAAAAATAGAGGTAAATCCCATCACGTTACGAGACATCACCCGGACGAGCGACATCGTTCACTACTCCCCGCACTGCTCCAAAAAATAAAATGCATAGTAATGGAGGCGCGGCAATAAAAGCCATTCCCTGGACGTCACGACTAAAATGGCCCCCCAAGAGCCGCATTTCATGAAAATTGTAGCGGAGGTAGAGCACGGAGCGCGCTGATAGGCCGCCGTCGTGCGGGGGGGAGGCGGGGCGGGTCCCAATAAATTCTCTTACCACGATAAAACACCCAACCTCCTCCTTCCCTCTTTTCCTCTTCTCCTCCTCCTCCTGCTTCTCTCTTCCCTCACATCCTGCCTGAACCTTACGACCAGGACGAAGATACCTCCCGACTCCTCTCGACGTAGGTCAGGAAAAAGAACTCCTTGATCCTGAGAATGTTACAATTAGTGGAGTTTACCCTGTTCCTCGGGTCACTACGCAACACGGTCACAACTCCATACTGCTTTTAAGGCCATGGCTCTAATTACCGGACCATCGGTAATTGGCCTTTATCGACGTGCGGTATTTCTCGTGCTCACGCCCACACGCCCACGCCGAATGCAGCGCCACGCACGCACGCACGGCCAGCAGGAGGGAGGGAGGGGGTGATTTACCGCTGTAAATAAGGCGTCTGAGGGAGAGCGTGGGAAAGGGGCAGCCTCTGACCCTATCCAAAGGAAGCCACCACGATATAATTCCCCGCATTTGTTTTCGATCGAGACTTATAATAAATATTACCTGTGTTGAGGAGGCCGCAGACTATTATTAGCTGGGATGGAAGAACACACCTGCGGCTCCATCCCCATAACCCATCCCCTCCCTCACTGCTTCGTGGTCACTCGCTCACGGTGGAGGAAATAGTGACACGATCCTCGGACGCCAGGTTCACCACTGGTCAATATAGGTGGGTCTCTCTCTCTCTCTCTCTCTCTCTCTCTCTCTCTCTCTCTCTCTCTCTTTCTCTCTCTCTCTGTCTCTCTCTCTCTCTCTCCCTCTCTCTCTCTCTCTCTCTCTCTCTCTCTCTCTCTCTCTCTCTCTCTCTCTCTCTCTCTCTCTCTCTCTCTCTCTCTCTCTCTCTCTCTCTCTCTCTCTCTCTCTCTCTCTCTCTCTCTCTCTCTCTCTCTCTCTCTCTTCTGTCCCTCTCTCTCTCTCTCTCTCTCTCTCTCTCTCTCTCTCTCTCTCTCTCTCTCTCTCTCTCTCTCTCTCTCTCTCTCTCTCCTCTCTCTCTCTCTCTCTCTCTCTCTCTCTCTCTCTCTCTCTCTCTCTCTCTCTCTCTCTCTCTCTCTCTCTCTCTCTCTCTCTCTCTCTCTCCGTCTCTCCCTACTCGCCAGGGGCAGCAGCGTCCAGGAGGCCACCACCAGACACAGTGTTGGGACGGCCTCCCACACCCTCACGCCTCGGGATGCCTTACTGCGACTGCAGCCACAATTATAACATTATCATGAATTCATCCCTTAATTAATAACGTGATAAATAACTCCATGTGGATGGTCCGGGGAGGGTGGATGAGTGGGTGTACCCAACATGAGGACGAGGGTGTGGGAGTGTGTGTACTCACCTTATTGTATTCACCTAGTTGGGCTTGCGGTGGTTGAGCTCTGGCTCTTTGGCTCCGCCTCTCAACTGTCAATTAACTGGTGTACAGATTCCTGAGCCTACTGGGCTCTATCATACCTGCATTTGAAACTGTATGGAGTCAGCCTCCACCACATCACTGCCTAATGCACTCCACCTGTTAACTACTCTGACACTGAAAAAGTTCTTTCTAACATCCCTGTGGCTCATTTGGGTACTCAGTTTCCACCTGTGTCCCCCTTGTTCGCGTACCACTCGTATTAAACAGTTTATCTACCCTGTCAATTCCTCTGAGAATTTTGTAGGTAGTGATCATGTCTCCCCTGACTATTCTGTCTTCCAGTGTCGTTAGGTGCCTTTCACGCTGTCTGTCCTCGTAACTCATGCCTCTTAGTTCTGGGACTAGTCTAGTGGCATACCTCTGAACTTTTTCAAGCTTCGTCTTGTGCTTGACAAGGTACGGGCTCCATGCTGGGGCCGCATACTCCAGGATTGGTCTTACATATGTGGTATACAAGATTCTGAATGATTCCTTACACAGGTTCCTGAAGGTAGTTCTGATGTTAGCCAGCCTCGCATACGCCGCCGATGTTATTCTTTTGATGTGGACTTCAGGAAACAGGTTTGGTGTGATATCAACTCCTAGATCTTTCTCTCTGTTCGTTTCATTAAGGACTTCATCTCCCATTCTATATCCTGTGTCTACCCTCCTGTTTCCACTGCCTAGTTTTATTACCTTACATTTACTCGAGTTGAACTATAGTAGCCGTTTGTTGGACCATTCATTCAGTCTGTCTAGGTCATCTTGTAGCCTCTTACTATCTTCCTCCGTCTTAATCCTCCTCATAATTTTGGCATCATCAGCAAACAATGAGAGGAATGATTCTATCTACACCCTCTGGTAGATCAATTACATATATCAGAAACAGTATAGGTCCAAGGACTGAACCCTGCGGGACACCACTGGTGACGTCTCGCCCGTTTGAGACCTCAACCCTCACAGTGACTCGCTGTCTTCTGTTACTTAGGTACTCCCTTATCCAACGGAATACCTTCCCTTTCACTCCAGCCTGCATCTCCAGCTTTCGCACTAGTCTCTGGTGTGGTACTGTGTCAAAGGCTTTCTGGCTATCAAAATATGCAGTCTGCCCACCCCTCTCTTTCTTGCCTGATTCTTGTTGCCTGTTCATAAAATTCAATTAATCCTGTGAGGCATGCCTTGCCATCCCTGAAACCATGTTGGTGTTGTGTCACAAAGTTCCTTCGCTCCAGATGTTCCACCAGCTTTATTCGCATAATCTTCTCCGTTAACTTGCATGGTATGCAAGTTAGGGACACTGGGCTGTAGTTCAGTGCCTCCTGTCTATCCCCCCTTCTTGTATATCGGGATTACGTTTGCCGTCATCCAAATTTTTGGCAGTTCACCAGTTACCAGTGATTTATTATACATAATGGAGAGTGGCAGGCACAGTGCTTCTGCTCCTTCCTTTAGTATCCATGGCGATATTCCATCTGAGCCTATTGCCTTTGTTACATCTAATTCTAGCAAAAACTTCCTTACTTTTGAGAGGTAATCTCAAACTCCTCTAGTCGTGCCTGGTTAACTATACCTTCTCTTATCTCTGGAACGTCTCCTTGCTCTACTGTGAAGACTTCCCGGAATTTCTTATTGAGTTCCTCGCATACTTCTTTGTCGTTTGTAGTGAGTCTGTTTGTCCCTATCCTAAGTTTCATTACCTGTTCCTTCACTGTTGTCTTTCTCCTGATGTGGCTGTGAAGCAATTTGGGTTGAGTCTTAGCCTTACTTGCAATGTCGTTTTCATATTGCCCTTCTGCCCCTCTTCTCACCCTGACGTATTCATTCCTGGCTCTCTGGTATCCTTCTCTGCTCTCAAGTGTCCTGTTATTTCTAAAGTTTCTCCATGCTCTTTTACTTAGTTGCTTAGCTAGCTTACATCTCTGATTAAACCATGGGTTTCTCATTTGCATTTTTTTCCTTTGGGCCGGGATAAACTTGTCTGCTGCCTCCTTACACTTTTTCGTTATGTATTCCATCATGTCTTGGGGCCCTCTTTTCCCTGAGCTCCGTTTCCATGTTATATTCGTTAGGAATTTTCTTATCTCCTTATAGTTTCCCTTACTGAATGCTAGCCTTTTGTTTTCAGTTCCTTCCTCGAGTACTTTAACCCTTCTTCAACCAGATACTCAAACGTCAGTACACTGTTATCGCTCATTCCTACTGGGGCCTCGAAGTCAATTTCCCTTATGTCGGAGTCATTCAAGAGTGAAGACTAGGTCGAGTCTCGCAGGTTTATCATTTCCCCTAATTCGTGTGGGTTCCCTGACATGTTGGCTTAAAAAGTTTTTTGTTGCCACCTCCAGTAGTTTAGCTCTCCACGTTTTCTCTCCTCCATGCGGTTACTTGTCCTCTTAGTCTATCCTTCCTTGATTGAAGTCCCCAATGATGAGCAGATGGAATCGAATTCTACAGGCAGCAGAGGCTGCCCTCTCAATTATATTGTTAACTGCCGTGTTGTTTCTGCCATACTCTTGCCTGGGTCTTCTGTCGTTTGGTGGAGGGTTATATATCATTGCTACTACTACTCTTGATCCTCCCATCATCATGGTGCCTGTTATGTAGTCTCTAAACCCCTCGCAGCCTGGGATAACCATCTCCTTGAAACTCCACTACTTTTCCATGAATAGGACAACTCTGCCTCCTCCCCTACCCTCCCTCTCTTGCCTTATTACAGAGTGGTCCTGGGGGGAACACTGCATTCATTATGATTCCTGAGAGTTTTGTTTCCATGAGTCCAATTACATCCGGATTTACTTCTTGTGCTTTTTCCCTAAGTTCACTTGCCTTGCTTTTAATCCCATCTATGTTTGAGTACATCACCTTGATGCTGACTCTTTTCTGTCCATCCTCAGTTTCTGTTGATTCCACTAGAGTAGGTAAACATGGAGGGTCTGGGATGGGGAGTGGAAAGGGGTGGGGGGGACCTGGGTTGTGAGGGGGTTGGGAGGATCTGGTTTGGAGAGGGTGGGAGTTAGAAAGGAAGGACTTGAGGGGGAGGAGATGGGAGGGCATGGGAGGTGGGGGAAAAGGGGGGCTGGGGAGAAGGGAGGCCTTGGGGATGGGGGAGAAAGGAGGGCTTGTGGGGGCAGGAGAGGAGGGAGGGCTTGGGGGGTGAGGGAGAAAGGAGGGCTTAGTAGGGTAGGGGAGAAGGGAGGGCTTAGGGGGGTAGGGGAGAAGGGGGGCATGGGGGTGGGTAAGAAGGGAGGGCTTGGGCGAGTAGGGAGGGTTTGGGGGTGGCGGAGAGGGGAGGCCTTAAGGAGAGGGGGGAGTGGGGGGGTGGGTGGTTCAGGTGACCACTCAGTGGGGTGCTCGTAGGGGCTGGGGCAGGTAGGGCTTCTATTGGGTGGGAGGTGGGTGTGATCCTCCTCCTCCCACTGGGGCTGTTGAACTGCCTGCGGAGAGTTCCCCACTCCCCTCTGAGGTTCGTAGGGTTCTGGGCTGTGGTTTCCTGATTCCTGTCTCTCTCCCTGCACTCCTTCCTCGCTGCTGCTGCCCTTAATCTCTCCTCCCTGGTCAAATCCCTCTGCAGGAATACCTCTTTGAACTTTGGTACAATAAATAGGCTACTCTTTGCTAAAATTTCTTCTCTTGTGTCCACGCTTTTGAAAACCACTTTTATCAATCAATCTCTGTCCTTGTTGTATTGGCCAAGCCTGAAAACCTTTTCTACATTCTGTTCTTCTCTCTCCATCAGTACTCCTTCAAGGATCTCTTTAACTGTGACTTTGTCCATATCTCTCCTCTCCCCTGGACTGGCCCCAATTTGCTCCCTAATACCTACTACGATTACTGCTCTTTTCCTCTCTATGAGTCGTCTAGTGCATCTTGCTGCTTCCTGAGAAGTAGCAACTTTCATGGCAATTTCCTGTACTGTAGAGACAGCTTCCGGCCTCCTTCTAAGTATGTCTGCATATGAGGGTTGTATTATAAAAGTCCCTTACACAGATACATTACCATCTTCCTGAGAACTGGTTCGTGTCTGGAATTGGGAAGGATTCTCTTTCAGACTTTTAATCTTCTCCTTTGCCTCATTCAGTTCATCCTGCAGATTGGATACCTTTGTGTAACTATCTAAATGTAATTACTTAAGTGTAGTTACAGGATGAGAGCTATGCTCGTGGTGTCCCGTCATCCCAGCACTCTTTGTCATATAACACATTGAAACTACTGACGGTCTTGGCCTCCACCACCTTCTTACGTAACTTGTTCCAACCGTCTACCACTTTGTTTGCGAAAGTGAATTTTATTATATTTCTTCGGCATCTGTGTTTAGTTAGTTTAAATCTATGACCTTTTGTTCTTGAAGTTCCAGGTCTCAGGAAATCTTCCCCCATCAATTTTATCAATTCCTGTTAATATTTTGTATGTAGTAATCATATCACCTCTTTTTCGTCTGTCTTTTAGTTTTGGCATATTTAATCCCTCTAACATCTCCTCGAAGCTCTTATCCTTCTGTTCTGGGAGCCACTTAGTGGCATGTCTTTGCACATTTTCCATTTTGTTGATGTGCTTCTTTAGATATGGGCACCATACAGTCGCTGCATACGTGTGTGTGTGTATACTCACCTATTTATACTCACCTGTTTGTGCTTGTGGGAGTTGAGCTTTGGCTCTTTGGTCTCACCTCTCAACTGTCAATCAACTGGTGTACAGATTCCTGAGCCTACTGGGCTCTATCATATCTACATTTGAAACTGTGTGTGTGTGTGTGTGTGTGTGTGTGTGTGTGTGTGTGTGTGTGTGTGTGTGTGTGTGTGTGTGTGTGTGTGTGTGTGTGTGTATTCACCTAGTTGTGCTTGTGGGGATTGAGCTCTATAACTTTCGGCCTGCCTCTCAACTGTCAATCAACTGTTTCTAACTACTACTACCTTTTTTCCACACACACACACACACACACACACACACACACACACACACACACACACACACACACACACACACACACACACACACACATACACACACCAGGAAGCTGCCCGTGACAGCTGACTAAATCCCAGGTCCCTATTTACTGCTAGGTAACAAGGGCATAGGGTGAAAGAAACTCTGCCCATTGTTTCTCGCCAGCGCCCGGGATCGAACACAGGATCACGTGTACAGCGTGCTGTCCGCTCGGCCACCGGGTCCGTATGTGTGTGTGTGTGTGTGTGTGTGTGTGTGTGTGTGTGTGTGTGTGTGTGTGTGTGTGTGTGTGATTGTACTCACATATTTGCACCTGCAGGATCGAGCACTGACTCTTGGATCCCGCTTTTCTAGTCAGCGGTTGTTAACAGCAATGACTCCTGTCCTATTTCCCTATCAAATCTAGCTTTAAAATTATGAATAGTATTTGCTTCCACAATCTACTCCTTAAGTGCATTCCATTTTTCCACTACTCTCACGCTAAAAGAAAACTTAACATCTCTATGACTCATCTGAGTTTCTAGCTTTCACCCATGTCCCCTGGTTCTGTTAGTATTCCGTGTGAATATTTCGTCTATGTCCACTCTGTCAATCCCCCTGAGTATTTTATATGTTCCTATCATATCCCCCCTCTCGATTCTTCTTTCTAGTGTCGTCATGCTCAGTTCCCTCAGGCGCTCTTCAAACCCCCATCCCTCGTAACTCTGGGACGAGCCTCGTTGTAAACTTCTGAACCGTTTCCAGTTTCTTTTTTTTCAGCCAGTGGGGTGTCTGTGGGGTGCCTGTGGAGTGTCTGTGGGGTGCCTGTGAAGTGTCTGTGGAGTGTCTGTGGGGTGCCTGTGAAGTGTCTGTGGAGTGTCTGTGGGGTGTCTGTGGGTGCCTGTGAGTTCCTGTTGGGTGTCTGTGGGTTCCTGTGGGGTGTCTGTGGGGTGTCTGTGGGGTGCCTGTGAGGTGTCTGTGGGGGTGTCTGTGGGGTGTTTTGCGGGGATTTCTGTTGAATGTTTATGGGGTGTTTGTGGATCGTCTGTGGTATGTTTATGTATTGTTTGGCAAGTAGATATTTGATAACAGGATGATCCATATTCTAGCAAGTGCTTGAACTCGCCGGTACCGAGACTACCTCGCTTCTCACCGGGTCGGCGATCGAGTCCCTATGGAAGCAGTTGTCCATGTGCCTGCTCGTTGTTCTCCTATCCCAGCTCCTGGCCCCGGCCTGCACGCTGCACGCAGTTGATGGGGGCTATGTTGGACAGTTGATGGGGACTATGTTGGACAGTTTATGGGGGCTGTGTTGGACAGTTTATGGGGGCTATGTTGGACAGTTTATGGGGGCTATGTTGGACAGTTTATGGGGGCTGTGTTGGACAGTTTATGGGGGCTATGTTGGACAGTTGATGGGGACTATGTTGGACAGTTTATGGGGGCTGTGTTGGACAGTTGATGGGGACTATGTTGGACAGTTGATGGGGACTATGTTGGACAGTTGATGGGGACTATGTTGGACAGTTGATGGGGACTATGTTGGACAGTTGATGGGGACTATGTTGGACAGTTGATGGGGACTATGTTGGACAGTTGATGGGGACTATGTTGGACAGTTGATGGGGGCTATGTTGGACAGTTGATGGGGACTATGTTGGACAGTTGATGATGATAACCTTATAGAAAAAGATCTCAATAAACTGTCTTCAAGGCGGACGGTCAGTGAGAAATGCAAACCCAAGAGCCCCGTGTCCACAAGAGCCCCGTGTCCACAAGAGCCCGTGTCCACAAGAGCCCGTGTCCTCAAGAGCCCCGTGTCCACAAGAGCCCCGTGTCCACAAGAGCCCGTGTCCACAAGAGCCCGTATCCACAAGAGCCCGTGTCCACAAGAGCCCGTGTCCACAAGAGCCCCGTGTCCACAAGAGCCCGTGTCCACAAGAGCCCGTGTCCACAAGAGCCCCGTGTCCACAAGAGCCCGTGTCCACAAGAGCCCGTGTCCACAAGAGCCCGTGTCCACAAGAGCCCGTGTCCACAAGAGCCCGTGTCCTCAAGAGCCCCGTGTCCACAAGAGCCCCGTGTCCACAAGAGCCCGTGTCCTCAAGAGCCCCGTGTCCACAAGAGCCCGTGTCCACAAGAGCCCGTGTCCACAAGAGCCCGTGTCCACAAGAGCCCGTGTCCACAAGAGCCCGTGTCCACAAGAGCCCGTGTCCACAAGAGCCCGTGTCCACAAGAGCCCGTGTCCTCAAGAGCCCCGTGTCCACAAGAGCCCCGTGTCCACAAGAGCCCGTGTCCTCAAGAGCCCCGTGTCCGCAAGAGCCCCGTGTCCACAAGAGCCTCGTGTCGTGCAGTAAGTCACACTCGCTCAATAATTATGGCCGGGAGGTCGACATGCGCGCCTCCTCTCGGGCCAAGAGTGTGGTATACTGCGTCGGGTCACACAGGTGGTAAACCACCTTCCTCTAGAGGCGATGTTCGACCATCAACGCTCCGGCACTGGTGGCGTTCTGGAGCTCGGCTCTCCAAATTGCCCCTCCAGGCACGATGGACGAGATGTTTACATTTTCATCATTCGAGTTTGAGCTAATAAAATCAAATATTAATTCAAAACTCTATACTAATGACGGAATATTGTTAATTTGTTATGTATACATGGCGGGAGACTCTGTATGAAAATCTTGTATAAAGTTTTAAACAAGGACAAAATACAACACGCAGTATTTTCGTATTTTTGTGGCCGTGTTCGAACGCGGCTCGAGGCGGCCGCAGCCCTCAACATGGACACGAAGGCTTCTGTTGCTGCCTCCGAACACCCTTGGGGCAAGGTGGCATAGAGTCGAAATTTCACCCTTATTTTAATTACCAGCGGGGCTGCTGGCGCGCGTTTTATGGCGGCTATGCAAGCTTTCCCCGGCCCTGAGGTGGGGGTTTTTGTCCTCTATTGCCTTATATTAATGTCGTTATGCGTGTAAAGACTTATTATACCTATTGCTTATTTCTAGGTTGCTGGATTTATTATTTTGTAACGTGTTTGATTTAGCGAGGGAATATTTGATGTGTCTGTATGGTGTATGTTTGAGTTGTCCGTTTGTATGGTGTATACTTGAGCTGTCTGGCTGTATGGTGTATGTTTGAGCTGTCTGGCTGTATGGTGTATGTTTGAGCTGTCTGGCTGTATGGTGTATGTTTGAGCTGTCTGGCTGTATGGTGTATGTTTGAGCTGTCTGGCTGTATGGTGTATGTTTGAGCTGTCTGGCTGTATGGTGTATGTTTGAGCTGTCTGGCTGTATGGTGTATGTTTGAGCTGTCTGGCTGTATGGTGTATGTTTGAGCTGTCTGGCTGTATGGTGTATGTTTGAGCTGTCTGGCTGTATGGTGTATGTTTGAGCTGTCTGGCTGTATGGTGTATGTTTGAGCTGTCTGGCTGTATGGTGTATGTTTGAGCTGTCTGGCTGTATGGTGTATGTTTGAGCTGTCTGGCTGTATGGTGTATGTTTGAGCTGTCTGGCTGTATGGTGTATGTTTGAGCTGTCTGTCTGTATGGTGTATGTTTGAGCTGTCTGTCTGTATGGTGTATGTTTGATCTGTCTGTATGGTGTATACTTGACCTGTCTGTATGGTGTATACTTGACCTGTCTGTATGGTGTATACCTGACCTGTCTGTAGGGTGTATACCTGACCTGTCTGTATGGTGTATACTTGACCTGTCTGTATGGTGTATACCTGACCTGTCTGTATGGTGTATACTTGACCTGTCTGTATGGTGTATACCTGACCTGTCTCGCTCCCTATAGGTGGTCTGTGCGTTAACACACACACACACACACACACACACACACACACACACACACACACACACACACACACACACACACACACACACACACACACACACATAGGTAGCTGAGTGGACAGCACGCTGGACACGTAATCCTGTGGACCGGGGTTCGATACCCGGCCCCATCGAAAAACAAAATAGGCAGAATTTCTCTCACCCTTATGCACCTGTTACCTAGCAGTAAATGGGTGCCTGGGAGTTAGACAGCTGGTACGGGCTGCTTCCTGTGTGTGTGTGTGTGTGTGTGTGTGTGTGTGTGTGTGTGTGTGTGTGTGTGTGTGTGTGTGTGTGTGTGTGTGTGTGTGTGTGTGTGTGCGAGGAAAAACTAGGTGAATACACACACACACACACTCGACTGTGGAGTCGTGAAAGCCGAATGGACAGCGCTCTGGGTCTAAGTACTAAGGGCCCGGGTTCGATTCCCGGCCGAGGCGGAAACCCAATAGCGAGAAAAAGAAATCTATCAGAGAGAGAAAGTCGGGGTCCAAGAGCTAATAGCTCGATTCTGCAGGTACAAAAAATTAATAATTATAAAGAATATAACAAATAATAAAAATAGTTGTAACTGAGGCAGCAGAGGCTCCAGCAAGATATCTATAGGGCCTCCTGGCCAACAGACGATAGCGAACGAGATAGCGAGCGAGATAGTGGCGAGAACGCCTCGTTATTAGAGACACTTAGCAAGAGATAGCTGGGAGATAGCGGAGGGAGATGGTGGGAAAGATAGCAGCCTGCCTGCCTCGCAGATATTACCAAAAGATACCAGGGGTCAGGAGATGGTGAAGGAGGGGGGGAGCGGGAGCATGATATGATGATGATGATGATGATGATGATGCTTGATAATGAGAATGATGATGACGAGGATGATGAACGAAGAGACAAAGATAAAAATAAAGCAGACTAATGAGAAATAGGAACACGAAATACAGAAAAAGAAAGTGAAAAGTTTAAAAGA
Source organism: Procambarus clarkii (assembly GCF_040958095.1). Taxonomy (NCBI): domain Eukaryota; kingdom Metazoa; phylum Arthropoda; class Malacostraca; order Decapoda; family Cambaridae; genus Procambarus; species Procambarus clarkii. The sequence continues at coordinate 12,591,592 of NC_091188.1, forward strand.
TAAGTATAAGGAGATGAAAGAGAGAGGAGGAGGAGGAGGAGGAGGAAGAGGAGGAGGAAGAGGAGGAAGAGGAGGAGGAAGAGGAGGAGGAGGAGAAGGCCGAGCAAGTTTGGCACCGTTGCAAGTGATGACGACAACAGTATGGACCAGGAATTTGCAGCTGCAACAGGGAAGCATCAACAGAACAACGGGTGAAGCAGTATCAAGCAATAGTAGAGGTACCGGGAGTAACAGTAGCGGTACCGGGAGCAACAGTAGCGGTACCGGGAGCAACAGTAGCGGTACCGGGAGCAACAGTAGAGGTACCAGGGGAACAGTAGCGGTTCCAGGAGCAACAGTAGAGGTCCAAGTAGCGCCGCCACTTAAAAGGAGCAACAGAAATGGTGGCAAAAGGAGAAGAACCGTAGAAGCATAAGTAGCATCAACACGGAAGACAACACAACAAACAGTAAGTAGCAGCAACAGCAGCTGAGACGTAGCTACAGGAACAGTTGCTGGAACACAAAAGTAACAGATGCAGCAGCATAATTTGAAGTGCCAGGAGCGGTGGAAACGACAGCAGAACAAGTAGCCGCTGCATAAGTGGGAGCAGCAACAGTAACTGCAGAAGTGACCGCAGTAGCAGCAACAGAAGCAGAAGCAGCAGAAGAAGCAGCAACAGCAGAAGCAGCAGAAGAAACAGAAGAAGCAGCAGAAGAAGCACAGCAGCAGCAGCAGAACAAGAAGCAGCAGCAGCAGCAGAAGAAACAGAAGAAGCAGCAGAAGAAGCACAGCAGCAGCAGCAGAAGAAGCAGCAGCAGCAGCAGAAGCAGCAGCAGCAGCAGAAGCAGCAGAAGAAGCAGCAGCAACAGCAGCAACAGCAGAAACAGCAGCAGCAACAACAGAAACAGCAACAGCAGCAACAGAAGCAGCAACAGCAGCAACAGACACAACCAATAATAGGGGGGTGTGAGAGAAGGAGGGTAGGGCCAAATATTAGGGTAGGGAGTGAGAGGCAGTGGACAGCGTAATAGGCAAGGCGGTCCCCATGATGGGTAAGGTAGTGGTGGTGGGCAGGGTGGGCAGGAGCAGCCGGTGGTGGGCAGGAGCAGCCGGTTCAGGTGCAAGATCTGCGGAACAGGTCACGACTCTTGGCTCCCTCCAGCTACACTCATCCCCTGGGCGACCCAGGTTAAGGGCGGCTGGGTGGAGGGTGTGAGAGGCAGAGATGGGCGTGGGGAGAGGGTGGAGTTGGTTAAGAGAGAGAGGAACCACGGAGGTGTGGAGGCAGGGTGTAGGGTGGGGGAATGGGCGTGGTGGAGAGGGTGGGTGAAGTGGGCGTGGGTGTAGCAGATGGAAAAAAAGGGCGTGGGAGGTGAGGGTGGAGAGGTTGGTGTTGTAGGTGAGAGGGTTGAGAGGTTGGTGTTGTTGGTGAAAGGGTAGAGAGGTTGGTGTTGTTGGTGAGAGGTTGGAGAGGTTGGTGTTGTTGGTGAGAGGGTGGTGTTGTTGGTGAGAGGGTGGAGAGGTTGGTGTTGTAGGTGAGAGGGTGGAAAGGTTGGTGTTGTTGGTGAAAGGGTGGAGAGGTTGGTGTTGTTGGTGAGAGGGTGGAGAGGTTGGTGTTGTTGGTGAGAGGGTGGAGAGGTTGGTGTTGTAGGTGAGAGGGTGGAGAGGTTGGTGTTGTAGGTGAGAGGGTGGAGAGGTTGGTGTTGTAGGTGAGAGGGTGGAGAGGTTGGTGTTGTTGGTGAGAGGGTGGAGAGGTTGGTGTCGTTGGTTAGAGGGTGGAGAGGTTGGTGTTGTTGGTGAGAGGGTGGAGAGGTTGGTGTTGTTGGTGAGAGGGTGGAGAGGTTGGTGTTGTAGGTGAGAGGGTGGAGAGGTTGGTGTTGTAGGTGAGAGGGTGGAGAGGTTGGTGTTGTAGGTGAGAGGGTGGAGAGGTTGGTGTTGTTGGTGAGAGGGTGGAGAGGTTGGTGTTATTGGTGAGAGGTTGGTGTTGTTGGTGAGAGGGTGGAGAGGTTGGTGTTGTTGGTGAGAGGGTGGGGAGGTTGGTGTTGTTGGTGAGAGGGTGGAGAGGTTGGTGTTGTAGGTGAGAGGGTGGAGAGGTTGGTGTTGTTGGTGAGAGGGTGGAGAGGTTGGTGTTATTGGTGAGAGGTTGGTGTTGTTGGTGAGAGGGTGGAGAGGTTGGTGTTGTTGGTGAGAGGGTGGAGAGGTTTGGTGTTGTTGGTAAGAGGGTGGAGAGGTTGGTGTTGTAGGTGAGAGGGTGGAGAGGTTGGTGTTGTTGGTGAGAGGGTGGAGAGGTTGGTGTTGTTGGTGAGAGGGTGGAGAGGTTTGGTGTTGTTGGTAAGAGGGTGGAGAGGTTGGTGTTGTTGGTGAGAGGGTGGAGAGGTTGGTGTTGTTGGTGAGAGGGTGAAGACATTGGTGTTGTTGGTGAGAGGGTGGAGAGGTTGGTGTTGTTGGTGAGAGGGTGGAGAGGTTGGTGTCATTGAGGAGAGGTTGGGGTCGTTGGTGAGAAGGTGGAGAGGTTGGTGTCGTTGGTGAGAGGGTGGTCAGGTTGGTGTTGTTGGTGAGAGGGTGGAGAGGTTGGTGTTGTTGGTGAGAGGGTGGAGAGGTTGGTGTTGTTGGTGAGAGGGTGGAGAGGTTGGTGTTGTTGGTGAGAGGGTGGAGAGGTTGGCGTTGTTGGTGAGAGGGTGGAGAGGTTGGCGTTGTTGGTGAGAGGGTGGAGAGGTTGGTGTTGTAGGTGAGAGGGTGGAGAGGTTGGCGTTGTAGGTGAGAGGGTGGAGAGGTTGGCGTTGTTGGTGAGAGGGTGGAGAGGTTGGTGTCGTTGGTGAGAGGGTGGAGAGGTTGGTGTTATTGGTGAGAGGTTGGTGTTGTTGGTGAGAGGGTGGAGAGGTTGGTGTTGTTGGTGAGAGGGTGGAGAGGTTTGGTGTTGTTGGTAAGAGGGTGGAGAGGTTGGTGTTGTAGGTGAGAGGGTGGAGAGGTTGGTGTTGTTGGTGAGAGGGTGGAGAGGTTGGTGTTGTTGGTGAGAGGGTGGAGAGGTTTGGTGTTGTTGGTAAGAGGGTGGAGAGGTTGGTGTTGTTGGTGAGAGGGTGGAGAGGTTGGTGTTGTTGGTGAGAGGGTGAAGACATTGGTGTTGTTGGTGAGAGGGTGGAGAGGTTGGTGTTGTTGGTGAGAGGGTGGAGAGGTTGGTGTCATTGAGGAGAGGTTGGGGTCGTTGGTGAGAAGGTGGAGAGGTTGGTGTCGTTGGTGAGAGGGTGGTCAGGTTGGTGTTGTTGGTGAGAGGGTGGAGAGGTTGGTGTTGTTGGTGAGAGGGTGGAGAGGTTGGTGTTGTTGGTGAGAGGGTGGAGAGGTTGGTGTTGTTGGTGAGAGGGTGGAGAGGTTGGTGTTGTTGGTGAGAGGGTGGAGAGGTTGGCGTTGTTGGTGAGAGGGTGGAGAGGTTGGCGTTGTTGGTGAGAGGGTGGAGAGGTTGGTGTTGTAGGTGAGAGGGTGGAGAGGTTGGCGTTGTTGGTGAGAGGGTGGAGAGGTTGGTGTCGTTGGTGAGAGGGTGGAGAGGTTGGTGTTGTTGGTGAGAGGTTGGTGTTGTTGGTGAGAGGTTGGTGTTGTTGGTGAGAGGTTGGCGTTGTTGGTGAGAGGGTGGAGAGGTTGGTGTTGTTGGTGAGAGGGTGGAGAGGTTGGTGTTGTAGGTGAGAGGGTGGAGAGGTTGGTGTTGTAGGTGAGAGGGTGGAGAGGTTGGTGTTGTAGGTGAGAGGGTGGAGAGGTTGGTGTTGTAGGTGAGAGGGTGGAGAGGTTGGTGTTGTTGGTGAGAGGGTGGAGAGGTTGGTGTCGTTGGTGAGAGGGTGGAGAGGTTGGTGTTGTTGGTGAGAGGTTGGTGTTGTTGGTGAGAGGTTGGTGTTGTTGGTGAGAGGTTGGTGTTGTTGGTGAGAGGTTGGTGTTGTTGGTGAGATGTTGGTGTTGTTGGTGAGAGGTTGGTGTTGTTGGTGAGAGGGTGGAGAGGTTGGTGTTGTTGGTGAGAGGTTGGTGTTGTTGATGAGAGGGTGGAAGGTTGGTGTTGTTGGTGAGAGGGTGGAGAGGTTGGTGTCGTTGGTGAGAGGGTGGAGAGGTTAATGTCATTGAGGAGAGGTTGGTGTCGTTGGTGAGAGGTTGGTGTCGTTGGTGAGAGGGTGGAGAGGTTGGTGTTGTAGGTGAGAGGGTGGAGAGGTTGGTGTTGTTGGTGAGAGGGTGGAGAGGTTGGTGTTGTAAATGAGAGGGTGGAGAGGTTGGTGTTGTAGGTGAGAGAGTGGAGATGTGGTGTTGTTGGTGAGAGGGTGGAGAGGTTGGTGTTGTTGGTGAGAGGGTGGAGAGGTTGGTGTTGTAGGTGAGAGGCTGGAGAGGTTGGTGTTGTTGGTGAGAGGGTGGAGAGGTTGGTGTTGTAGGTGAGAGGTTGGTGTTGTTGGTGAGAGGGTGGAGAGGTTGGTGTTGTAGGTGAGAGGTTGGTGTTGTTTTTGAGAGGGTGGAGAGGTTGGTGTTGTTGGTGAGAGGTTTGTGTTGTTGGTTAGAGAGTGGAGAGGTTGGTGTTGTAGATGAGAGGTTGGTGTCGTTGGTGAGAGGTTGGTGTTGTTGGTGAGAGGGTGGAGAGGTTGGTGTTGTAGAAGAGAGGGTGGAGAGGTTGGTGTTGTAGATGAGAGGTTGGTGTCGTTGGTGAGAGGTTGTTGTCGTTGGTGAGAGGTTGGTGTTGTTGGTGAGAGGGTGGAAAGGTTGGTGTTATTGGTGAGAGGGTGGAGAGGTTGGTGTTGTAGGTGAGAGGGTGGAGAGGTTGGTGTTGTAGGTGAGAGGGTGGAGAGGTTGGTGTTGTAGGTGAGAGGGTGGAGAGGTTGGTGTTGTTGGTGAGAGGGTGGAGAGGTTGGTGTTGTAGGTGAGAGGGTGGAGAGGTTGGTGTTGTTGGTGAGAGGGTGGAGAGGTTGGTGTTGTTGGTGAGAGGTTGGAGAGGTTGGTGTTGTAGGTGAGAGGTTGGAGAGGTTGGTGTTGTTGGTGAGAGGGTGGAGAGGTTGGTGTTGTTGGTGAGAGGGTGGAGAGGTTGGTGTTGTAGGTGAGAGGTTGGAGAGGTTGGTGTTGTTGGTGAGAGGTTGGAGAGGTTGGTGTTGTAGGTGAGAGGTTGGAGAGGTTGGTGTTGTTGGTGAGAGGGTGGAGAGGTTGGTGTTGTTGGTGAGAGGTTGGAGAGGTTGGTGTTGTTGGTGAGAGGGTGGAGAGGTTGGTGTTGTAGGTGAGAGGGTGGAGAGGTTGGTGTTGTAGGTGAGAGGGTGGAGAGGTTGGTGTTGTTGGTGAGAGGGTGGAGAGGTTGGTGTTGTTGGTGAGAGGGTGGAGAGGTTGGTGTTGTTGGTGAGAGGGTGGAGAGGTTGGTGTTGTTGGTGAGAGGTTGGAGAGGTTGGTGTTGTTGGTGAGAGGGTGGAGAGGTTGGTGTTGTTGGTGAGAGGGTGGAGAGGTTGGTGTTGTTGGTGAGAGGGTGGAGAGGTTGGTGTTGTTGGTGAGAGGGTGGAGAGGTTGGTGTTGTAGGTGAGAGGGTGGAGAGGTTGGTGTTGTTGGTGAGAGGTTGGTGTTGTTGGTGAGAGGTTGGTGTTGTTGGTGAGAGGGTGGAGAGGTTGGTGTTGTTGGTGAGAGGTTGGTGTTGTTGGTGAGAGGTTGGTGTTGTTGGTGAGAGGTTGGTGTTGTTGGTGAGAGGGTGGAGAGGTTGGTGTTGTTGGTGAGAGGTTGGTGTTGTTGGTGAGAGGTTGGTGTTGTTGGTGAGAGGTTGGTGTTGTTGGTGAGAGGTTGGTGTTGTTGGTGAGAGGGTGGAGAGGTTGGTGTTGTTGGTGAGAGGTTGGAGAGGTTGGTGTTGTTGGTGAGAGGGTGGAGAGGTTGGTGTTGTTGGTGAGAGGTTGGAGAGGTTGGTGTTGTTGGTGAGAGGTTGGAGAGGTTGGTGTTGTAGGTGAGAGGTTGGTGTTGTTGGTGAGAGGGTGGAGAGGTTGGTGTTGTTGGTGAGAGGGTGGAGAGGTTGGTGTTGTTGGTGAGAGGGTGGAGAGGTTGGTGTTGTAGGTGAGAGGTTGGAGAGGTTGGTGTTGTTGGTGAGAGGGTGGAGAGGTTGGTGTTGTTGGTGAGAGGTTGGAGAGGTTGGTGTTGTTGGTGAGAGGTTGGAGAGGTTGGTGTTGTAGGTGAGAGGTTGGTGTTGTTGGTGAGAGGGTGGAGAGGTTGGTGTTGTTGGTGAGAGGGTGGAGAGGTTGGTGTTGTTGGTGAGAGGTTGGAGAGGTTGGTGTTGTTGGTGAGAGGGTGGAGAGGTTGGTGTTGTTGGTGAGAGGGTGGAGAGGTTGGTGTTGTTGGTGAGAGGGTGGAGAGGTTGGTGTTGTTGGTGAGAGGGTGGAGAGGTTGGTGTTGTAGGTGAGAGGGTGGAGAGGTTGGTGTTGTTGGTGAGAGGTTGGTGTTGTTGGTGAGAGGTTGGTGTTGTTGGTGAGAGGGTGGAGAGGTTGGTGTTGTTGGTGAGAGGTTGGTGTTGTTGGTGAGAGGTTGGTGTTGTTGGTGAGAGGTTGGTGTTGTTGGTGAGAGGGTGGAGAGGTTGGTGTTGTTGGTGAGAGGTTGGTGTTGTTGGTGAGAGGTTGGTGTTGTTGGTGAGAGGTTGGTGTTGTTGGTGAGAGGTTGGTGTTGTTGGTGAGAGGGTGGAGAGGTTGGTGTTGTTGGTGAGAGGTTGGAGAGGTTGGTGTTGTTGGTGAGAGGGTGGAGAGGTTGGTGTTGTTGGTGAGAGGTTGGAGAGGTTGGTGTTGTTGGTGAGAGGTTGGAGAGGTTGGTGTTGTAGGTGAGAGGTTGGTGTTGTTGGTGAGAGGGTGGAGAGGTTGGTGTTGTTGGTGAGAGGGTGGAGAGGTTGGTGTTGTTGGTGAGAGGGTGGAGAGGTTGGTGTTGTAGGTGAGAGGTTGGAGAGGTTGGTGTTGTTGGTGAGAGGGTGGAGAGGTTGGTGTTGTTGGTGAGAGGTTGGAGAGGTTGGTGTTGTTGGTGAGAGGTTGGAGAGGTTGGTGTTGTAGGTGAGAGGTTGGTGTTGTTGGTGAGAGGGTGGAGAGGTTGGTGTTGTTGGTGAGAGGGTGGAGAGGTTGGTGTTGTTGGTGAGAGGGTGGAGAGGTTGATATTCGATTAAGTATTCTCTTTGTCACTCTTAAAGAAAAACTTGTGTTAAATTGGTGCCACACACTGATCTTCACCTACCTGGTGCCACACCCTGATCTTCACCTACCTGGTGCCACACCCTGATCTTCACCTACCTGGTGCCACACACTGATCTTCACCTACCTGGTGCCACACTTTGATCTTCACCTACATGGTGCCACACCCTGATCTTCACCTACCTGGTGCCACACCCTGATCTTCACCTACCTGGTGCCACACCCTGATCTTCACCTACCTGGTGCCACACCCTGATCTTCACCTACCTGGTGCCACACACTGATCTTCACCTACCTGGTGCCACACACTGATCTTCACCTACATGGTGCCACACCCTGATCTTCACCTACCTGGTGCCACACCCTGATCTTCACCTACCTGGTGCCACACCCTGATCTTCACCTACCTGTTGCCACACCCTGATCTTCACCTACCTGGTGCCACACCCTGATCTTCACCTACCTGGTGCCACACCCTGATCTTCACCTACCTGGTGCCACACCCTGATCTTCACCTACCTGGTGCCACACACTGATCTTCACCTACCTGGTGCCACACACTGATCTTCACCTACCTGGTGCCACACCCTGATCTTCACCTACCTGGTGCCACACCCTGATCTTCACCTACCTGGTGCCACACACTGATCTTCACCTACCTGGTGCCACACACTGATCTTCACCTACCTGGTGCCACACACTGATCTTCACCTACCTGGTGCCACACCCTGATCTTCACCTACCTGGTGCCACACCCTGATCTTCACCTACCTGGTGCCACACACTGATCTTCACCTACCTGGTGCCACACACTGATCTTCACCTACCTGGTGCCACACACTGATCTTCACCTACCTGGTGCCACACCCTGATCTTCACCTACCTGGTGCCACACACTGATCTTCACCTACCTGGTGCCACACACTGATCTTCATCTACCTGGTGCCACACACTGATCTTCACCTACCTGGTGCCACACCCTGATCTTCACCTACCTGGTGCCACACCCTGATCTTCACCTACCTGGTGCCACACACTGATCTTCACCTACCTGGTGCCACACACTGATCTTCACCTACCTGGTGCCACACACTGATCTTCACCTACCTGGTGCCACACCCTGATCTTCACCTACCTGGTGCCACACACTGATCTTCACCTACCTGGTGCCACACACTGATCTTCATCTACCTGGTGCCACACACTGATCTTCATCTACCTGGTGCCACACCCTGATCTTCATCTACCTGGTGCCAGACACTGATCTTCACCTACCTGGTGCCAGACACTGATCTTCACCTACCTGGTGCCACACACTGATCTTCATCTACCTGGTGCCACACACTGATCTTCATCTACCTGGTGCCAGACACTGATCTTCACCTACCTGGTGCCACACCCTGATCTTCACCTACCTGGTGCCACACCCTGATCTTCACCTACCTGGTGCCAGACACTGATCTTCACCTACCTGGTGCCACACCCTGATCTTCACCTACCTGGTGCCACACCCTGATCTTCACCTACCTGGTGCCACACCCTGATCTTCACCTACCTGGTGCCACACCCTGATCTTCACCTACCTGGTGCCACACCCTGATCTTCACCTACCTGGTGCCAGACACTGATCTTCACCTACCTGGTGCCACACCCTGATCTTCACCTACCTGGTGCCACATCCTGATCTTCACCTTCACCTGGTAGGTAATTAACCCACAGGAGTGAGAGGCAATGATGAACCAGCTAGACTCGACTTGATATTCACCCTGAATGAGTCAGAAATAAGGGAAGTCAAAGTTGAAGCCCCCATAGGAATGAGTGACCACGGCGTACTGACCTTTGAGTACTTGGTGGAGGTAGGGATAACCTATCCAAGGATGGGAGTGGAGGGGAAAAGACTGAATTACCGAAGAGGAAAATATGACGAGATGAGGAACTTCCTCAGGGGAATACCATGGGAAACAGAACTTAGAGACAAGAATGTGCAGGTCATGATGGATTTTGTCACCCAAAAGTGCCAGGAAGCTGCAGACAGGTTTATCCCCGTCCAAAAGGTGAAAAACGAAAAACAACAGAAAAACCCATGGTTCAACCAGGAATGTAAGGTAGCGAAACAACTGAGTAAAAGAACATGGAGAAACTACAGAAATAACAGAACACCAGAGAGCAGGGAGAGATACCAGAGGGCCAGAAATGAGTACATCAGAGTGAGGAGGGAAGCAGAGAGACAGTTTGAAAATGACATCGCGAGTAAAGCCAAGACCCAACCAAAGCTGCTCCACAGCCACATCAGGAGGAAAACAGCAGTGAAGGAACAAGTGATGAAGCTGCGGAAAGGGGAGAACAGATACACAGAGAATGACAAGGAGGAGTGTGAAGAACTCAACAAGAGATTCCAGGAGGTCTTCACAATAGAACAAGGAGAAGCCCCTGCACTAAATGAGGAGGCGGCAAACCAAGCAACCTTGGAGGAATCTGACCTCACCAGTGATGAGGTCAAAAGGTGTCTGCTGAAGCTGGATGTGACAAAGGCATTTGGGCCTGATAGAATCTCACCATGGATACTAAAGGAAGGTGCAGAAGCACTAAGTGTGCCACTCTCTATGGTGTATAACAGGTCACTGGAAACAGGAGACTTACCAGAAAGTTGGAAGACCGCTAACGTGGTCCCAATATACAAAAAGGGTGACAGGCAAGAGGCACTGAATTACAGGCCAGTTTCCTTAACTTGTATACCATGCAAGGTGCTGGAGAAGATCGTGAGGAAAAGGCTCGTAGAGCATCTGGAGGGAAATAACTTTGTAACGCACCACCAACATGGGTTCAGAGATGGTAAATCGTGCCTCACAGGTTTAATAGAATTTTATGACCAGGCAACGAAAATTAGGCAGGAAAGAGAAGGGTGGGCCGACTGCATTTTCCTGGATTGCCAAAAAGCCTTTGACACAGTACCCCATAAAAGGCTGTTAAAAAAGTTGGAGCAACAGGCAGGAGTAAAAGGGAAGGTGCTCCAGTGGATAAGGGAGTACTTAAGCAACAGGAAACAGCGAGTAACGGTGAGGGGGAAGACATCAGAGTGGCGAGATGTCACCAGCGGAGTCCCACAGGGCTCAGTACTTGGACCCATCCTGTTTCTAATATATGTGAACGATCTTCCAGAGGGTATATACTCATTCCTCTCGATGTTTTCTGATGATGCAAAAATTATGAGAAGAATCAAGACGGATGAAGATAGACAGAGACTACAGGATGACCTGGATAAACTGGAGGAAGGGTCTAGAAAATGGCTGCTAAAGTTCAACTCGGGAAAGTGTAAGGTGATGAAATTAGGCGAAGGGGGCAGGAGGCTGAACACAAGGTATCATCTGGGAGGGGAAATCCTGCAAGAGTCAAATAGAGAGAAGGATCTGGGGGTTGATATCACACCGAACCTGTCCCCAGAGGCCCACATCAAAAGAATATCATCAGCGGCATATGCTAGACTGGCCAACATAAGAACTGCCTTCAGAAACTTGTGTAAGGAATCTTTCAGAACCCTGTATACCACTTATGTAAGACCAATCCTGGAGTATGCAGCTCCAGCCTGGAGTCCATACCTAGTTAAACACAAGACAAAGTTAGAGAAGATTCAGAGGTATGCCACCAGGCTCGTCCCGGAACTGAGAGGATTGAGCTACGAGGAAAGGCTAAAGGAGCTGAACCTCACATCCCTGGAAAACAGAAGAGTAAGGGGAGACATGATAACCACCTACAAAATTCTCAGGGGAATTGACAGGGTGGACAAAGACAAACTCTTCAGCACGGGTGGGACACGAACAAGGGGACACAGGTGGAAACTTAATACCCAGATGAGCCACAGAGACGTTAGAAAGAATTTTTTCAGTGTCAGAGTAGTTAATAAATGGAATGCACTAGGAAGTGATGTGGTGGAGGCTGACTCCATACACAGTTTCAAATGTAGATATGATAGAGCCCAGTAGGCTCAGGAATCTGTACACCAGTTGATTGACAATTGAGAGGCGGGACCAAAGAGCCAAAGCTCAACCCCCGCAAGCACAATTAGGTGAGTACAATTAGGTGAGTACCTACCTGGTGCCACACCCTGATCTTCACCTACCTGGTGCCACACCCTGATCTTCACCTACCTGGTGCCACACCCTTATCTTCACCTACCTGGTGCCACACCTCAGTCTTCACCTACCTGGTACCACACCTACCTGGAACGGATCTATACTAATCGTGGGAGACTTCAACCATGGGAAAATAGATTGGGGGAACAGAGACCCACATGGAGGCCCAGACACATGGAGAGCTAAGCTGCTGGATGTGGCAACAAGAAACTTTCTAAGTCAACACGTCAAGGGACCGACAAGAATGAGAGGAGGGGATGAACCAGCCTTGCTTGATCTGATATTTACCCTAAATGAGTCGGATATAAGGGAAGTTAAGTTGGAAGCCCCCTTGGGAATGAGTGATCATAATGTATTGAGCTTTGAGTACCTGGTTGAGCTAGGAATTATCACCCCCAAAAAAGAACTGGGAAACAAAGGGCTGGCGTACCGAAAGGGAAACTATGAGGAGATGAATAAATTCCTATGGGATATACATTGGGACACAGAACTCGGAACCAAGTCCGTACAAGACATGATGGACTATGTCACCCAACAATGTCAGGAGGCTGTAAGCAGGTTTGTCCCAGCCCGACAGGAAAAAACAGAGAAGCAAAGGAAGAATCCGTGGTTTAATAGGGAATGTATGAAAGCAAAGGAGCTGAACAAAAGGGCATGGAGGAACTTCCGTAATAACAGAACACCAGAAAGTAGAGAGAGATACCAGAGAACCCGGAACGAGTATGTCAGTGTGAGAAGAGCAGCTGAGAAAAGGTATGAAAATGATATAGCTAATAAAGCCAAGACCGAACTAAAGCTACTACACAGTCACATCAGGAGGAAAACAACAGTAAAGGAACAGGTGTTGAAACTTAGGGTGGGCGAGGACAGGTGCACAGAGAATGACAAAGAGGTGTGTGAAGAACTCAACAAAAGGTTCCAGGAGGTCTTTACAATAGAACAGGGAGAAGTCACGGCGCTAGGAGAGGTGGCAGCAAACCAGGTGACCTTGGATAGGTTCGAAATTACAAGAGATGAGGTCAAGAAGCACCTATTGGAGCTGGATGTTAGAAAAGCTGTTGGGCCGGACGGAATCTCACCATGGGTATTGAAAGAGTGTGCAGAGGCATTTTGCTTGCCACTCTCCATAGTGCATAGTAGGTCACTGGAAACGAGAGACCTACCCGAAATATGGAAGACGGCTAATGTAGTCCCAATATACAAAAAGGGTGACAGACAAGAGGCACTGAACTACAGGCCAGTGTCCTTAACTTGTATACCATGCAAGGTGATGGAGAAGATTGTGAGAAAAAACCTAGTAACACATCTGGAGAGACGAGACTTCGTGACAACCCATCAACATGGGTTCAGGGAGGGTAAATCTTGCCTTACAGGCTTGATAGAATTCTACGATCAGGTGACAAAGATTAAGCAAGAAAGAGAAAGATGAGCGGACTGCATTTTTTGGACTGTCGGAAAGCCTTTGACACAGTACCCCATAAAAGGTTGATGCATAAGCTGGAGAAACAGGCAGGAGTAACTGGTAGGGCGCTCCAGTGGATAAGGGAGTACCTAAGCAATAGGAAGCAGAGAGTTACAGTGAGGGGTGAGACCTCAGATTGGCGTGAAGTCACCAGTGGAGTCCTACAGGGCTCTGTACTTGGACCTATCCTGTTTCTGATATACGTAAATGATCTCCCAGAGGGTATAGACTCATTCCTCTCAATGTTTGCTGACGACGCCAAAATTATGAGAAGGATTAAGACAGAGGAGGACAGCTTGAGGCTTCAAGAAGACCTGGACAAGCTGCAGGAATGGTCGAACAAATGGCTGTTAGAGTTTAACCCAAGCAAATGTAATGTAATGAAGATAGGGGTAGGAAGCAGGAGACCAGATACAAGGTATCATTTGGGTGATGAAATACTTTAAGAGTCAGAGAGAGAGAAAGACCTGGGGGTTGATATCACGCCAGACCTGTTCCCTGAAGCTCATATCAAGAGGATAACATCAGCAGCATATGTCAGGTTGGCTAACATAAGAACGGCCTTTAGAAACTTGTGTAAGGAATCTTTCAGAACATTATATACCACATATGTCAGACCAATCCTGGAGTATGGGGCTCCAGCATGGAGTCCATATCTAGTCAAGCATAAGACTAAACTGGAAAAAGTTCCAAGGTTTGCCACAAGACTAGTACCCGAGCTAAGAGGTATGAGCTACGAGGAGAGACTACGGGAATTAAACCTCACTTCGTTGGAAGACAGAAGAGTTAGGGGGGACATGATCACCACATTCAAGATTCTCAAGGGAATCGACAGGGTTGATAAAGACAGGCTATTTAACACAAGGGGCACACGCACTAGGGGACACAGGAGGAAACTGAGTGCCCAAATGAGCCACAGAGATATTAGAAAGAACTTTTTTAGTGTCAGAGTGGTTGACAAATGGAATGCATTAGGAAGTGATGTGGTGGAGGCTGACTCCATACACAGTTTCAAGTGTAGATATGATAGAGCCCAATAGGCTCAGGAACCTGTGCACCTGTTGATTGACAGTTGAGAAGCGGGACCAAAGAGCCAGAGCTCAACCCCCGCAAGCACAACTAGGTGAGTACAACTAGGTGAGTACACACTGATCTTCACGTACCTGGTGCCACACACTGATCTTCACCTACCTGGTGCCACACACTGATCTTCACCTACCTGGTGCCACACCCTGATCTTCACCTACCTGGTGCCACACACTGATCTTCACCTACCTGGTGCCACACCCTGATCTTCACCTACCTGGTGCCACACCCTGATCTTCACCTACCTGGTGCCACACCCTGATCTTCACCTACATGGTGCCACACCCTGATCTTCACCTACATGGTGCCACACCCTGATCTTCACCTACCTGGTGCCACACCCTGATCTTCACCTACCTGGTGCCACACCCTGATCTTCACCTACCTGGTGCCACACACTAATCTTCACCTACATGGTGCCACACCCTGATCTTCACCTACATGGTGCCACACCCTGATCTTCACCTACCTGGTGCCACACCCTGATCTTCACCTACATGGTGCCACACCCTGATCTTCACCTACCTGGTGCCACACCCTGATCTTCACCTACCTGGTGCCACACCCTGATCTTCACCTACCTGGTGCCACACCCTGATCTTCACCTACCTGGTGCCACACCCTGATCTTCACCTACCTGGTGCCACACCCTGATCTTCACCTACCTGGTGCCACACCCTGATCTTCACCTACCTGGTGCCACACCCTGATCTTCACCTACCTGGTGCCACACCCTGATCTTCACCTACCTGGTGCCACATCCTGATCTTCACCTACCTGGTGCCACACCCTGATCTTCACCTACAAGGTGCCACCTGTCTCGTTCTGTTTTTTCTGTAATTCGTTGTCAACATATCCTTCGTCAATGTCGTTAGTCCATTTGCATACTTGTCACGTATCTCCTCGTTCTCCACGTCTCAAGGTGGTGTATCTTCAGCGGTCTCCGTCTGTCTCAGAAAAAACATTCTCAGTGCTCAAGAATATTTGGGGTGAATGTGTTTGCAGTCATTCTTGGGAACATGTGTCCGCCGTAGACGACAAACAGCGAGGCGACGACACAGATCAGCCATCTCCACGACACTTCCCGTCTGGAGTGTGTTAAACTTTGCAGGGTAACCCTGGGAGCCTTAGTGTGAGGTAACGTTGTAAGGAGGTTGAAGAATTGGAGGAAGATAATTAAGGATATCATGAGCGGATTATGCTCATGATATGAGCATAATCCGCTCATGAGGTTTGGCCAACATAAGAACTGCCTCTAGGAACTCGTATTATTAATCATTCATAACTTTGAATATCAAATATGTCAGGCCAATGATGGAAAATGAAGCGCCATCCTGATGTCCATATCTAGGTAAACACTAGATAAAGTTAGTGAAGATTCAGAGGTATGCCACCAGACTAATCCCAGAGCTGAGAGCTACGAGGAAAGGCAATGGGAATTGTACCTCACGTCCTTGAAATACAGAAGAGGTAGGGAAGACATGTTCACCACCTACAAAATTATCAGAGGAAGTGACACGGTGGATAAAGACAAACTATTAAGAAGAGGTGGAACACGAACAAGGGGACACAGGTAGAAGCTGAGTACCTTAAAATGAGCCACAGAGACATTAAAAAGAAGTGTTTCAGTACCTGGATAGTTACTAAATCGAATGCACTAGGAAGTGATGTTGTGGTGGCTGACTCCATACACAGTTGTAAATGATGGAATATACTATAGGATACAGCCCAATAGGCTTAGGAACCTGTACATCAGTTTACTGGCGGTTGAGACGCGGGACCAAACACGTCAAGATATATAGTATATATAATTAGTATATAATTAACGAAAATAATAATTGTTCCCATGAAGTAATGGCCAGACCCCCAGTGTGTTCAACTGCCCCCCCCCTCCCCCTCTCCCCTCCCCCTCCCCCCTCCCCCTCTCCCCTCCCCCCAAACAAAAATAATCAGCATCGTACTAGTTGCATCACAGCCTAAGAATTTCTCAATGACCTTTACGGTACTGACTAATTTAGAACCTTACGGTAGGGCGGCGCTAAGGTGACTTTGCCTCCTGACCCTAAAACAGAGGTGTAACATTTCAATTAAGCTTGCAGCGTGACGTGATGGTCGGCGTGGGCGCGACTTAACACTGTGAACCTCACCCTTCAAGGCCTCGGTAACATGCTCACTGTTGATGAAGACAACTACACAGTGAAGGAATCTGCAGCAAGATTACTGCACTGTTGCAGCTGACGAGGAAGCTGCCTATTGCGGGTGTTGTGGTGCATGGTCATGTCTGCTACAGACTCTGCAACAGTGCTCGTAGAGCTACGACCACTGTGTCGTAGTGGTTGTGCAGCTCACGTCTCCCTTACACTTACGAACATCCAGCCCAGTCACTTGGGCCGGACGGTAGAGCGACGGTCTCGCCTCATGCAGGTCGGCGTTCAATCCCCGACCGTCCAAGTGGTTGGGTATCATTCCATCCCGCCGTCCCTTCCCCGATCCTTATCCTGATCCCTTCCCAGTGCTGTACAGTCGTAATGGCTTGGTGCTTTCCCCCTGATAGTTCACTTGACCCTGCCCACAGGTACACCCTGCTGCCCCCAGGACCAAGACAGACTATCCAGCTGACACCTCCCCAGGTGTCTCAGCCATCATCCCCCGGGTGACTCTAACTTCATCCCCCGGGTGACACAGACATCCCCTCATCCCCCGGGTAACACTGGCATCCCCTCATCCCCCGGGTGACACTGACATCCCCTCGTCCCCCGGGTGACACTGACATCCCCTCATCCCCCGGGTGACACTGACATCATCCCCCGGGTGACACTGACATCCCCTCATCCCCCGGGTGACACTGACATCCCCTCATCCCCCGGGTGACACTGACATCCCCTCATCCCCCGGGTGACACTGACATCCCCTCATCCCCCGGGTGACACTGACATCCCCTCATCCCCCGGGTGACACTGACATCCCCTCATCCCCCGGGTGACACTGACATCCCCTCATCCCCCGGGTGACACTGACATCCCCTCATCCCCCGGGTGACACTGACATCCCCTCATCCCCCGGGTGACACTGACATCCCCTCATCCCCCGGGTGACACTGACATCCCCTCATCCCCCGGGTGACACTGACATCCCCTCATCCCCCGGGTGACACTGACATCCCCTCATCCCTCGGGTGACACTGACATCATCCCCCGGGTGACACAGACATCCCCTCATCCCCCGGGTGACACTGACATCCCCTCATCCCCCGGGTGACACTGACATCATCCCCCGGGTGACACAGACATCCCCTCATCCCCCGGGTGACACTGACATCCCCTCATCCCCCGGGTGACACTGACATCATCCCCCGGGTGACACTGACATCCCCTCATCCCCCGGGTGACACTGACATCCCCTCATCCCCCGGGTGACACTGACATCATCCCCTGGGTGACACTGACATCCCCTCATCCCCCGGGTGACACTGACATCCCCTCATCCCCCGGGTGACACTGACATCATCCCTCGGGTGACACTGACATCATCCCCCGGGTGACACTGACATCATCCCCCGGGTGACACAGACATCCCCTCATCCCCCGGGTAACACTGGCATCCCCTCATCCCCCGGGTGACACTGACATCCCCTCATCCCCCGGGTGACACTGACATCCCCTCGTCCCCCGGGTGACACTGACATCCCCTCATCCCCCGGGTGACACTGACATCATCCCCCGGGTGACACTGACATCCCCTCATCCCCCGGGTGACACTGACATCCCCTCATCCCCCGGGTGACACTGACATCATCCCCTGGGTGACACTGACATCCCCTCATCCCCCGGGTGACACTGACATCCCCTCATCCCCCGGGTGACACTGACATCCCCTCATCCCCCGGGTGACACTGACATCATCCCCCGGGTGACACTGACATCCCCTCATCCCTCGGGTGACACTGACATCATCCCCCGGGTGACACTGACATCATCCCCGGGTGACACTGACATCATCCCCCGGGTGACACTGACATCACCACATCCCCCGGGTGACACTGACATCCCCTCATCCCCCGGGTGACACTGACATCACCACATCCCCCGGGTGACACTGACATCATCCCCCGGGTGACACTGACATCATCCCCCGGGTGACACTGACATCACCACATCCCCCGCGTGACACTGACATCCCCTCATCCCCCGGGTGACACTGACATCACCACATCCCCCGGGTGACACTGACATCCCCTCATCCCCCGGGTGACACTGACATCACCACATCCCCGGGTGACACTGACATCATCCCCCGGGTGACACTGACATCCCCTTGTCCCCCGGGTGACACTGACATCCCCTCATCCCCCGGGTGACACTGACATCCCCTCATCCCCCGGGTGACACTGACATCATCCCCCGGGTGACACTGACATCACCACATCCCCCGGGTGACAACCTAGTGATCCCGCGTCTAATTTGACACCCAGTAATTGGCTTCATAATTGAACAACCTCTTGCCAAACCAGTATTTACCCTGAAGTTTTTCCTGAATCTACATTTACCCAATACGTAGCCATTGTATCGAGTTCTGATTTGTGTTGATATATTTTAAAAACCTTATTCATAGCGTCTTTTTTTAAATATACTTTCGTATTTGTATATAGATTTTAATCATGTCACTTTTACTCTTCATCTTTATGGAGAATGCAAATTTGGCTTTACTAATTTCTTCATAAGAAAGGTTTCTGATTCCTGGGAATAACATTGTCTTGCGTCTCTGGAGGAGTTCAGGTGAGATAATGTTATAATACGAGACAAAACTGAACAGCAGAAATGTCTTCTGTTAGATATCTTCTGTTCGATATCTTCTGTTTGATGTCTTCTGTTAGATGTCTTCTGTTAGATGTCTTCTGTTGGATGTTTTCTGTTAGATGTCTTCTGTTAGATGTCTTCTGTTGGATGTTTTCTGTTAGATGTCTTCTGTTAGATATCTTCTGTTAGATGTCTTCTGTTAGATATCTTCTGTTAGATATCTTCTGTTAGATGTCTTCTGTTAGATATCTTCTGTTAGATGTCTTCTGTTAGATGTCTTCTGTTAGATGTCTTCTGTTAGATGTCTTCTGTTAGATATCTTCTGTTAGATGTCTTCTGTTAGATGTCTTCTGTTAGATGTCTTCTGTTAGATGTCTTCTGTTAGATACTGTTAGATTTCTTCTGTTAGATGTCTTCTGTTAGATGTCTTCTGTTAGATATCTTCTGTTAGATGTCTTCTGTTAGATGTCTTCTGTTAGATATCTTCTGTTAGATGTCTTCTGTTAGATATCTTCTGTTAGATGTCTTCTGTTAGATGTCTTCTGTTAGATATCTTCTGTTAGATGTCTTCTGTTAGATGTCTTCTGTTAGATGTCTTCTGTTAGATATCTTCTATTAGATATCTTCTGTTAAATATCTTCTGTTAGATATCTTCTGTTAGATGTCTTCTGTTGACCTTTACTGTACTGACTAATTAGACCCTTACGATACGGCGGCGCTAAGGTGACTTTGCCTCTTGACCCTAAAACACTAGATAAAGTGTTTTATCCTGGAAAATCCTGGATAAGGTTACGGGATTTATACCTCACGTCCCTGAAAGACAGAAGAGTTAGGGGAGACATGATCACCACCTACAAAATTCTCAGAGGAATTGACAGAGTGGATAAAGACAAACTAATTTGACCCTTACGGTACGGCGGCGCTAAGGTGACTTTGCTTCTTGACCTTCTGAAAATTGCCGTTGTTAATTAACTGTTATATTGTTATAGTCTTGTTGCTAAAGTTTCTAGAATTAAAATAACAGTAACCTATTGGCCTTATTTTGTACAATTATACATTCATAATTGTACAAAATAAGATCTTTATCTAGTGCCACTAGATCTAGATAAGGATCTTATCTAGATCTTAAGGCACTAGATCTAGATAAGATCTAGTGCCTTAAGATCTTTACTAACCATGATACCTAGAGCTTTCTCGTGATCAGACCGCCATTTCAACATTATCCAGCTCATATCTGAGAGTTCTATTATTACTTCCTAAGCTGAGGATCTGACATATTTCACCAACAAACAGCGTCTGTCAACCTTTCATCCACAAGCCTTTGGAAATTGTCTTGTAGTGATTTTGTGACATCTGAATTATATTTCCCGTCATAGTTTTGTATCGTCTGCAGTCTTGCAAATGTTGATGTTCAATCCTATGTCTAAATCGTTTATATATATGTTGTAAACAAGAGAGGTCCCTGGACAGAGCCTTGAGGCACTCCACTTGCAACAGTCTCCCACGCGAACTTAACTAACCCTTTATGCTAACTCTCTCCTTCCTCTGAACTCACCAAGACATAATCCCGCTTAGAATAATCCCCACCATTACTATGGGCCTCTGACTATGGGTCTCTGGTGAGCGTCAGTACAAAGTCCTTGATAAAGTCTGGAAGGTCGCAGTCTTTCCCGCTCTCAACTCCATCACATGTACTGGAAAAGACTGAGCAGCCATAAGTAAAACCAAATTGTAAATAATTTATTACTGAACATATACGAATGGGTTTTGCGATTATCAGTTCAATCAATTACCTACAAAAGTCTATAAGCTAATTGGGCGATAGTTCGACGTAACTGATCTATCTCCCATCTTAAAATTCGGAATCCCCATTTACAACCTTTCATGACTCCAGTACTCCCCTTAACTCGAATGATTTACTTATGGTTATGGTTACTTATCGAATGATTTACTTATAAATGATTTTATTTATGGAAGACACTAGCTGACTATGGTCTTTTTGCATTCTTTAAGGAAATATATTTGTTCAGCTGCTGGCATAACAAAAGTTCTTCTGTAGAAAACACAGAGACAAAGTATTTAAAGTACTCAGTTCTTTGTCATAATCAGTTGCGTGTCCCCATATCAGTGTTCAATTACCCATTCTTCTCCCTACTCTGTGTTTGATATTTCTGAAATTACGATTTATCATTGCTTTCCCTGTTATACATTATAGTTTCTTTTTGTCTTTCTTATTTTTTTTTTAACATTTCCTACTAGTTTAACACTTTTGTTCTTATCCTTACCTTGAGGTTACCTTGAGGTGCTTCCGGGGCTTAGCTTCCCCGCGGCCCGGTCGTCGACCAGGCCTCCTTTAATACATTGGATTTCTCGACGAGGCTCCTTAGTCCCGTAGTTATGCAGGTGGGGCCATGGTTAGTCCTCCTAACCGGTTTCTGTTGACGGTAGAACAACGGACTCGCTTCATGCAGGTCGGCGTTCAATCCCCGACAGTCCAAGTGGTTGGGCACCATTCCTTTTGCCCGTCCCATCCCTAATCCTTTTCGTAACCGCCCCTTCCAAGAGCTATATGGTCGTAATGGTTTGGCGCTTTCCCCTGATAATTCCCTCACTGCAGGCGATGAGTCACAATAACGTGGCTGAAGTATGTTGACCAGACCACACACTAGAAGGTGAAGGGACGACGACGTTTCGGTCCGTCCTGCACCATTTTCAAGTCGATTCCCAAGTCGATTCATCAAATTCCCTCACTCCCTCATAGCTAACACAAATGCTATTTTCCCGTGTTACTTCATATGTTGTATCAAGAAGCTGTCAATTAATTCTAAAATGTCACTTGCTTCTTCATTTCCTGTTTTATGAGTCCAGTTTATTCTACTGAAATGAATCACCTGTAAACATATATTACTAGGCCTAGAAGCCCTAGTTATGTCTTCTCATAGTCGCCTTCTTCCCTCCGGTCCATGTTTGGTCGCCTGGGTCACTACTATAGTTATGATATCGTTATATTAATTTAATGTTATCCAAATAGTTCCAGAGTGGTTCAGTTTTGGTCGTCTCCTTGACACTGCTTTTAATAATGTTGAATCATATGTCGCTGACCCGCTCCTCGGTCTAGTCTCTCAGTGTAACACTATTTATATCCTTTAATTTCAGATTCAGTTAGTAATGTCTCTGATTTCTACATTCATTCAGGTTTCTCTGTCATCACCATAATATCTAATGTTGCTGTGCACACAAGAGCATTGATGTCATCTATTTGGTCAAATGTTGCGTCTTGTGGTGAAGACGTTGAGGGTGGTGGTGGCCGTGTTGACCTCTGGTGGTCTGGTAACACTGTGTTTACCCTCACTCTTCAAGTTGTTCCTCCAACACCACCCACAGTGTTCGTCTCCTTCCCTGACCTTCTTCCCCACACCTCCTTCCCCACACCTCCTTCATCTACCAGTTTAAGACCCCCACCAACACCCCCACCAACACCCCCACCAACCCCCCCCACCAGCACCCCCACCAGCACCCCCACCAACACCCCCACCAATACCCCCACCAACACCCCCACCAACACCCCCACCAACCCCCCACCAACACCCCCACCAACACCCCCCCCACCAACACCCCCACCAACACCCCCACCAACACCCCCACCAACACCCCCACCAACACCCCCACCAACATCCCCTCCAACACCCCCACCAACACCCCCCACCAACACCCCCACCAACACCCCCACAACACCCCCTCCAACACCCCCACCAACACCCCCAGCAACACCCCCACCAACACCCCCACCAACACCCCCACCAACACCCCCACCAACATCCCCTCCAACACCCCCACCAACACCCCCACCAACACCCCCACCAACACCCCCTCCAACACCCCCACCAACCCCCCCTCCAACACCCCCACCAACACCCCCACCAACCCCCCCACCAACACCCCCACCAACACCCCCACCAACATCCCCACCAACACCCCCACCAACACCCCCACCAACACCCCCACCAACACCCCCACCAACACCCCCTCCAACACCCCCACCAACACCCCCCACCAACACCCCCCACTAACACCCCCACCAACAACCTCACTAACACCCCCACCAACACCCCCACCAACACCCCCACCAACACCCCCCACTAACACCCCCACCAACAACCTCACTAACACCCCCACCAACACCCCCACCAACACCCCCACCAACACCCTCACTAACACCCCCACCAACACCCCCATCAACCCCCCCCCCCACCAACACCCCCATCAACCCCCCCCCCCCACCAACACCCCCACCAACACCCCCACCAACACCCCCACCAACACCCCCACTAACACCCCCCACCAACACCCCCACCAACACCCCCACCAACACCCCCAACAACACCCCCACCAACACCCTCACCAACACCCCCACTTACACCCCCACCAACACCCCCACCAACACCCCCGTCCCCACCAACACCCCCACCAACACCCCCACCAACACCCCCCACTAACACCCCCACCAACAACCTCACTAACACCCCCACCAACACCCCCACCAACACCCCCACCAACACCCACACCAACACCCTCACTAACACCCCCACCAACACCCCCATCAACACCCCCCCCCCAGCAACACCCCCACCAACCACAGACTCCATCATCACCCCCTTCCTCACTCTCGCCCCTTCATCATCTTCCCCCACATCACAATCGTCCCCCACTCCTTCACACTGTCCTCCAACCCCTCTCCTTTACCTCTCCTGAAGACACATTCTGCCCTCTCCTCTAGTCCCTCTCCCACCTCCTGCTCCACCATCACCCCCACCACCCCCTCCATCACACACCCCCTCACCCTCCTCCTCCACCCCCCCCCCCTCACCACACTACTCACACCACACATGCCTCACCTGACGTCACTCTTATAAGTGGTGGCTGCACGCCGGCTTCAGTGTCATGTGTGGCTGCGTGTATTTACTATTTGTTGTGTGTGTCTGCAGAATCGAGGTATTAGCTCTTGGACCCCGCCTTTTTAGTCAATGTATTTTTCCTCAATTATGTCCACTAACACACACACACACACACACACACACACACACACACACACACACACACACACACACACACACACACACACACATCCTCAGGAAGCAGCCCGTAGCAGCTGTCTAACTTTCAGGTACCTATTTATTGCTAGGTGAACAGACGCATCAAGGTGAAGGAAACTCTGCCCATTTGTTTCCGCCTCGGCCAGGAGTCGAACCCGGGCTCCTGTGTGTATGTGTGTGTGTGTGTGTGTGTGTGTGTGTGTGTGTGTGTGTATGTGTGTGTGTGTGTGTGTGTGCGGGCGCGCGCGTGTGTCAGACAGACTTGGAATTCCCCATATATCAGCAATATTAAAGCCAGGTAAAACACA
Source organism: Procambarus clarkii (assembly GCF_040958095.1). Classification (NCBI taxonomy): domain Eukaryota; kingdom Metazoa; phylum Arthropoda; class Malacostraca; order Decapoda; family Cambaridae; genus Procambarus; species Procambarus clarkii. The sequence continues at coordinate 12,615,594 of NC_091188.1, forward strand.
GTAGAAGGTCAACATTGTCTGAGGCATGAATCCCCTGGACTCATGCCGACACCGTCGGCGCCACAATGATCCACCCGACACAATTACATGCAAATAAAACACTAAACAAAAACGGCGAATCGAACCGGGGATTACCTGGATAGGTTCGAGAGATCTCTCAGTAGTCCCACTGAGTGACATTCCCACTGGTTAGGTTAGGTTAGGTTAGGTTAGGCTAGGTTAATACTCTCATAACATTACTCGCATGATCAAGCCTGCCATTCACTCGTCATTATGAAGGGAAGCCAAGAGTTTCCTCCGTCCACCTCCTCTTTACCTTCCACCTCCAATCACTAACTGTTCGCTTCTAACTATTCGTTTGGAGGCCTGGTCGACGACCGGGCCGCGGGGACGCTGAGCCCCGGAAGCACCTCAAGGTAACCTCAAGGTAAGGTTCTCCAAATTGTTTCACTCGTCAAAAAGGAATCATTCGTATCCCAACATATTGAGAATTCATCATAATTTGTAATATCTTAAATCTTACCCTTGCAGAAGTCTTCCTATCCATATCCCAGACTCACAGGGCTCGGCGTACCCCTAACCTAATACAACGTCTTCTCAATTTCTTCACTGTAACCACGAGAGTTTATTTTTCTGTCTCAAGATGGTCGACAATTCTAGATGTTTCAATGTCCGTTTATTTAGTGTAGTTCCTTCAGCTTAACAAGAGTTCACACCATTGTCAATGGCCGTAACGTATCACCTGATGATCAGTTCCGGTCATTGAAATTCTGTGACCAAACGTAATATTATACTCCTTCATATCCCAGCGTCACAAACACTCAAATGTGGCTACTAACGTCCGTAGACTTCTCCCACTTGATCTCCAAACTGCACAATTGATACAGCAGAGAAATAATCTTAGAACAACTAGCTTCTTTTGGAGTTAAGGGAAGACTGTTGACATGGCTCAGGGGTTACCTGAGTAACAGAACCGCCTCAGTCCTTTTCAAGGGGGTCAATAGTAAACTTTGTGCACCCTTTGAGTTGGGTACACCCCAGAGTGGAGTGCTAAGTCCTACACTGTTCAATGTTCTGATGCACAAATTAACAATTGATATTCCCACACTACCTGACGAAGCCGTCATCTGTTATGCCGTTGACATATGCATTGTTGCAAATACCCAAACTAGACTACAAGCTCTACTTGATTCACTCGCTGCTAAAGCATTGAATGTGGTCTTGTTATCTCTTTAACTAAATCCAGAGTTCTCCATCCCCATGAGAAAACTCATGTCCCTATAACTTTCAAGGTCAACAACCAGAACATTGAAACGTGTAGGCAGCACAAATACCTTGGAGTTGGTATTAACAGTGACATTGTAAACGATCTACACCATAGGTTAAAAGAAAGACTCAAACCATTGAAAACACTTACTGGTAAGAATATTGGTATCAATATTAAATATGCTAGACTATTCTATATGATGTGTGTTAGATCTCTCATTGATTATAATGCTTCGCACTTAATTAACTTCCCCGCGTCTGTGTTGGACAAACTTGAAGTAGTACAGAAGAAAGCCATGAAGATAATTCTTGGTGCCCCAAGATGCACAAGAATCATCAACATGAGGGAAGAACTGAAGCTTCCAATCATACTAGAGAGAATCATGCAAGTCAACACGACCTTTTGAGAGAGGTCGTGTTGATACAGACGGGACAGTACGTCACTTTTGTGAGTCGATTTCATTTCAGATTACGTCCAAATTTGGCAATAGCGCGCATACGAGCGAGAAGCGACGTTATTTTTAAGATGACGGGTTGGTTCCAAAGTCTTTTGAATGGCTAGCATCTCTGTTTGTAAAGTCGAACATTTGAACGAATGAACACCCATTTGATAGTCTCCAACTATTTACAGAGTTTCCTGCTTTAACAGCAGCTCCAGTTTCTTGTCCCTACTGGTCTACTGATCCATCTGTGAAGTATCTGTCACTACCACTCCCGTTGTCAACAACAGGACACGTAGCGTCACTACCACTCCCGTTGTCAACAACAGGACACGTAGCGTCACTACCACTCCCGTTGTTAACAACAGGACAAGTAGCGTCACTACCACTCCCGTTGTCAACAACAGAACACATAGCGTCACTACCACTCCCGTTGTCAACAACAGGACACGTAGCGTCACTACCACTCCCGTTGTCAACAACAAGACACGTAGCGTCACTACCGTTGTCAACAACAGGACAAGTACCGTCACTACCACTCCCGTTGTCAACAACAGGACACGTAGCGTCACTACCGTTGTCAACAACAGGACACGTAGCGTCACAACCACTCCCGTTGTCAACAACAAGACACGTAGGGTCACAACCACTCCCGTTGTCAACAACAGGACACATTGCGTCACTACCACTCCCGTTGTCAACAACAGGACACGTAGCGTCACTACCGTTGTCAACAACAGGACAAGTACTGTCACTACCACTCCCGTTGTCAACAACAGGACACGTAGCGTCACTACCACTCCCGTTGTCAACAACAGGACACATAGCGTCACTACCACTCCCGTTGTCAACAACAGGACACGTAGCGTCACTACCACTCCCGTTGTCAACAACAGGACACGTAGCGTCACTACCACTCCCGTTGTCAACAACAGGATACGTAGCGTCACTACCGTTGTCAACAACAGGACAAGTACCGTCACTACCACTCCCGTTATCAACAACAGGACACGTAGCGTCACTACCGTTGTTAACAACAGGACACGTTGCATCACTACCACTCCCGTTGGCAACAACAGAGCACGTAGCGTCACTGCCACTCCCGTTGTCAACAACAGGACACGTAGCGTCACTACCACTCCCGTTGTTAACAACAGGACACGTAGCGTCACTACCGTTCCCGTTGCCAACAACAGGACATATAGCGTCACTACCAATCCCGTTGTCAACAACAGGACACGTAGCGTCACTACCGTTGTCAACAACAAGACAAGTACCGTCACTACCACTCCCGTTGTCAACAACAGGACACGTAGCGTCACTACCGTTGTTAACAACAGGAAACGTTGCATCACTACCACTCCCGTTGGCAACAACAGAGCACGTAGCGTCACTGCCACTCCCGTTGTCAAGAACAGGACACACAGCGTCACTACCACTCCCGTTGTCAATAACAGGATACTTAGCGTCACTACCGCTCCCGTTGTCAACAACAGGACATGTAGCGTCACTACCAATCCCGTTGTCAACAACAGGACACGTAGCGTCACTACCACTCCCGTTGTCATCAACAGGACACGTAGCATCACTACTGCTCCCGTTGGCAACAACAGGACACGTAGCGTCACTACCACTCCCAGATACCCACGTACAGACTGGCGAAGCGACTCAACGGCCTGCTGACTCCTTATGTCCCTTGCGCCTTCAGCCTGAAGTCTCCAAAGGAATTTGTTGACTTACTGCGGGGCACACGGGCCACAGGGATAAGAGCCTCGTTGGACGTAGAATCACTGTTCACCAACGCACCTGTGGACGAGACAATCGGGATGATAGCCGACAGAGTGTATCGTGATCCAGCCTGTACTCCTCTTGACATACCAGAAAATATTCTAAGGAAACTACTCCAAGCTTGTACTAAAGAGGCACCCTTCTTGAGCCCGGATGGGCATATGTATAAGCAAGTAGATGGGGTCGCCATGGGTTCTCCCCTAGGTGTCCTGTTTGCAAACTTCTACATGGGTACCATCGAGCAAAAAGACTTAGTCGACATGAACTTGAAACCGGCCATATACTGCAGGTATTTTGACGACATTTTTACACAGGTACCTGATGTCAGACATCTGCAGGAGCTGAAGGAGGCATTTGAGCAGAGTTCCGTGCTGCGTTTCACTTACGAGATGGAAAAGGATGGGAAGCTGCCCTTTCTAGATGTAACAGTCATGGAAAAGAGCGGAGGTTTCCACACTGCAGTCTACACTAAGGAAACGAACATAGGAATGTGCCTAAATGCCAACAGCGACTGCCCAGACAGGTATAAAAGGAGTGTTGTTAACGCATATGTCGACCGTGCTCTCAGCCACAGCTCAGAATGGAAGCAAGTCGACGAAGAACTCTGTAGGGTAAGGCAGGTCCTAGTCAACAACGGCTTCTCCAATGGTTTCGTCGAAGACATCATAAGATGGAAAGTGAAACGCCATGCAACCTCTGAAGAGACAATTAACACAACACCTATACCCCCTATTAGACTATTTTACAGGAACTTCTTTTCCACAGCTCATAAAACGGAGGAAAGGGTCCTGAAAGATATTGTTAATAGAAACGTTATCCCTACAGACAAAAATCAGAGGATACAACTGACGATTTACTATAAAACCAGAAAAACGTCCAGCCTACTCATGAGAAACTCTCCAGACACAAAGCAGAACGCTTTAAAAGAGACCAACGTCGTCTATGCCTTCAAATGCCCTCTTGGGGACTGTAAGCTCCAAAAAAAACAGTATATAGGCAAGACAACAACATCTCTTTCTAGGCGTTTAACGATGCATAAGCAACAGGGCTCCATTAAGGAACATATAATCTCTTCCCACAACCAAACCATCGCCAGAGAAATCCTGGTAAACAACACAGAAATCATCGATAGATACAGCGATAGCAGGCGGCTTGACGTTTGCGAGGCACTACACATTAAGAAGTCAACACCAGCAATCAACAGCCAATTAATGCACAACTATATTCTACCCACCTCAAGACTCCGCTCCAATATAGAAGCATCAAGAAATATGGACCAATAGGCTTTCTACAATCACTCCCATTCAATACCCATTGTTTCCTGTTCTGTCTTGTGTTGATGAATTTAATACCCTATTAATACCACCTCACCCCATCCACCTCACTCAAATGTAGATATAAACAAATCGGAGATGTGTAAGTTCTATTCAGTTGTGTATGTGTAAACTAAAGTCTTTGAAAATGTAATAAGTTTTACGAAACGCGCTCAAGTGTCGCGTCAGACTAGAAATAAAAATGAATTTTGGAGAATTGATTTTTGAATTACCACCAACAGTGAAAAGAAATGTACGAAAGATTGAGAAAATTCGTGTTAGAATTATTAATCTTACTTTTTCGGTCATATTTAATATATATATATATATATATATATATATATATATATATATATATATATATATATATATATATATATATATATATATATATATATATATATATATAATAATAACATTTCTTTCACATGAACCATCGAAGCCTCGAAATCGCAGGCCACATAAACAGGAGCCCACAACTGTGTCTACTGAGCCATCAGCACCCTATAATAAGGGAAGAGTCCAGAAACACCTGTCTGCTGTCCAACTGGAACTTCAGCCCCTTGTCTTGGGTACCACAGTGGCATGAAGATGTGATGGTGATCTACATCCTATTCATCTGGCTGTTATACACTGGAGAAGATGGTAAAACTTTACATCTTTCAGACCATTCTGACGGCACGTTCAAGTCGTCAAGAGTCGTCAGTCAAGACATTCTCCCACTGTGTTATACACCTCATTAGTTACGTGCAATCTGCAAACATCGAGGAGGTTCGTAAAGTAAGATTATCTGTCACTGAACCTGTTTTGGTGATTAATGTTCAAATTCCTATTTTACAGTTATTCTCCTGTTATCTTTCTTTTAATATTTTCCCATTGCCTTAAAAGGTACGGATGAAATGGTCACGGCCATATGGTGGCGCCCCTCCGGCTGTCCTTCACTTTGGTGTCAACATTATATTACCTGTCTCTCAGCTGTCTGGTTTTAGCTTCCCCCTGTTCATTGGTATTATTGTTTATTTTCATAAGATCCTTCTGTTGACACCCCCAAATGATATCTGATCTGGTTCAATGCTCAGTAGTGTGTGTCTAATACACTCCCACGCTCTCCTACTGCATTCTTCATTGTTCACGTGAAGTCTTCTTGGAATGTTCTTCATCACTCTTCACTCACGTTCTTTTTGTTTTATGTCACAGTATATCATCAACTCCCGTTTCATCACCCGCTGGTGGTTTGAGTGTGGAGCTCCTGGAGTCGGGTCTTGGCTGTAGCTGCAGTAATTCTCGCTTTTTCACTTCCCTGTTCACTCTAGGATCTTCGTACCTGGCACACATGCTCGTCATCCTCATGTCATTTCTAGCTTTTCATTGTCATTGCTTCAGAAAGGTATAATTTTGTCTACCGCCTCTCAGTACGTTTGGGTGAAGAAGTGTATTATGCCTTGTAGGACATTAATTTTTTGCCGAAACAGCTCGCAATCCTTCATAGTTCACATTTTTGTGTACCAGTTTCCTTGTTGTCGTCGTGCCACTCGCCACTTCGTCACTGACACTCTATGGGACACCGAAGTTAATTTCACTTATGTCTGATTCGTTTCAAGTCTTTTTCTGATCATTTCATCATCCCCCCTCTTAATTCGTATGGCTCTGCTCACCAGGTAGTTCACGAAATTCTGTTTTGATGGCTCGAGGAGTGAGGTTGTCAGCGTGCCTGTGTGTCCCCCGAGGGTCTCTCTTCTCCCCGGTATAATCTAGCCTTGACTAAAGTCACTCAAGATTAAACCCCCCTAGTTGTTTGCATCCGTTTCAAGCTCTCTCAGGTGGTTATGGCTGACTGGCTTGTCTATCTGCTGTAGTGGCTGAAGTAAACTCACGGAACATCGCTGACCAGGCAGGGTTCTCCAGCAACAACTGACACTCGGAAGATTTCTCAACCCCCATTTTCAACAACTGCTATATCTACTGTCTCTGGCCTCTCCTGAAGACCTATTTTCTTCCTCTTCCACATTCACAACTTAACTCCTCCTTATTGTCCAACTGATATCATACCACAATTCAACATGACTCATTCTTCTTTGTGAATCATTCACACCTACAAGCAGCATAAAGGGGACTGCCAGAGTCATACTGGCACACAGGCAGCATGAAGGACTCCTAAGGAATCATATTCGCCCACAACTAGTGTGAAGGACTGACTGACTGCCAGTGAATCACACTCACCCACGACCATCATGAAGAGCTGCCAGGGGATTGTCTGTTTATGTTACGACGAATAAATATATATAATTAGGTGATCTCAGATGACGTGTATATAATAGAGTTGATCTCAGTGGAGGCAGCAATATCAGAGGACCAGCTCCGATGTAGCAGTTGTCGGGAGCAAAAAAAAATTTGTGCAAAGGAAAGGAAATTGAAGGTGTGGTGGGTGACAGCTCACCGTCAGTGATACACGTCACTGTTAGTATGACAGTGATGTGTATCACTGTCGATGACCCGCTTTCCGGTCGCCCAAGACTCAACGAGAAGTCATCTGGCGTCCAGGGGGGGGGGGGAGCAATGCAAACTATTTGCAAAGTGGTGCTTCATGCTTCATGCAACATGCTTCATGCTAGACATCCAGTCGTTTTGAGTACATTCACAAATGGTCATGTTCATTGCTCGGCAATATAGGAACTACGGCTGACGCTAATCAATGTTTAGTGAGGAGCCGAGTCGCGATACCAATCTTTGCTCTATTAAGAGGACATCTGCATTCAGGGGAAGTGTAACTCCACTATTAGCGAGAAGAGGAATTACATCAACAACACAGACAGGCAACTGTCCTTCGGAGCTGTCGTAAAGTTTATAGGTAACTGTTGGTGTTCATGACAGCGGGTTGTGGAGACAGAGCGGCGGGGGCCCTGTGCCACGTCCTCCAAGATCAAAAAAAGACGCAAATAGATGCGTACGATATTCTGGGATATCACTGCCACTAGGATAGATATCCTAGTGGCAAATTTATCCTGATGCATACTGTCACTGGATGAATATTAGAGGTTTATTGAAGTTTATCTTGTACAGCACATATACTTCAACCCTCAGTGTGCACTGAACATTGTGTGCAAGGTTGTCTAAGGTGTGAGGTGTGACGGTCAGAAAAAATTAATGGTTGAGCTGGTTAGTCTTCTGTGGGTAGGCTGATGGAGGGAAATATCCTCTTATAATACTCTCAGGACAGAGCCTATAACCAATTTTGTTGACTAATTGTGTGTCTGTTTGCTATGGTAAACCATCTGATCTATCACCAGTTTACATAACGACTCAGTCTGCTTGACCAGACCACACAATTCCGGAGGAACTTCCGGAATAACAGAACACCAGAAAGCAGAGAGAGATACCAGAGAACCAGGAATGAGTATGTCAGGGTGAGAAGAGAAGCAGAGAAAAATTTTGAAAATGATATAGCAAACAAAGCCAAGACCGAACCAAAGCTACTCCACAGTCACATCAGAAGGAAAACAACAGTGAAAGAACAGGTATTGAAACTTAGAACAGGCGAGGACAGGTATACAGAGAATGACAGAGAGGTGTGTGAGGAACTCAACAAGAGGTTCCAAGAGGTCTTCACAATAGAACAGGGTGAGGTCACTGTGCTAGGAGAAAGGGAGGTAAACCAGGCGGCCTTGGAGGAGTTCGAAATTACGAGAGAGGAGGTCAAGAGACACCTGCTAGATCTGGATGTTAGAAAGGCTGTTGGTCCAGATGGGATCTCACCATGTGTGCAGAGGCACTTTGCTTGCCACTCTCCATAGTGTATAGTAAGTCACTAGAGACGGGAGACCTACCAGAAATATGGAAGACGGCGAATGTGGTCCCAATATACAAAAAGGGCGACAGACAAGAGGCACTGAACTACAGGCCAGTGTCCTTGACTTGTATACCATGCAAGGTGATGGAGAAGATCGTGAGAAAAAACCTGGTAACACATCTGGAGAGAAGGGACTTCGTGACAAATCGCCAACATGGATTCAGGGAGGGTAAATCTTGCCTTACAGGCTTGATAGAATTCTACGATCAGGTGACACGGATTAAGCAAGAAAGAGAGGGCTGGGCGGATTGCATTTTCTTGGATTGTCGGAAAGCCTTTGACACAGTACCGCATAAGAGGCTGGTACATAAGCTGGAGAGACAGGCAGGTGTAGCTGGTAAGGTGCTCCAGTGGATAAGGGAGTATCTAAGCAATAGGAAGCAGATAGTTACGGTGAAGGGTGAGACCTCCGATTGGCGTGAAGTCACCAGTGGAGTCCCACAGGGCTCTGTACTCGGTCCTATCTTGTTTCTGATATATGTAAATGATCTCCCGGAGGGTATCGATTCATTTCTCTCAATGTTTGCGGACGATGCTAAAATTATGAGAAGGATTAAAACAGAAGAGGACTGTTTGAGGCTTCAAGAAGACCTAGACAAGCTGAAGGAATGGTCGAACAAATGGTTGTTAGAGTTTAACCCAACCAAATGTAATGTAATGAAGATAGGTGTAGGGAGCAGGAGGCCAGATACAAGGTATCATCTGGGAGAGGAAATTCTTCAGGAGTCAGAGAAGGAAAAAGACTTGGGGGTTGATATCACGCCAGACCTGTCTCCTGCAGCACATATCAAGCGGATAACATCAGCGGCATATGCCAGGCTGGCCAACATACGAACGGCATTCAGAAACTTGTGTAAAGAATCATTCAGAACTTTGTATACCACATATGTCAGGCCAATCCTGGAGTATGCAGCCCCAGCATGGAGTCCATATATAGTCAATGATAAGACTAAACTGGAAAAGGTTCAAAGGTTTGCCACCAGACTAGTACCCGAGCTGAGAGGTATGAGCTACGAGGAGAGACTACGGGAATTAAACCTCACTTCGCTGGAAGACAGAAGAGTTAGGGGGGACATGATCACCACATTCAAGATTCTGAAGGGGATTGATAGGGTAGATAAAGACAGTCTATTTAACACAAGGGGAACACGCACAAGGGGACACAGGTGGAAACTGAGTGCCCAAATGAGCCACAGAGATATTAGAAAGAACTTTTTTAGTGTCAGAGTGGTTGACAAATGGAATGCATTAGGGGGTGATGTGGTGGAGGCTGACTCCATACACAGTTTCAAGTGTAGATATGACAGAGCCCGATAGGCTCAGGAATCTGTACACCTGTTGATTGACGGTTGAGAGGCGGGACCAAAGAGCCAGAGCTCAACCCCCGCAAACACAACTAGGTGAGTACAACTAGGTGAGTACACACTAGAAGGTGAAGGGACGACGACGTTTCGGTTCGTCCTCGACCATTCTCAATCGACTTCAGAATGGTCCAGGACGGACCGAAACGTCGTCGTCCCTTCACCTTCTAGTGTGTGGTCTGGTCAACATACTTCAGCCACGTTATTGTGACTCATCGCCTACTCAGTCTGGTTATGTATAATATCAATGTTTACATAATATTCACAGAGAGTTATGCTGAACCCTTCCAAGATCTACACAGTTGTAATAGCTTGGCGCTTTCTCCTAATACATCCCCTCCCCCTTGTTAATTTGAGTTATACATTAGTTAATGGAATGAAGAGTAGTTAGTGCGGTGCTTCTCTTCATAGTCTTCATGAAGTATTGGAGAGATGGACATATATGGCGGAGTTATGACTCCACATATATAAATATATATATATATATATATATATATATATATATATATATATATATATATATATATATATATATATATATATATATATATATATATATATATATGTGTGTGTGTGTGTGTGTGGTACTCGATGGGATAACAGGCGGCGCTGGGGTAGACCGGCCCCCCCTCCCTCCCCCCAAGCACACACCGTCATAATCTCCCCGTCTCTCGTCCCCCTCACACACTCCTAAACACCAGTTGATTGACAGTTGAGAGGCGGGACCAAAAAGCTAACGTCAACCCTCGCAAGTACAACTAGGTGAGTACACCGTTCCCGTCTCACCCGAGCACACACGTAGTAAAGGTGACTCCGTCTTTACTACTACTACAACTACTACTACTACTACTACTACTACTACTACTACTACTAATGATAATAATAATAATAATAATGAATTGGCATGATAGTGAAGAGGACTGGGAGAGCCGGTACCGCGGCCTCAGTAGGTAAGGCCCGGCCTGCCCGCACCTGTAGGGTGGTATAGGCAGGTGGGGTAGCCAGTCAGCCAGCCAGCTAGCCAGTACGTGCACGGTGCCTCCCTCTCTCGGCATCCCTGGGTACGGCCCTCCGTGGGTCGTGCCAGATTAAGGCAGGCAGCGTGTAATCAAGCATACTTGCGCATGTCCATTCGTGCACCAGGCTAGCTGAGTGTGGAGCCAGGATACTCTCTCTCTCTCTCTCTCTCTCTCTCTCTCTCTCTCTCTCTCTCTCTCTCTCTCTCTCTCTCTCTCTCTCTCTCTCTCTCTCTCTCGCTCACCCACACAGACACGTTCAACAGCCCAATATAATATACTCTGTCAGCCTTTAATGTGGTACACAATTTCTATAAGAATTTTACCCCGACAGAACTCCGTGTTCCCTTTTCTCTCAAGGAAAGTATTGGTGAACTATCATGACACAAAGCAAGAAAAAAGAATGTATAAGGATGTGAACGAGGACTGGAAGTATAGAGGAGATAAGAGACCTTCAAGTGGAGTTAGATTCACAAGGAAGTTACTTTCAGGAATTGTAGGAGAGGGAAAAGGAAGCCAGAAGTTTAAGAAGAGTTAAAAGTTAAACTGCACAGGAGTGATGAACTCTACATACTTTACGTGAATCAAGTAGAGAAATTGAAGACAAAAATCTTGAGAGAGCGAAAATGTTGAATGAG